>NW_024412423.1:4898029-5250796 GCF_014898765.1 Herpailurus yagouaroundi | reverse complement strand
GATATAGGCTTTATGTTTGGAAGAGAGGAAATACACCACAGAAAGCCACTACAATTACTCACATACTTTGGAAAGTTACTCCCTTCTCTCTTGGTTTCCATTTACCCATCTATACTGGGAGGTGGCCTAAAAGTTGCTTCTAGTTCCAACACTCTATGATTCTAGACCCACAACAGCCACAAACTGCATGTGGCTACCGAGCCCTTGAAATGCAGTGAGGGCCACATATGGAAATGATGATATTTTGGATATATTGCATTAAATAAGGGATATTATGAACATTAACTCCATTGTTTCTTTTATATTTTAATATGCTACTAGAAAATTTTAAGCTACATGCATGGCACACCTTATATTTGTTTATTTTTTATTTTTTTAATGCTTATTTATTTTTGAGAGAGAGACAGAGCACAAGCGGGGGAGGGGGCAGAGAGAAAGGGAGACACAGAACCTGAAGCAGGCTCCAGGCTCTGAGCTGTCAGCACAGAGCCCAATGTGGGGCTTGAACCCACGAACCATGGGATCATGACCTGAGCTGAAGTCGGAGGCTTAACCAACTGAGGCACCAGGCGCCTCAGGTGCCACGTATTTTTATTTCTCCCTCGGCTCCGCATCAGCTCTGCTGGGATGAGCGGGACATCAGTACATGCTAATGCATGCATGGGCTGCCACCCATTTTCTCCCTCAGCTTGAGGGCAGCCCTCTTTCTTGGCAGTGCACATTCCTATCTGAAACACCATCAACTCAATGAATCCCGTTTGCAAAGTCAGGGTAACTGCCATACGACCTTGATCAGTTTCAAATCATCGTTCAACATCCAAAGAGCACCTGCCTATCAAGAACCCCCTGCTGCTTCCTCGTATGTTCTCACAACAACCTCCTCCTGACTCCGTGCCTTTTGCTCATCACTGCAATTTCTATTCATCTCCACCCAAATCCTTCCTGTCCTCTTGCCCTAAGCACGGGAAAGCCAACTCTGACTGTGTGCAGACTTGCATCCCTGTTTCCTGGCCAGGTCAATGACCTTATTCCTTTGTCTGACTGTAGCCTCGGTTGGGCAAGGTTACCCCCCACGAGCTTACTTCTTTGTACGGACCCCCCTCACCCGGTGCACCACGCTGCCCTTCTTCCTTCCCTTGGGCCACCCTGGCCACTGTTTCTCAACAGAATGTCTGTGCTTTTCTTTAGAGCCTCATTTCCTTAGCCAAAGACGGGTATTTGTATTACGCTAAATGCTTCTCTCTTCCAGGATGGGGGGCCTGATTTATGTACGAGTACGGATCAGTAAGGCATTTCAAATGCTAGAAAGCTTAACACGTGAATTTCTTCAGTCGTTCCTTACTGAAGTTAGGTTTCTGCGTGGGTTTCTGTAGTCCTTCTCGGAAAGGCTTCTACAGTTAAAGTATAAAGTCTTGATGTGTTCATTCATATTCATTCAATAACTATGTACTCCATGTGGGGCTCAGCACTGGGTATCCTGCTCCTTGCAGGAGCCAAGCCCGCAGGAGCATGGTAGTTCCAAGTGCACTGGGAAGCAGCGGGGTGACAGGTCTGATTTATGCTCTGTACATGTGAATTCAGCACAACAGTGGGGGCAGCAGGGATGGACAGAAGGAAAGGAACTCCGGCTGTATCCAGGAATAATCAACAAGGCTTGCTGAGATAAGCCAGTGGATTCTGTCTTGCTGGTTTCTGGCCGTGTCAGTGGGTTGAGAGAGAAAGGGCAAAGAGCCGATCAGCCTCCTTGGGGAGAGTGGGGAGATGACCCCAAGTGCCAGGGAAGGAAGGGGCAGCCTTGGATGCAAGTGGAGAATGGAGGGCATGAAGCCTGGAGGTGCCAGGAAGGAAAGGGAGGGCTGATGGCCTCCTGGCCTTGGTTGTATCCACCTGGTAGAAGTGAGGTCTCTGCCCTGAGATGGGAAAGAGGTTTGGCAGAGAGTAGTAAGGGTCTGGCCTCCCAGCTGCCTCACCAATCCAGAGAGGGGCTGCTTTTGAGCAGGAGAAAGGGACGAGGAGCTGAAGAGCTGTTTGTAGCTTTGCTAAGTATGCTCTGTAGCCCTTCCAGATAGCTACGTGCAGCCTCACTCCAGAGGAAAGTGCACTGATATGCTTTGGAAAGATCTTCAATAACAAGGGCTTTCTAAGTAACTTCCAGTTTAGCCAGGAAATCACTCACCCAGAATCGCACCCTCCCCCAAGTACTCCAGTTACTCAAAAGTTTTACTGAAACATGTCAGCATTGAGAAATGCAGAAGGCAGCTAAGCAGGTTGAAGAGCTGTCAGAAATCCCGCATCTGCGCACAGAGCACCAAAGGCGGGGTCTCTTTAGAGGCTAGTCATTTCAAACCCGCCATGTCCAATGCACAGGTGCACCACAGGTTACAAAAAGGAAAGACAAAGAAGGAAACCTTCAGCAGGGAGTAGAAGAACAGTCAATCCAGCATTTTCTATGGCACATGTGTTCATTTAGTTGGCATGGGGGCATTTTGAATTGTTACCTTAGAAATTAACCAATAGTGGGGCGCCTGGGTGGCTCAGTCGGTTAAGTATCCGACTTTGGCTCAGGTCATGACCTCGCAGTTCGTGGGTTCGAGCCCCCCCCCCCCCCCCGTTGGGCTCTGTGCTGACAGCTTGGAGCCTGGAGCCTGCTTCGGATTCTGTGTCTCCCTCCCTCTCTCTCTCTGCCCCTCCCCTGCTTGAGTTCTCTCCCTCAAAAATAAATAACTATTAAAAAAAGAAGACATTAACCAATAGCTTTGCAGTTTGAGTGAACAGTTAAAAGGACTCAAAAGACCAAAATGTTAACTAATAGGTACATTTAATAGGTGCATAGGATTCATTTTAAAACAGTGTGGTCAAAATGTGGACGGTATGCAGCACAGAGCCTGCTCTGGGTCCTCTGTCCCTCTCTCTCTGCCCCTTCCCCCCTCATTCGTTTTCTCTCTCTCTCTCTCTCTCAGAAATGAATAAACATTTTTTTTTTTTAAAAAGTATGTGGACGGTCACACTCAGGGCCAAGCTGAGGTGTGTTTGTGAGCTGCTGGCAAAGGGCACGGAGAAACCTGATCCTGCACTTTGTAAATTACAAACTGTTTATACCTGTCATCTCTGTCTGGGTCTGTGCTAATGACACTTGAACAATTGGCTTATGTGTGACAGAGCACTAAGAGCCAGCAGTTTCAAAGCAACCACATCCAAAGGCATTGTTATTGAGGTCCACAGGAGTTTGAGGGAAAGTAAAGAGGATTGTGATGCAGGTGAGGACTTTTACCACTGGGTTTGGGGTGATTTTAGAAGGGTTGGCCCTGGAAATGTCTCCAGTTAGATTAGGCCTGGGTATGCAGTTATACCCCCCACCAGGACCCGAATGCCTCAGGGACACTAATCTTCCCACAATTTCTCAAATTGGAAGGACCAGTTGGAAAAGGCAGGGTTCATTATATCATATTACAGTCACTGAGTACTTTCCATCTGGCTCAGAAAACTGCAGTAAGAATCATGTGTTTTTAAAACTTTTTTCCCCCCCTCCAGACCTTCCCCATCCTCACTGCCCAATGTCTAGTACAATGCCCTGCATGCAGACTAATAAGCACCTATGAAAGGTTTAGCGCATTTAAGACCTGGGAAATACTCTAATTAGAGGGCAGGGTGCACCATCGCTCAGGATGTAGGCTTTGGGGCCGCTCACCCAGGGTTCTAGTCCATCCACCCCACTTACCAGTATGTGGCCTGGGGAAGTCTCCTCACCTGGGACATGGGGGTAATAATAGCAGGCATCTCAAAGTGTCTTGAGGACTAAATGAGCCATTACAGGAGTTAGATCAGTGCCTGACGCATGGTAAACACAACAAAGTATTATTATTTTTGCAAAAATAAATTCCTCTTGAGCAGAGAGAGCCCTTCTGAAAATACGCCACCTAAAATAATGGTAAGCAGGTATCTTTGGTCACTGGGAAAGGTTCTACAACTTCTGCATATTCCCTAGCCTATTTTTAAAGGTAAAAATTTTATTTTTTATTTTCTTTTAATATTTTGAGAGAGAAAGAGAGAGACCAAGCAGGGGAGAGGCAGAGAGAGAGGGAGAGAGAGAATCCCAAGCAGGCTCCACACCCAACACAGAGCCCAACGTGCGGCCCGATCTCACAACCATGAGATCATGACCTGAGCTGAAATCAAGAGTCAGACACTTAACCGACTGAGCCACCAGTCGGCCCAAAACACCCCTTTAAGATTTTATTCTTAAGCAATTTCTATACCCAACAGGGAGCTCAAACTCACTACCCTGAGATCAAGTTGCATGCTCTACCAACTGAGCCAGCCAGGCACCCCAAAAGGTAAAAATTTTAGATTAATATGCGTTTTCACTCCTTGTAAATCCAAAGGGGACACAATTGTATACAAGAGTGTATACAATTTTGTTTAAAACAAAGCAGAAAAGTAGGAGTCTTTTTGAATAATAAATTAAACTTTAAAAATGTTTTTTCCTCTTAAAAAAAGTACCAGATTCTGTTTCCTCTTGGAAACAACTTCGCATCTGGGATGCCAAATTTCAGTCTTAATACAGTATGGAACAGTTGAGTTATAATTTTTTAACTTCCCAGAACACACAGAATTCTGATGGGAACATGGGAAAGGACATTTATCTTTTCAGCTGCATGAAAATGAAACCCGTAATATTTTAGTGAACTGAAAGAAAAATACATATTAAAAATTAAGACCATGTGTGACAAGGAGTGTCTCTATAGCTACAACATTAGATTTTGTACAGTTACCCTGCTCTACAATATGATGTCCTATACCAGTGATTGGAAGTAACAGTGCCTTTTAGATGAGAATGTAAGTAATTAGTAGTTATTTTCATTCAAAGATACTTAAGACTGACAACATTTATTTCAAGTGGACGGATGTGTAGCCATATTGAATATAAGCCACCTTCTGATTAGGAGACTAAAACACAGCCCTCAAGGAAAACAGGGAGATGCTGATGAATATTGTTTACTTCATCCTTAGTGGGAGACTAGTTTGGAACAGCTCTCTTATAGCTGTGTCTCAGGATATTAAAATAACTGGTTGAAATATAAAGTATTCAATTAATCACTATTCATACTAAACAGATTCTCCATTGACACTGGCCAGATTCTTTCGTGTGTGTGTGTGTGTGTGTGTGTGTGTGTGTGTGTGTGTGTTTGCTGTTTTATTTTAATGCCCGAGGTTAATAACACCCTTAAGAGACTGTCTACGGGTCCACCCAGTACCAACAGAGCCTAGGCTTATCATTATGCCAGCTTCACAACCAGAATCCATTAGTTAATTTAACAGAGTCTGAGAAAAACTCATTTGTCTCCTTCAGTGTTCTGCACAAAGTGACACAGGGTCAGGCATTATCTGGTGGCGGGGGACAGTGAAATTAAAGTCCCTGGGCACCAGCCATTCACAGCAGTAGAATGGATGATTATCAGGCTGGATATAATTATAGAGCCACAGCAGTCCCCAACAATACACTGGCTATCTACCGAGCACAAAGGTTTAAATCCTTAATTTGTTGTGGGCCAGAATTATCTGTGAAGTGTCCATGCGTTTTTGTGTATCATCAATCACAACTCAGATAGGCAACCACTGCTGTTTGCGTTTTGGAAGTTTGGCAGCTGGTAAGGTTCTGCCTAGTTTTCCGACAGAAAGATAGGAAGCAGGGCTGCAGAAAGGCTTTTAGTGGCAGAAGGATGACACTTCTGCCAAGGTCCTATCACAGGCTCATTAGCTGAGTGGAAATCCGAACCTCGTCAGTTTCAAAGGTATACTTAGACATATACAGAGTCATCTGTTTCATTAAGTTAATTTACCTGAGCCGGCTTGCCTCATAATCAAACTGCTTCTGCAATGTCAGCACCACACCTTAAAGGCCCATGAGGACAGAGTGTGGTGAGAGGCACTGCTCATCAGGACACTGGGGCTTACATGGCATACTTTAACTGGGCGCTTCCAGAAATCCACATTCTATTCACAAGCGAGAAACATGGCAGGAAGTTCACGAAGGCTTGTTATTCACTTTTGGTTCCAAAGGATGAAGTTGGAAAATGAGAAGAGAGACCGTGCGCTATGCTAATCACTTAAGAATAGTATCCAATTGTTAAGAGAGGAAATGAAAAAAGGAAAAGGAAGCTGGAGAGGGGGCTACCCATTTGGTGATTAGGTGTTTAACCTCTCGTGAGCCTGGAGAGTGCAAACTGCTGTACAGCTAGATTCACTCAAATGATAGGACCTCCAGGAAACTGTACCTGCAACTTATATCCTGCAGAAGTTGCTAATTAAAGAAAAATCAGTATTTCTCATCCCCCCCCCCCCGCCCTTTGTTTTGTTCTCAAAGTGGTGTCTTTGTTCCTTTTTTAATATGCCTTTGTGGTATTTAGACTTGAGTGTTATCAGTGGAGAGCTGTCTGCATGTTAAAATTTAATCTTATCTAAGGTTTTGTGGTCTCAGGGTTGACTTTTAACTGAAAGTTGTTACTGGCTTTCATGCCATGCTGTTAACCCTGACTGTTTAAGACGAACAATTAGATTTCATTAGAACCAACTGGTTTGATAAAGAGACCTGAGGACACGTTATCTCCCTTCTTCTTCTAGCACAGAGCTAGAACTTCAGTTCTCTGGAGGCAGATGGAAAAGAATTCCTTCTCCAACCTCATGTATACCTTCACCTGTTCATGGCCTATTAGGTATAAAAGATCACCTTCTCAAAGCACTTAGGTGAGAAATACTTCCCTACACATAGGGGAAAAGTCCACATATTTTCTTGCATTGAATCATCAGAAATAGTTTATTTTATTTAGCAAGCCCCAAATCCATTTGTTTAACTTGGCAATAACTGTCTTTTTTTGGCCATGTTTAATTTTCTTTATCCAACATTTTGGAAGATCCAACTCCGCCCATTTTTAGAGCAGGAATGTTCAATTGCTTAGTTCTGATGACAAAATATTTAATGTCAAGTGTGACTGTGAAGGATCAACCCCCGTCTGAATGGATATTTTGCTAGTAGGAGCTTTAAGTAACAATTGAAACTTCATTGTCAGGAGTAGATAAAATAAATACCATCTTTTCACACCCAGGGGATTCTGGGCCAGCTATATCTTTCTGAGTTCTGATTTCATTGTCCACACAATTGAATAAAATATCTACTCTAATGCAATATTAAGATCACAGATTTAATAATACAGAACTTGGGGAATGCAAAATTTACTTTTGCCGAGATAACAATTTCTTCCGTGTGCTGGGCATCATGTGCACTTAAAGCTATGCTTTCAGTAACGTAACTAGGTCAGGGATTTCATAGAACGTGGAGGTGCTCTGGTTACCGTACCAATACCATCCTCTTAACATTTCATGTATATTTCAACAGCCTGTATGTGCAAGTAAAAGGCAAACGCTATGTCAGTCTGATGTGTGTTACCAGGGTATGTATACGTAACAGAGCTTCTGAGACCAGCTAGCACTAAGGCCTTTAAAGAAGAAACTCTGGTGCAATTTGCAGTAACTGCTTCAAGGCTCCAGTCTATGACAAAATGAGCTACATGAGTAAATCTAAGCCTTTCTGGAAAAAATTAAAACTTAAAATGTCTAGCATTTTTCTAACAGTGCATATGTATTTGTACTTTATTTTGTAATTTGTTATTGATGTATCTGTGTCCCCCATACACTGTAAATCCTCTGAGGACAGAGATTATATATTTGATTATTCATTCACTGATTCACTACCTAATGGTAGGCAGATTACTAAACAAATAATGTCAATTTGATTGCTCTGATAGAGCACTTTCATGTGGAAGAAAGGAGAGAGAGATTAGTGATTAACAGGGGCTGGGAGGGGTGGGGAATCGGGGAAGACTTCACAAAGGAGGTGGTATTTGTTGAAGAAGGTCTTACAGGAAGGGTAGGAACTTCCAAGGTAGGAAAGAGAGTGGGAAGGAGAAGTGGGATGGGGCGGGAGGTGGGGGGACACTGGGGGGAAAAAACCAGCCTAGGGAAGGGCAGTGTAGGATACAAAACAATGAAAGAGGAGAAAAGAAGGCAAAAGACAATCCAGCAGGAGCCATTCTCGTAAACTCCTCCAAATCAACTGAACTGTGAGAAATACTCAACCTTATTGGCAGGGGCGGTTCATGGAAACCCTGGTGTATATTCTTAACCCTGGGCACAGCCAGGAAAGCCAGGGCAAGCCCCTCACCTCGGACTGCTAGGATGAGAAGATGCCCGAGGGCTCTCAATACTGCTTCCTTTCAAGTTCTTGTACATTAGCCCTCCCTCCTCTCCCTACTGGCCACGGTGCCTGAGACAGTGTCTTGCTCACAAAAACAGACAATAAATGCTCAATCTGTGGTCTTTTGTAAAAGCGCCTCTCCCTTTGAGGTGCCTGTAATTGTAGTTGGGGAGACAGATACGAGCCAGGTCGTAATGACGAACACCAGTAACCACAGACTGCTCCTCCTTTTTGACACTGACGTGGCCCCGAAAACTGCACTGTAAAAAGTGCACCCCTCCTGGGGTGCCTGAGGGACTCACTCCGTTAAGCGTCCCATTCCTGGTTTCCGCTCAGGTATTGATCTCGTGGTTTGTGAGTTCGAGCCCCGCATTGGGCTCTGTGCTGGTCTCACAGAACCTGCTGGGGATTCTCTCTCTCTCTCTCCCCCTCTCCCCCTACCCCTCCCCAGCTCGTGCTCTCTCTCTCTCGCTCTCTCTCAAGATAAATAAACAAACTTAAAAAAAAAAAAAAGTGCACCTCTCCCTTCCTGAAACGAGTAATTTAAACTTCCGTAAAGTTTTGGTGAGGCACCCAAATGCAGGTACCGTCATCTGAGAATGGCAGCCATCCATGAGTGCAACAAAATGTGGGTGTCAGCAACATAAGACGCAGAAGGCCATGGCTGGGAAGTTTGGGGGTAAAGGGGAAAAAGCAAACAACGGTGAAGTGTTTTGGGGAAACAAGTGTTGTGAACGTGTACAAAATCCAAAATGCTGAAATGTGGGGACACTTAAGAGTTTCCAAATGCCAGCCTCAGGCTCAAAGGGGACTGAGAAGAAAACAGAAGCATACGTTTATTACATGCCTCTTTACTTTTAATCCTAAAAATAACTGTATGAAGAGAAAGCACCGTTAGCCCCCTTTTATAGTGGAGGAACCCGTGGCTGACAGAGATTAAATCAACTAACCCAAGGCCATGTGGCCACTAATAGACGGAATAGGACAGAAATCCACTATAATATAAGCTCCATTGTTCACTGAGCAAGCCTCGGGGCCTAGAACATGCCTGGCACACAGCAAGTGCTCAGGAATTATTTTCTGAAGCCACCAAACTCCAAAGCCGGTGTTTACAAAGTGGTCAGGGTCGAGTTGGTCTCAGAGAAGACCGACTTTTGTACCTGCTCCTGGGATAAAGGAATAGCTAGAAAGGCAAGTGGGCAGACATTTAGTTGGAATGAAGGAACAACAGCAGTAGAAACACACAAGACAAGGGAGATGAAGAGTTAGGTGTTTTGCCTAAGTCTCTACCCAAAATATTGTTTCTTGTACTAGTAGAAAACGGTTTTCCTTGTCACTGAAACAACAGCTAAGACAAAGCATAGAACATGTGACCCCTAAAGAATATCTTCTAAGAATTAACAGTGTGTGTGTGTGTGTGTGTGTGTACATAATCATACATTCTACAGAGGTTAGAAACCTGTAAAAATAAATGGCGATATTGAAAGAGGTTTTTAACCTTAACTGTAGCATTTGCTAGTGGAAACTGTAATTACTGTTGTATTTTTGGTGGTGACCATGATTTTTTTAAAGGTCTGACAGCTGCCCTCTTGATATTTATGTGTTTCTTGCAAGGGAACCCAAGATTCACAACTGTGAGCTTGTAATGAGGAAAAGAAGACAATACAGATATCATGAAAAGGAGTATGAATTGAATATCACCAGAGAGACAAATCACATATTCTATGCTGCTTTAATTGGAAAGCAGTTCTTTCGTGGGGTTACTTTCTCCTCAGCTAAGATAATTAAGTCTGGGCTGACACTGGTGACCAGCTACCGATGATATATCGTCAATTACTAACAATGCAGGAATCAGTAATCAAAATTTATATTTCCCAGGTTACCAGGGCACAGTTGAAGAAGAAAAGCCGTTTTGATAAGGCTGCGAGATAGGGTTCCTAACACAGTACTCACATGGCCTCTACTCCACAGCATCTGGGGGGGTGGAGGGGAGGGGGCTAATGAGGTCTGTTTTATTTCAACTCTGTCATAAAAGAGAACCTACCTATTGTCCGTGTTTACATTAAAAATACATCATAAGCCCCACGCTAGAAGTCTCTTCCTTGCTCCCTGTCATTTTTAATGGATCAAATTATATTTTCTTAGTGGTTTGGCATGAGGGCAGGTGGGCACAAAATAGACTTAGGTATTTTAAAAGCCACGCCATGCAGCTGGCACAAGTTTTTTGAATCATGATCAGTTATCCCTGAGCAGAGCTGAAGGCACTGAAATTGAAGGATTAGGATTGTAATTTGGATCCCATTTGTTTATATCAGCGGCGCCCAACTTGTCTGCTTCCTACAATCACCTGGGGATCTACGAAAATTTCCAAAGCCCAGGCCATACCCCCAGACGAATGCAGTCACAATCTCTGGGTGTGGGACACAGGCACCTTTGATTTGCAAAGCTCTCCAGGAGATTTCAAAGTACAGGCGAGTTTGGAAAACACCGGTTTATACTCACAGTATGGTATGTGTTTGCACTTAGTTGTGCAGAGAGAGGCATACGCGGGTGGGGTGAGGAAAAGGGAACACATATGATCCAAAGGGCAGCACCTGCCTCTGCAGTTCAAGCTGGAGCTGAAATTGGATTCTGAAACCACCGTCTCCCTCACCAGTGAGAGAAGCAACTTCACAGTGGTTGAAAAGGACCCTGGGGAGAATGGAGAAATAAGCCTTTGGCCCCCCTCTGCTCAGCACCTAGCTCAGTGTGGAGTACAGAAGTGGAAAGGAGGGGCGCCTGGGTGGCTCAGTCAGTGAAGCGTCCGTCTTCGGCTCAGGTCATGATCTCACGGTTCGTGGGTTTGAGCCCTGTGTCGGGCTCTGTGCTGACAGCTCAGAGCCTGGAGCCTGCTTCAGATTCTATGTCTCCCTCTCTCTCTGCCTCTCCTCCACTTATGCTCTGTCTCTCTCTCTCTCTCTCTCTCTCAAAAATAAATAAATGTTTAAAAAAACAAAACAGTGGAAAGGAAAGAGGGAGGAGGAGTGCCTTATAGCTTACCTCCCAGAAAGGGATGTTGGGGTAGAATGAAGGATGCTTTTCCCTGATCATATTCCAATACAGTGCCCTCTTTGCTCTGTTGCTGAAGTCTTATTTTCTCTCTACTCTAGTCAATGTCCCCTCCTCTCTGGCAACAGTCATTCTGATGTAGTCTAAGGTGACCACTCCCAGAAGGGAACACCCATTCTGCTTCTAAAAAGCCCGACATCATTTAGGGATGCTCCAGAAGCCGCCTTTGGCCTTCCTGTGACATGGGAGGTGAACGCCAAGAAAGGGCATGGACGCCAAAGGACATGGGGGGTGGGGTGGGTAGGAGCCTGCCCGGAAGTGAACATGCAAATAGAGGGAAAATCAGGTTCCCATACTCAGCACTGGAGTCTTGTTTGTAGAAAATATGAAGGGTAGTTGCTTTGAGCTCTTTCGATTCTTTGAATTTGACCTCACTGTGCCCTGACTTTCTAAGTTGGTTACATTTTTATTTGAAAGCTAATAAATTAGGCAGACATTCATATGGCGTGCAGGCAGGCGGGTTCACGGTGTTGGGTAAACTACGAGCCACCGTATGTATCCATCTGTGTCACAGATAAAATTCACAAAGTTATCTCTACAGACACCACAATGCCCGTAAACGCCCCTCACTCTCATCCTGTATTCCAGAATATTATCACTGGCTGAGCAGACTACGAAGGCAGAGAGGTCCTAGGGAAAATTCCGGGAAATGGCACGTAGCAGGAGGCCTGAGTCCTGGGTTTGCCTCGGGAGACACAGATTTTTAAGAAATAACTAGTTTTGGGGTTCCCCCCCCCACAAATGAAATGCATGCACAAGGAACGAATTTTTTAAAAACCACAAGAGTACAACACAAAAAGTGAGTCCCTTTCCCACAGGTGACCTCCAGTCCCCCTCTTTCATAGACAAACCTGTGCTATTAGCTGCTTGTATGGCAGAAATGAAATATTCACAACACTTAAAAAATCAGTCTTGGGGTGGATTTAAATTTGCATTTTAAAAAATGCCCCTTTCACAATCATCATAGAACGCAAGGTGGTATATTTAAAAATACCCAAAGCCTCGAGTCAAAATTGACAAATATTTAGGGGCACCTGGGTGGCTTAGTCATTTGGGTGTCCAACTTTGATCTTGGCTCAGGTCATGATGTCACAGTTCGTGAGTTCAAGCCCCGCGTCACGCTCCGGGCTGACAGGGCAGAGCCTGCTTGGAATTCTATCTCCCTCTCTCTCTCTCTCCCTGCCCCTACCCGACTTGTGTTTTCGTGCTCCCTCTCTCTAAGTAAATAAATAAACTTAAAAACATTTTTTTTAATTCAACAAATATTTAGCAAGGACTTTCAACATGCAAGACGTTGCCTAAGCATGGCATTTGTACAGAGGATTCTACACATACACATTTCAGGTTTTCTGGTGTACAATCAACTCATCTAGTTTTACGTCTTTGCTTTAAATCCTTTTTTCTTTTCCAGAAACAAAGATCATCTCTTTCTTGTGCCCCACCCCCCACCTCCACTACCCCCTCCCGTAACTTCTGAACTTTTCACACATTCCCTACTTTGAGATCTGTTTTGACCCCAGATATCCGGGTGGGTGGTACGTTCTGGCCAAAGTACTATCTCTCATACCTTCTCCAGCTGGACTGGCTCAAGGATCTGCTATTCCCCAAAGAAATAAAACTTCTCTGAGTTGCCGAAGAAAAAGAGCTGTAATGCACTGTGCTGAAAAGACACATGTGCTGAAGGATGATAGTCAGGCCACGACCCAGCCGACGTCCCGCCTGCATCTTGTTTGTGAAGGGAGAAACACCTCACTGTAGCCCGCTGAGGCCCACTGTGGGCTGGCTGCACAGATGAGCGCCCCATAGCCCCCTCCAGCCCCCGCCAGTAACATCTGTATGTGTTCTCTCCAGCTGGCTGGCCCAGCTGTTCTGGTGTCAGGAGAAAGTTATGAGTCACCGGGAAGGGATTTGAGGCAAGAGTACAGTTATATCATCTCTTGGGGTCTGTATGTCATTGGCAATAGAGCCTTAGTAACAAGCCAGTGGATGACATTCACCCCCGGGAAGGCCACACACCAGAACTTAACTTCGTATCCCACACTTCAAGACCTCCTCTGAGCCTTGCAGAGATGAGACGAGGTGGGGCAGTATGGATGCTGGACATTCCCACCCTAGAAGGCCTTGGGTGGGTGCCCATCACGTTCATTAGGTTACCGCCATCTCTGGCCTTGCAACCGACCTATCTCTACACAAGCTGGTCAAACTGGGATCCTGAATGAATGAGGCCCTGCCAAAGCCTGAGGACTTTCTCTTTGGTTGTTTGATTCCAGGCAGGCTATTTCATCCACAGAGCTATATGGGCAGCCTCCAGCAAAAGCTTGAGTCAACAGCAGGATTTTCCTGGACCATCTGTGGTTTCCTGCTCTAAGCAGTGCTTCCTCAGTACGTGGGAGGAAGAACTTGTCAGAGGATCCAAGAATCAGAGGCAATCAGGGTTTCCATCGGGACCTTACATGTTGTCTGGTCTAGCCCCACATCCGATGTCTGACTGCCCCAGACAATATTCCTTCTACTTCAACACTCATCCGGCCTCCCACCCCCCTGGGGAGGCCAGTCCATGTTTGTGTTACTGGGACTACTAGAAACATTATTTGGAGCAGCAATGACCTCCTAATGGTTTCTGCCCATTGATCTTAGCTCTACCCTCATAACTGTCTTCCAGGTTTCCCTAGGTATCTAAAAACACCCATCCTCACTCCTTGAGTCTCCACCTTTTTGTTTGTTTATTTTTGAGAGAGACAGCATGAGCAGGGGAGGGGCACAGAGCGAGACAGAATCTGAAGCAGGCTCTACACTGACAGTGCAGAGCCCAAACGCGTGGCTCGAACCCACAAACTGCAAGATCGTGACCTGACCAAAGTTGGACACTTAACTGACTAAGCCACCCAGGTGCCCCTTCTGGTTTGTCAGAAGTTGTTCTGATGCTCTTTCTTGGGGTAACATGTACTCATTATTTGATGAGTATGTGTCAGAAGTTCACTGTGTAGTAAGCTTTGTTTCTGCACATGGAGATACCGTGACTAACAAGACAAGCTTGTCCATACCAAGGTGACATTCTATTTGGTGTTGGGGGGTGGGACAGATGAAATCAAATAAGAATATAAATGTGGAAATACCAACTAGGGATAAATCTGCTACAGAAATTTGGAAGAATGTGATTAAAAAAAAAAAAAGGCATTGGGTTGCTTTCCGAGGTCAGGAAAGGTCTGTTAGGGAAGGGACATTTTCACTGACTTCTGAATGACAAAGGTGAAACCACTGTCTGAAGACTGGGAGAATGTTCCAGGTGGTGCAGGGGGCGAGCCGCAGGTCTGGGTCCAGAAGGCAGGAATGGAAAATCAGGAAAACCAGGTCGGTAGGATGGAGGAGAGTGTGGAGTGGTGGCATGGAACCAGATGGGGTTGGGGGAGATAGGGGGTGCTTTCTGCACCCAGGAGAGGCGGTTTCAATTGCACCATGAAAGCAGTAAGAAGCCACTAGAGAATTTATGCAGCGGAGGGTGGGACCTGACTGCGCTTTTGAAAGACCATCATAGGGAGTGAGTAGAGAGGTGGATAGATATGGCATGTGTTTGGTGATAAAATCAATATCTGGATGTTACCTCTCCATCCCTTTGAAGTATTTTATGTTTACGCTGCTCTCTACTTTTGCTGACCCGATGCTGCCTCCCAAGGCAGTCTGGGGGCGCTCTGTAAGGGCAGAACCCACCACTGAGTCCCTGATCTCAGGATCCCCCACATCCCAGCTCCGTGCCTTGCCTGCACAGGAGACTCCACCATTTGTTGAGGGAATAAATGGATGAATCCATGAGTGAAGGGGGATCGCTGCTCATTTAACCAAACGCTGAAAGTCAAGTCCTCTCTCGCTGCCAGCACGCCTGTATGCTGTCATCTCGGGTGTCCCGTTCCCACTGACAACTCCCGACACGTTAAGGAACGAATCTGTGACACACAAAAACAATGCCCCCTTGGAATGAAACCACTTGCGAAAAATGGGGAAAATTACCGAGAACGAGTCTCAGCCTCCAAGTCCACCTCACAACGTGTGAGGGAAGATGGTGACGTGGGGCCCGAGCCTAGGTAATCCTGCCCGGGCGTCATACAGCACCTTGTTCCCACCTCACTGAAAAGTCTGGAGGAGCCTCTGCCTTTCTTCCATGCCTTAGTGCTGCTGGAAAGGGCTGATTAAATAGATATGCGAGGAACACATCTGCCTACTCTTGCATAACACTTCAGAATCACTTTTCTTTTTTTACTCTTTGGAGAACTGAAGACTATGTTAACTGAACAGGAAGAGTATCACCATTTGAGTAGAAAATGATTCTGCCTTAGTCTTTTACTTATTCACAGTGAACCTGGGGACTCTCCCTTTCAAAAGGAAGTTCATGCATTAGTCCCTCTCCAGGTGTTCTACAGCTCTGGGTGTGTGTGTGTGTGTGTGTGTGTGTGTGTGTGTGTGTGTGTTCCATCTCACTACTCAGACCTTAGCATCCTTACCAGAGAGAAAGCCTGTATGACCCACATGGACCTCTATGCTTTCCAGGAACCAGATGATGGGTAGCTTTTCAGAACCATTTATGCATTTCCCATGCCACCATTTCCTCCCCAAGAAAGCCGTGCATGTGTGTGCGTGCAGGGATCCCTGTGCTGTCTTGGGGTGACCAGCCGCCTGGGCACGTCTGCTGGGCTGAGTTTCCTCACTTCTCTTTTGTCTGACCCTCAGCACTTTCCTTTG
This sequence comes from Herpailurus yagouaroundi, assembly GCF_014898765.1. Classification (NCBI taxonomy): domain Eukaryota; kingdom Metazoa; phylum Chordata; class Mammalia; order Carnivora; family Felidae; genus Herpailurus; species Herpailurus yagouaroundi. Next base: position 5,234,703 of record NW_024412423.1, on the reverse strand, counting down.
GCTTCTGCCTGTCACACTCAAGCTTCCTGGATAATTTCACTTTCTCCTGATTCTGGTCTCTTTCACAGACAGTAATTATACTGATTGCCTGCCATGCTATTAATTATGGGATTTGCAGTTTATTTGTTTATTCATTCACTTATTCACTCATTCTTAGATTGGGGGGTCAATTGGTGATAACCATGGACTGTTTTCCCTCCAGACAATCTGGATTGCCGTCATTAACTTTGTGTCCCGGTTATCCACCATTAGCCATCCGCCTCCATTTTGGCTCAGAAGTAGAAGTGATCAGCATTGTGCCTGATGCCCGGTGCCTATGTTGTGAGAATCAAACGAGGTGGGCCATTGGCGGGGGGCGGGGGGGCTACAATTTGTGGGGAGACTCTCAGGGAAGAAGGGAAGAAGTATGCCTTCCCCCTCTGCAAACCCCACCTGTTGCCCAAGATAACAGCTGTCCTCCCAAAATATTCTTGAAATTCAAATGCTTCACTTTATTAATGAGCCCTTCAGTGGACTGGTGTTATCTATGAAAGGACAGTTGCAGGTATTTAAAAATTAAAGGCAAGTACCTCAAGCAGCCAACTGCCAGCCCACAGTTCCCTCTGATTACAGGGACTGGAAAAAGCCATTAGCCGGGGTCATTCCACAGAGGAGAGAAAGATTAGAGACCGCACACACTATGAAGGCTCCTTTGGAGAAACCACCCCCAACTGCACAGAAATGGCAGTGAAGTCTACCCCTTTAACACACCCAGAGAGAGAGAAGGGGGTCGTTGGCTGGCGGGTGGGAAGGAAAATGAAGCTCACCCAGACGGGGCGAGGGGTGCTGCTGCCCCAGGTAAGGCTGCCACTCGCCCCAGTGGTAGATGCCACTGCTCACCCACCAGTCCTTGCGACCCTCTCTACCAAGATCACCCCGCTGCACTCATTCTATGGAAGCCTGTTCTTGTCAGCCCCATGTATGGACAGGAACCCGTCACTATGAGCACAGAACGGAGGAAATCAAGACGAGGTGGCTCAGTCAGCAATTCCTAACCTCTGAATTATTGTTTCAAGTATAATAGGATACACATTTTTTTTAAAAAGAGGAAATGAGACTAAATTTTTTTCATTGCGAGCCCCTCACAGCACACCTGGGACATTAGAGAACTCCTGGGTTTAGCAAAGCTGGTGCTGGGAATCATGCTGTAAAGCACCTCCTTTGCCCTTATTTTTCATCTTGTTTTTATTTTTTTTAATGTTTATTTTATTTATTTTTGAGAAAGAGAGAAAAACAGAGTGTCAGCAGGATAGGGGCAGAGAGAGGGAGGGAGGGAGACAGAGAATCCGAAGCAGGCTCCAGGCTCCAAGCTGTCAGCCCAACGCGGGCCTCGAACCCATGGACCACGAGACCATGACCTGAGCTGAAGTCGGACGCTTAACTGACTGAGCCACCCAGGCACCCCTTTCATCCTGTTTTTAATCTCTTCAGGGACAAAGGAATATAGTTTTGCAGTCTCTCTCTCAAAACCTTTGCAATAGATGTGTTTGAGAATTTTTAATTTTTCATATTTTAGAAAAGTAACATGGGACATATACCCCAGGGGGGGCAACATCCAGTAACCAAGCCATTAACACTGTTTGCAGTGGAGCATTATTTACAATAGCCAAGATATGGAGGCAGCCCAAGTGTCCACCCAGAGGTGAATGGATAAAGATGTGTGTATACACACACACGCGCGCGCACGCGCACACAATGGAGTATCACTCAGCCATAAAAAAAAAAAAAGAATGAAATCTTTCCAACTGCAACATGGATGGACCCAGAGAGTATGATGCTAAGCGAAGTAAGTCAGACAGAGAAAGACGAATATCATATTATTTCACTCCTATGTGGGATTTAAACAAAACAAACAAGAAAACGCTCTTAAATGCAGAGAACAAACTGGTGGTTGCCAGAGGGGGTGGGAATGGGGGAGGTGAAATAGATAAAGGGGATTAAGAGGTATATACTTCTAGTTACAAAATAAGTCACAGAGCTGAAAAGTAGAGCACAGGGAATATAGCCAATAAGATTGCCAGTAATGTTGTTTGATGGAAGGTGGTGACCACGCTTATCATGGTGAGCACTGAGAAATGTCTATAACTGTTGACTCATGTCACATACCTGAGACTAATACGACACTGTATGTTAACTACATTTCAATTTTAAAATCCTTTCTGAAAAAAAAAATGTTTTTTGCATTGACATGTGTAAGTATTCATACTAACAAGAATAAATAAAGACTATAAATGGTGTCATGCCAATTTGGGTCAAATTTGGTCACCAAATAAATGGGGAAAAACTTGTAAGTTTTCCGGTGGGTCTGTTCTCTTGGTTTGGTTTCGTTTGTAATCGCAAATAAGGGAGTGTATACCTATAATTCAAAACTGACTTGCTTCATCTAGATCTAAGAAACAGAAAATCAAATCTTGTTTTTCTTTAAACTTAAGAAAAAGTGAGGCATTTTTCAAGACAACTACTGCTATGAAAATAGTTCATCCAGATGCCAACCACCTTCATCTCAATGAACAGGACTTTTTAAATCTGTTTCTGTGCAGTGAACTTTAAGTCACCTATGTAAGGAATCGAGTCATTAAGTGGCAGAGAAATTTAAACAAACCCATAATTTCCTGGAACTTAGTCTTTCTGGCCTTAAGGAAGCATATTTTCAGGATGTTTGAAAATAGTTATTAATTTTGAGGGTAGGATTTCACATTATAAATAAACGATGACAGGGAGTGTTATCACCAGATTTGGCTTGATTTGAAAAGCAGCCAGAAAGTGGTGCTCTCTCTACCCCAATTCAAACGGATACCTGTTCTAAGTAAATCAAGCCAGCCTAATAAAGAATATGAACAAAGGCAATAAAGGTATCATTCGTTTCACAAATTCAGCAATGTCTACCAAATGCAATAATAAAAATTTAAATGTATTTAACTTTAAATTTGCAGTTTTCATCCGGTTCCCTAGGACATAAAGAGAACTTGTTTTTCTTTTTAATAAATGAAATGAATTTCCTAAAGACTATAAGAAAACTGAGGAAACTCCAGGGATAATGCTTCCATCTCATGTCTGTCCTGGATATGTCTAGACGTAGACACACAGATAACCCACTGTGTACGTAGATATTTCACTGATGATAAGAACCAGCCAGGAATAGCCCGCTTTATTATGGAGCAGATCCTGAAATGATATTATGTTTCTCTATATACAATGAGAGGCTTGTAGTCAACTACAAAGTCTAGTTTTGGCTTTCACGTTACTGGAAGAGCATCGGACCTCACTGAAAGAGACAAGGAATAGGAAGAATGAAAGCTAGCATGCTAGCAGCAAACACCAGAGAACCTGATGCAACAAGGTTAGTTCAAGAAAATGGTTTCCGCTGCCTGATCTGGAGACTGTTCTACCAAAAAAAAAAAAAAAAAAAAAAAAAAGGCAACAAAAATTTGTAGGGCTCAAAGTGTCAACCATCTGTGACTGGTGATGTTGTTATTTCGGGCTGTTGTTCAGAGCTCAAAGGAGGAGGCTTGCAGGTGGATTCCATTTCTCTCTGAGCCATGTTTGAAGCCAGCTTCCACTCCAGAAGGGGAAAGAACGCTATCCCAGCAGCCAGCTATGCCTGGGGCAAATCCCAGGCCCAGGGAAGAGCAGCAAGGTGAGGGTTGTGGCTGGGAGAGCCTGCTTTCCATTAACTACACTGACAGCAAACAGAGGAGAAATTATTGGGGAGACGCATCCTGTCAAAGGCCAGAAATTGCTCTATTTTAGCTTAAATCAGCTCAGGATTTTGACAAAGGTTCGTGGAAAACTTCAGACACTAATGTCTCTAGTTCACTGTCTGCAACGTCACTCTGCAGATATCTTTCTAAGGGTGACAGGAAAGTGCCTCCAATTTAGGCCCATTATTTTTGCCTTCTGTTTCATTTTTAATGAAATTACCGATGTACAGAAAACTAGGGAGAGTAATACGAAAAGAACTCACATAATCCGCACCTTGAACGAACTAATACCAATATTCTGAGCTTCTACTGAGAGCTCCCTCCACCCACCCCACCCCTCCACCCCCACCACCGCCACCCTCCCGCTTCCTGGGTCCTATTCTTAGAAGGGAAAAGGAATCTGGTCCAATCTTCATTCTCAGCTAAAATTCTTTAAACCGAACTTTGGGTGAAGTGCAAAATATCCATCCATTACTTTAGACAAATATTTGGAATTCCTTAAGCAAAGAGTGAAATGGTCCAGTTTTGGTGTCTGAAAATCCAATCAGCACAGAGTTGCTCATTTCAACACACCCTTCTCCAGACCGGGTCCTCCTTGAGATCTCTCAGTTCCCTCTGGCACCTCCTCTGGCACCTCTGGTCCACAGTGAACCACCGTGCCACATGCCAAGTCTTTCTCCAACCAGAGGCTCTGAGTGACCACCCCAGCCCCATACCTCTCTCTGCAACACCTTCCCCCTCTGGACAGTATTCTTCTCCCACGGGACTTGTCTGTCTTTCTGAAACCTTATTGATACTTGTTTATGCCTGGGTGCCTCAGGGCAATGGGGAGGAGCTGTCGGGTCCATCTACTAAAGAGGACGTTCCTAGGGGGTGAGGAGACCTTTTTCTCCATCTCCGTCTCATCAGCATCTAGCACAGAGCCTGGCTCCTGAGAGCAAGCAGGGAATCGGGCAATGGAAGTAATGAACATCAGGCAGGAAGCCCAGGAGAAATGAATGAGTCTTGGCTTCCTTTCTGAAAGCACTGTAATGTAGGGACAGAGCTCAAGGAAGGAGTCAGGAGTCCTCGACTGCTGTTCAGCTTTGCCACTTCTGAGCTGTGCCACACTTGGCGAGTGACCTCACTTCTCGGGGCCTCAGTTTCCTTAATGGTAAAACAAAGGGGGGATTTGTTTCTGCCTCCGGGCAGATACTGGAGTTCAGCAATACTGTAAAGGCTGCAAAGATGGGAGTTGGCCAGAAGCTGGTGTGTGACATAGATGAGCATGGCTGGGACTGTTGCAGCTTTCTGAGGTCAAGACACTTGGCTACGGTATTCTCGGGCCTGCTAAGGTCATGACTATGCCCACGGAGCCCTGGTGAGGCAGAAGAGTGTATTGGAAACATCTGAGCAAAGTGCACTGAATGCCTTGGCTCAGCAGGGGGGCGACTGGGGAGGGTGGGTGTCGGGGAGGAGGGGACCTTGTTGGTAAAGACAAAGAAAATGGTCATAACACAGAACCTCCTGAAAGCTAAGACATCCCTTCTCCCCTTAAAAGATTCAATTGGTTTACAACCAAACTTTATTTTTTCCAATAATTTTTTTTTTCCTAAGGAGACTTCTGAATTCACAGCTGTTTTTCTGCTCCTTTGTGACGGTGGCTTTAGACCTAAGATGGAACATCTGTTATACACAGTCAGTGTTTATTATTATGCTCCACTGAATGCCAACATCACTCTCCAAGATGTGCTGAAGTTAGGTCTGTGACATTTCCCTTGAAGTGGGTGCTTTTATGTCTCTGCTGATGGCTGAGAAGAGGAGAAAGAGAGAGAGTGGAGTCTTTATTAAGAAGCCAGGGCTAGGGGTGCCTGGGTGGCTGTCGGTTAAGTGTCCGACTCTTGATTTCGGCTCAAGTCATGATCTTGCGGCACGTGGGTTCTAGCCCCACGTTGGGCTCTGGGCTGACAGTAAAGAGCCTGCTTGGCATTCTCTCTCTCCCTTTCTCTCTCTGCCCTCCCCTGCTCATGCTCTCTCTCTCTAACTAAATAAATGAACTAAAAAAAAAAAAAAAAAAAAAAAAAAGATGAAGAAGCCAGGGCTATCTTTCTCATTTGCATGAACCTTATGTCTTAATGCAAATATCATCCAACAGGTGGCCAGACGTGGTCCCTAAAGACTGAGTTGAACGGTTTCAACCAGGATCACCGGGGCCACGTTGCTCCTAATTCCATCTGGGAAGTGTTCTTTGGTGGCCCCGGCCATGCATCCTGTGGACAGCAGCAGCCTCTTAATGCCGGAGCCCTTGAAACAGGGCTGTCCAGGCCAGTGAGGGACACCTGCTGTTTAAACACTTGTAATTCTTGAGATGGTGCGAGAATAATCAGCAGTTGGGTGTCTGGGAGACGAGTCTCCAGCATTCAGCAAGCTGGATTTTCTACACCAGCACCTGCTCTCCTGCCTCTCTCTGGGCAGAGGCTCCTTCCCCTGACTTGAGGGGTGTCCAGATCTATTTATCTTATCGGCTCCTGAAGCAGGCGGCCTTGTTCTTACCCTTCATAACAGACACTGTTCTCTATGATGTATCGGCTTTACAACATCACTGCTGAGGAGGCTGTAAGCTGGCAAGTGGTTCCACTTAACACAATGTTGTCACGAGACAATCAATTTCTCCTAAAACTGTGGCTTAGAAGCATTTGCGTCTTTCTGTCACGTTAAGCCTGCAATCACAGCGCTGTAAAGTGGAATGAGCCCTTGCATGCCGACATGTTTGGAAGCAACTCGTGTGCTCCTTTTATAGTTTTATTACTGAAGCCATTAGGGACGTTCAGCCACTCTGTCCACCTGAGCAGAGATGCATCGACCTATATTCAACTATTACCTTAAGTGCAGTTTCTATTTATGTTGGCAGCTCTCTCTTTCCAGCCTTCCTTCTGTTCTCCTTTCTCGTTGATGTACTGGAAGGACATCAACGTTGGCGTCATGCAGACCTGGGTTTGCGTCTGCACTTCCCGTTCTTACTGCTGGTGTCGTAAATAGTGACGGTGTGCCACCTGGCCGTGTCGCCTAACCTTCCGGAGCCTCAGTTTCCTTGTGTGCATGAGACCATACGGTCTGTCTCCCTGGGTTGCTGCGATGTTTAACTAAAATAACATGCATGGTTACCTTGCATGCAGACAGTGCTCGATAGATCTCCACTCCCACCCCATCCCTTTCCTATTGTCCACGTTGTTATTTTCCTTTGCACTCGAGTGAGTGCTGGGATGCACGTTTAACAAATCACACAGAGTGAATTAACGCCATTCTGAGGCAGGCTCTCCACCTCTCCCGGATGCCCACCTCCGGAGATAGGAAGCTCAGGGACCAGGAAGGAGGAAGAGGGGAGTGAGAGCAGGAGGAAAAGGGAAAGGGAAAGGTGAGAGGGATTCCTCTCCCACCAAAGAAGGAGAACACCCCAGTTGCTAATCTGGGGCCCACCTGAGAATTCAAGGAGTTCCAAGAAAAGCTATTAAAAGGTAATCTTTTAGTCTCTCAACAGAAGAATAAACATTTATTTATGGAGGGCTACCGCTTTTTATGTGCATTCTCTCACAACCCAACTTAAGACACTGTTTTTACCCACTCCAAAGATGAGGAGACTGAGGCCCGGTGATCTTCAGCATCTTATCTTGTCAAAGGTCCCAGCTGGTAAGTGGGATTCAAAAGCCCATGTTTTGACCCTCTGCTCTTTCTACCCTCCTACATTATGAGCAATAGCCTGTTTTCACATATTTCAATTCAGATTTTTAAAGACAATCACATTATAAAGACAAAGGTGATGACATCAGGAAGCTGGAGAACGATAGTCAAGACACAGAAGCAACCCAAGTGTCTATCAGGAGATGAAAAGATAAGGAAGTGGGGTGTATGTGTGTACACACGTGTGATGGAATATTACTCAGCCACAAAAAATTACGAAATCTTGCCATTTGCAACACAGATGGATGTAGAGGGTATTCTGCTAAGGGAAGGAAGTCAGACTGAGAAAGACAAACACCATGTTTCACTCATATGTGGAATCTAAAAAACACAAACAAATGAACAAGCAAAATAGAGGCAGACTCATAGATACAGGAAACAAATGGTGGGTACCAAAGGAGAGACGGGTAAGGGGGCGGGTGAAACAGACAAAGGGGATTAAGAGGTTCAAACTTCCAGTTATAAAGCAAGCACGTCATGGGATGTAACGTAGGGCACAGGGAATATACTCAATAATATTGCAATAATGTTGTATGGTGCAGATGGTAACTACTCTGAACATGGGGATCATGTTGCAATGTATAAAAATATCAAATCAGGGGCACTGGGTGGCTCAGTCAGTTAAGCATCTGACTCTTGATCTCATCTCAGATCTTGATCTCACCATCGTGAGTTCAAACCCCGCACTGGGCTCCATGCTGAGTGTGAAGCCTACTTAAAATTATATATATATATATATATAATATATCATATATATCATATAACATAATATATATATGTGATATATCATATATATTATAATATATATTTGATATATATGATATATATTACATATATCATAGCTATTTAATATATATTATATATATCATATATATATCAGATAACTATGTTGTAGACCTAAACTAAAACTAATATGTCAGTTTACACTTCAATTTTAAAAATATTTTTTTAAGCTAGAGCAATAAAAATAGAAGTGTTACCCTTAGTGTAAAACCCAACTATCTGAATGGGATTAAATGGTAATAAGTATGGTCCCTGTGGCCAGGTTAGAACTACTTATGGGACTTGAACCTTGCTTGTCCTGATGTTGAAAGTGGGCAGCATCACATGCTGGGATTCCTCTGCTCCAGCTCAAGGAACTTTTCACAACAGGAGCATCCTGGCTCAAGGTCACTCCATACTGTCGGCCCTAATCACTGCCACATACCCACTCCCTTCTTCATTGGGGCAGAGTCACCTGCACTCTCAGAGCCTGGCGGAGCCCCAGAGGCCATTACATTTGATATCCCTTCCTTTCACAGGTGAGGAAACAGAGACAGCAAGGATACGTGACTTGCCCAGGGTCACCCTGTTAGTGTGCCCTTCCTTCTATTAACAACAGCGAGAATTATTGATTACCTTTAAAACTTCCTATGATGTCAGTAGAAAATGTGCTCTTGAAAAGAATACCTGAAACATGGGAGTAAATGATTTGCCTCATGGGGGGGGGGGGGGAGGAACCCTGCCACTACCACCATTTCCTCGTTATTTCTAGGACACACTTAAGAGCTCTTATCAAGAACATGTTGCATTTGGAAGTCTCCAGGTAAATTATCTTTCTCACCATTACTGCGTATTATTAAAACATTCACTGGATGCCAACATTCTAGAAGACTGTGATACAAGCTGTATCCGTACAGCCACATCCAGGTGCAGAGGCAGGCACACCGTGCTGCAGGTGCATGGGTTGGCAGCGTGTGGAGCAGCCCCCTTGAGTCTCTAAAACGAGCAGCATACATCCACCCATTCATTTGCGTGTACCGACACTGGGTCCCACTGGGTTCATTGGCTAAGACTGACATACCACTGCTTGCGGATACAGTAAAAACAAGCAGAATAATTCGTGCAGCAGAGGTGATGTGCCTTTCCTGGGCATGGAGGCTGCCCTCAGAGCCGAGGCTTCAAGGGTCAGACAGGTGAAGCAAGGTTAGCGGGTGAAGAGCCTTCCTAAGACAACAGAACGTGGTGGGAATGTTTCCAATGGGAGAGGGCTAGCCGCTGTACTTTGGGCAGCCGCTGTTTGGCTCCAGAGCATTGGCCATGTGGAATGTTGGCCAGCTAAGCCAGATCTCAGATTTATCTTTAAGAAGCCAGAAATCCAGAGTTGTACGTTAAATCTGCTATTTTTCTTTTCTAAATGTTGGCAACTTAGTTGGTTTTTTTTGTTTTGTTTTGTTTTGGTTTTTTTTCCTGCTCTGTGAGCCAACTTTTGGCCAAGTCCTAGATACCAGCAGTGTGTGAGCCCAAGTAGAATTTTCCAGGGCAGGAACTGGGGGAATAGTTGGGCAGACGATTGGAACTAGTATCAGGGGTTAAGCATAAGTGGTACTCTGGCTGCATAGGCCTATCATGGCTCCCCAATCCTCTCGGTGCTTATGAAATCAACCTGATGAATCAGAAGTAAGATGTGGCAATTCTCGTTCCCTGACTTCAAAATCATTCCCAATTCTAGTGACATCCTGTTTCATGCTTTGCTGCCACGGTGACCTGCTATATGACAAGGGTACAGGGGAGGGAGGTAGATGGAAGCACCAATTCCTGAAAATATTTGATCATCTGAAAAACCAAGTATCAACACAAATGCAGTCACGAGATTTTCAGACAGGTTTCCTTTGAGCCCCTTTTGTTTGGCCCTCGATCTGGAATACTGAAGGCTGCTTTCCTGGCCAATCAAGCATTCTGCACAGACTGTTCAGCCACACGGGTCGCACATCATGGATCCATTACTCAATTTGGTCTTAAAAACCGTAGGGGAAAAATTACAGTAAAAGAGAATTGGTATCTGAGCTGACACCATGTAGTAAGTCAACACAGTTCCTGCCCATGTGACTCAGAGTAAAGTCAGCTCATCAATTTTAGATGTATCTAAATAGATCTAATAAATTCACCGAGCAGATGCCTATTAAAATTAAGAGTGCTCTTAAGGTTTTCCACAAATACTGTGGGTTGGAGAAGACTAGGATTATAACTTCATAGTAACGGTACATTTTACAAAGGCCATTTCTCTTCAGGCTAAGAATGGTGGAAAGTTGAGACAATTAGATGGAAAATTCAGACAGAATAAGCTTACTTTCAAAGTAGATGTTTCTGCTTGGAATTGTCACATTGAAAGCCTTCCCATTATCTAATTGTCTGGATATTTGCTGAAACCTAAATCATATTTGGACTCTGTAAGCAGAGTCCAAGAGAGGGAAATCGGCAAATGTCTGCAGACACCTATAAATATGCTCTCTGTGGGTAGCGCTTTTCAAAGTTTCAAAACCTACTTAAACAACCTCTTTAATTGCAGTATCCCAGCGAGGTTAAGAGTTTTAAGCTCAGCGCCGAGCTCCTGTTTGGTTTTTGTTTCTGTACTGCCGTGGTCTTAGTAGGGAGACACAGCTCACGTTCCGCAGAACGGGAAATGACAATGTGACTGACTTGGGATGGCCCCACAAAGTAATCGTTTCAACAAGAAAATATATTGCCTACATATCTGCAAGGGTTAGAGCCCAAAGTTGGGTAGGAAGGGGATAATACATCAAAACCGCAGCTGAAGACAACTGTGGAGTGTTCGTGCGGACTGCCCGCGGTACTGCCTGAACACTTTCTCCCGTATGATGTACATGTTAACAACCTGATGATATGATGAGAGAAAGACACATAAAATGGCGATTTTTCCTGGCGCACACCCCTACTGTAAACCTGGAGACATGTAAATAACCCATCTCAGCCATGGTCCTGGCTAAATGTGAAGGATTCAGAGAAGTCATGGAAGTGCATAATGGGTTTCTTCTGCAAGCACTACTCTGCCTGCCGGCTCTTGGGGCTGTGCATATTGCGTCTACCCCACGCCCTCTTAGGATGGGAAACATGAAAATTGGGAGGTACATTAAAATAGCAGGACTCGGTCTCGTTAGCTTGTAGGACATTTGTACAAAGAGGAATGCCAATTGTGGAAGGCTAGGGACTCATCTGTCATGTCAAGACAAATTAGTCTGCAAATGTATACATATATTCCCAAAGATTTCTAAAGCAATGAGAATCAGCGTTCTGAGGCTCCCATTATTCTTCCATTATGTGCAGCAAACTCTCTGAGGTAATATGCTTCTGTATTCTACGATAATACTGCTCTTGAGCCCTGGGTACATGTTGCCACTTCCTTTTCCCCGTGTACTTTCTCATCTAAAACTGCAACAGCTGACTGGTATCTGGTTTATGTCTTACTTACTCTTGTTATTGATTTCTCCTCTTTAGTGTTAAACTGAACAGATGCCATGAGAAACAAATAAGGGGACCTCAGAGCTTCTTCCCTTTGGGTTCGGTTTCTCCAGAATAGGAAGAACTGGCAAGTGAATGAATGAACAGATGATTGCTTTTAACCTGTCTATAAAGACATGTTTATGTCTCTTGGTAATGGATTGCCCTTGTGAGCAAGTCCTCATTTCAGGTTTAATTTTAATCCACACATCAGAGATGGGAGATACGGAATTGCTCAGGCTTTGCTCACAAGCTCTCTCCCTCTTCTTCAAGATAAAGCAAATTAATTAATGTGTACTTTTCAACTGAAGAAATGATTAAGACCCAGCTGTGTCTGTGAAATAGTAAGTTGCGATGCAACACTCTGGGACTTGTTAATGCTTTTTTTGGCATGAAGAAGAGAGACATAGGTATCTAATATTAAGTGGTAGTTCTAAAAAGCGTTAAGTTAGCAGTTTGTTTGCCAAATTAACTTTCAAAGACATCTAAGTTACTAAGTTTGACTTTTCTGCACACAAATCTTAAATGATTGACGGACTACTGTAAAATAGCTTTGTTCAAAAAGATCACCTTTGGCAGGCTACTTCAAAGGCTTTACCACTTTGGAAAGATGAAAAGATATCCCCATTTTACATTATTTTCCCAGTAGATCAACACTCACTTGAAATATGCCTGAGAATTATGCGATATTTACTTATTATGAGTCTTCTTTCACTGTATCCAGCAGCCCTACATGGGATTGCTTTTATTTCTAAGATTTAGGAGAATTTTCTACACATAAAGAGCATCTTTAAGAAAATACACCTGGGCAGAACAGTATATCTGGCATTTTTATTCACTACTGTTTCATCGCAAGGCAGTATTTGAGACTAAAATATACAGAGAGATGCTTTTTTTTTAATCAACAATACCATTACAGGATGTGGTTTCAGATTCTCCCTACAGTATCCTTCAGAGTCTAAAGGATTCGTTTCTTTCTTTTTAGACATAGATTGTGTGATTTTATGTCTAAGGTCACTCTAGAATTATTGTGGAATTGTATAAACCAAGGGTGAACATCTCAACTAAGGGGTCAAGCAGATAACAGAAGTTAGCAAACAGGGCCCCATTATAGGGTATGTGTGTGTGTGTTGGTGTGTTGGGGTGTGTGTGTGTGTGTGTGTGTGTGTGTGTGTGTGTGTGTGTTGGGGTGTGATGCCTGAAGGAACTGTGATTTAGGTCAGTATGTCAGATATTCTGATTTTTACTAGAAACCTCCTAATTTTGGGGGGTGCCTGGGTGGCTCAGTTAGTCAAGCATCCAACTCTTGGTTTTGGCTCAGGTCATGATCTCATGGTTCATGAGTATGAGCCTCACGTCCCGCTCTGTGCTGCTGGGTGTGAAACCTGGTTGAGATTCTCTCTCTCCCTCTCTCGCTACCCCTCCCCCGCTCATGCCGGCATGCATGCTCTCGAGCTCTCGCCCTCAAAATAAATAAATAAAATTTAAAAAAGAAAAAAGAAAGAAAGAAACCTCCTAGTTTTTCCAATACTGACAACTACTTTAAATTTTTGAAAAATCCTGAGCTGGCCAAACAAAACCTGTCTGGGGGTTGTCCATTTTTTGGAATGCAGTAATTGTGAAACGGCCACCTATAATGGCCTTAAAATGGCTCAGGACAAAGGAACTCGGGCTCTGGGCCACGTGTTTGGAAGGGGCTTTGCAAAAGGGCTCGGATGCATGGGGAAGGAGGGTGCATAGTGGGTAGTGGTTACAGGTTTCTTATGTAAAACACAATAATCCGTGAACTCACAATGGAAAAGATATGAAGGCGAGGCCCCTGGTCTCTGAAATTTATCTTCAAGGCCATTTCATTTCATGGAAGTGAATAAAGCTGACTTGAAAAAAAAATTCTTTCTTTGCTCTTTGGCAGGGTGAAGTAGAGAAATAAAGTCTCCCCGCTGAACTACTATGAGGTCAGAAGCCTTGCTGCTATATTTCACACTGCTACACTTTGCTGGGGCTGGTTTCCCAGAAGATTCTGAACCAATCAGTATTTCGCATGGCAACTGTAAGTATCCACAATTTCACTGTCCTTCTCTCCCTTGGTGGGCACTGTAGGCTGCATCAGCCAGCAAAACATCAACATTTTCTAAAATCTAATACAACAGGAGACTGTTAGTCACTTTAACTTGCAGGTGACAGAGGCGTCTCGTCAAATTGGTGAGATGGCTGTTCTGTAACTCTGTTAAATACTGGTGTGGAAACACGTGTGAACATGTGTGTGTGGATGTGAAATGCTTCTCAGTACCTCTGATGAAGTCTCAAGTCACTGCAAGGAGGCCATTCATGATCACGCCCGAAAACCTGCCATGGGAGAATGTCACTACCTTCCGTGTATTGCCAGTGGTGATGTTTTCGTATGTAGTTAGTGCGTGGGCATTTTACAAGATAAGAACAGGAAATAAGACGGTTCTGGAGGACTTAGGGACACAAATTAACTTTTCTTTTACACTTAGAACAGCTATCATTGTTAGCCTTAAGAGGGATTCTGAATTCACAGAGGACCTATTTGAACTATGTATAACTTTCCTTTTAGTCTCTGCCTCGGTGTCAAGGGGAGAAAACCACACAATTAAGAATTCAGTTGACTACTGGAGGGAAGTCCTACCTGAGTGTGGGATGGAACAGGCAATTAACTACTTCTTTCCCTTCTCTCCAAAAGACAAAGTGTTTTATCACAGTAAAGGTGAAAGAGAGTCTTTTACCCAAATACCTATTTTCCCAGTAATCATCCCAAAACAAACACTCAACAAACCAGAAGGAAGGTGTTTAGCATTTACATGGGATACTAAGGAGATCCATCAATGCCTGGCTTTCTGCTGGACAGTCTAGGTTGAAAAGAGAAATAATTTTACACGAAGGTGAAGTGGCAAGACCTGACAGAGAAAATAAAGAGCAAACAAAAGTCAGGGCGAGATTAAGGACCAAACTGTGTCATTCAAAATCATTGTTCTTAAATTAAAGTGGCAGTCCACCTGACTCAAGGGCTCTAACCTTAATACACATTTCTTAATCTCTAATCATAATTAAGATAGTTATTCTATCTTTGGTGCCCCTGTGAAGAAGTCCCCCAGCACAAATGTGCAGCTGAAAATCCAATGTCCGTGGACACTCACATTCTTGACAGAAGGGAGATGTGAATTTGTTTTAGCGAGCTCCTTGATGAATGGGTAAATGAAATTTCAGAGCAGTAGAGGGGGAAGTACAAGATACTCCCATACCAAGCTTGATATACCAAGGTATATTTTACTCTCTGATACCCACTGTGAGTACTGCTCAGATACTACAGGGGTTTAATGTGTATGCGTGTGTCGGGGTGGGGGGTGGTGTTTGTGGTGTCTGGGTGGCTCATTTAGTTGAGCATCCGACTCCTGATTTCCGCTCAGGCCATGATCTCATGGTTCATGGGATTAAGCCCTGCATCGGGCTCCACACTGACAGCATAGAAGCATAGAGCCTGCTTGGCCAATATATTCTCTCTCTCTCTCTCTCTCTCTCTCTCTCTCTCTCTCTCCCTCCCTCCCTCCCTCCCTCCCTCCCTCCCCCCTCTCCCTCTCTCTCTCTCCCTCCCACTCTCTCTGCCTCTCCCCTTCTCACACACATGTGCGCACACTCTCTCTCTCTCTCAAAACATGTTTTTTTACAGCGTAGGGATCTGAGCATAAATCTGAATGGTTTTCAAATTATTATTTACACCCCACCCACCCACCCCCCAAAAAACATTTCTAAACGTGACTCATCTTTCTTTCCTCCTGAGTTTCTCTGGAGGACTGCTAGTGCTCTGGAGATTATAGGTTTAAAGGTAGAGAGATTTTTGAGATGTAGGTATTTCTAAAGGTCAGATATTATTGCAAATTGCCCACTCTCAGCTAAAGAGAACTGTAGGAAAGCAGAAATATATTCATTGACTCTCCAAGTCAGGGAAAATTCCAGATCACCCGACTGGCTACACTCCGTTTGACCCTGTCCTGTCGAAGCCCCCCGCTTCTGTGAGATTAAGCCAATTGCTTAACTCAAGAGTGAACTTCCCACAGTTCCTAGAATGCCAACCAACCTAGCAGGGCTGCCTTCAATAGTAGATTATTCCAACTGGACGCCTGTGGAGACTGTATTTTTCTTCTGGCTCCTGGATGAGGGCTCTCGCCTCCAGACCACATTGCCTTTGTGGTGATTGATGGGAAAGCTGCTTTGAAATAGTTTTGTCCGGAGACAAGATCTTTGGCAGGCTGCCCCTCGGGCTTAGCACTCTAAAGAAGATGAAAAGAAAACGGGAAGAAAAGAGCACCTTCATGTAAAGGGTTCACTTGCAAGTTTAACCCCCAGAAAGAGGGACAAGTCAGAAATTGTGACACTCAGAAACAGAAGTCCAGGCTTATTATCATCTGGAAATGAAACTGTAACTTGATCGTCCCTTACAGAGCACCGTCTATCACAGGCTTTCCTAAAATAACAGACTCATTGGAAATGGAAAGTGGTGGCATGGACTGACTCAAATATGGTTTTGTTTTGTGGCCGGGCCCCCCTCCTCTCCCTGCCCTGTCAATTCTTGGCTTGATTTCCTTTCCCTCTCTTGCCCCATCTCTTCTTTTCACAGATACAAAACAGTATCCGGTGTTTGTGGGCCACAAGCCAGGACGGAACACCACACAGAGGCACAGGCTGGACATCCAGATGATTATGATCATGAATAGAACCCTCTACATTGCTGCTAGGTGAGTTGCCTTTTCCTCATGTCTGTACTCAGCATCCGACGAAGGTCCTAAGATCGAATGTGCCTGCAATGCCTCATCTTAAAAGATCATGACATTCCCAAATAATGTGTTATTTAATTTGAAGGCTACTTTACTTTGTCAAGCCATCATCCTTGCAAGATTTTCTGTGTCTGTTTAACTGTAGGTGGATTTAGAGCGAAATAATTGCATATTTTGGAGCTTAGACTCAAAGAATCCACTCTCTTGAACATATACACAAACATCTACTCCAGCGACCAGTATGATACTTGTTAAATTAACTTGAATTTGTAAACATTTATTATAAAGATATGGGTGTGGGTGTGTATTAAGCCTGTTAGTATTTTTGTAGTGAATATATGGTGTATCTCATTACTGACATAGAATGGCAGTAGAAAGTTTTTGATTTGGATCTAGTAAGAAAATACTCATCCATTGGGTATTGTGATCTAAATAGACCATGTCTTAAGGCTGAATGGCAGGGTAAGAATACAGCCTCAACAGTGCTCATGTGGATTTAGGCTTTTTTCCTCATTCTGTTCTTAACTTACCTGGACCACAACTGTTCTGGCCCTAAGTGTCCTCTGTCAAATGAGACGCTGGATTAGATTATCCTAAGAAATCCCTTGGGATTGGGGCGCCTGGGTGGCGCAGGTTAAGCCCTGTCGGTTAAGCGTCCGACTTCAGCTCAGGTCACGATCTCAAGGTTCGTGGGTTCAAGCCCTGCGTCGGGCTCTGTGCTAACAGCTCAGAGCCTACAGCCTGCTTTGGAGTCTGTGTCTCCCTCTCTCTCTGCCCCTTTCCCACTTGTGCTCTGTATCTCTCTCTCTTTCTCTCAAAAATAAACAAACATTAAGAAAAAAATTAAAAAAAAAAAAGAGAAGTTCCTTTGGATTCTAACGATGTATGATCCTCAGTTTTGGAGGTATGTAGCTCATTCAAAATAATTCTAAATGAAGAGCAACAAAGAACGCTATCTTGTGGGGTTCCACTGTGATCTTAACTTGGGTCTAGACTGATTAATCACTTCACAGTGGGAAGAAAACATAGACAGTGTGTTTGTGATACTTATATGGCCGTGAACATAGATAAGGAACAGGTAAATAACAACAATGCTTGATTCTTTCAAAGCACTTAGGTGTTCTAAAATGACAAGCTAGGCAACATAAACCAAAAACCACTGGCCACATTAAAATATCCTTCGAGTATCCCACAAAACATCCCAGGGAGCAATGCCAAAACACTTTTTAACAATTTTACTTCACAAATACTTATATGGTATATACTACTCGTACGTTCTATATAAATCATGCTATGTAAATTCTTTATAAATGTTAATTCATTCAATCCTGGAGGGAAAAAAAAAAAACACCTTAGGTGAAGGAGCTATTATTATCCTCATGTCTTACAGGAAGAAAGCAAGGTACAGAAAGGTGAAATGCCTGGGCCACGATGGCAAAGGCAGGATTTGAAATGGGGTGGCCTTGCTCTACACTCTGGGGATTTACTTCCTGTACTAGGCACCTACTGAGTAGGAAAGCTGATCCTATTTATCTGGCAGTAACCTTCTAACCGCTGTTGCCCAAGAACACAGCCAGTGTGGGTATTCACTGGAAAGCATTCTCATAAGGGCCTCAGCAGGTGCCTCTCTGGTAGAGTATCAGGTCCTTCTGGGGCACCTGGGTGGCTCAGTCTGTTGAGCATCCGACTCCTGATTTTGGCCCAGGTCATGATATAATCCCAGGGTTATGGGATCGAGCCCCATGTTGGGTGGGGGGCACTTTAGATTCTTTCTGTCTCTCCCTCTGCCCCTCTCCCCCAATCATGCTCTTTCTCCCTAAAATAAAAGTAAAATAAACATGTTAAATGTTTAAAAAAAAAGAGTATCAGGTCCTTCCTAAATACCATTTGGACTGGAAGATTACATTTGTACCCAATTATCTATGGGCAGGTCAAAACAAATGATTATGCTTTGGATCTGTGAGATTCTTGAGTCAAGAATCTTCTGTGAATGACTCACTTTGTAACTGAGTCTCTAGTAGACTGTCCCTACACCTGATGATTTAATGTGGGTGTGGACTGCAGGTCCGGGGTGGCCCCTGAGTTATGAGCCAAGTGCTATGCAAACTTAAAAAGTGACCGTTAGAATGGGAAAAGATATTTGCAAATGACATATCAGACAAAGGGCTAGTATCCAAAATCTATAAAGAGCTCACCAAACTCCACACCCAAAAAACAAAAAACCCAGTGAAGAAATGGGCAGAAAACATGAATAGACACTTCTCTAAAGAAGACATCCGGATGGCCAACAGGCACATGAAAAGATGCTCAACATCGCTCCTCATCAGGGAAACACGAATCAAAACCACACTCAGATATCACCTCATGCCAGTCAGAGTGGCCAAAATGAACAAATCAGGAGACTATAGATGCTGGAGAGGATGTGGAGAAACGGGAACCCTCTTGCACTGTTGGTGGGAATGCAAATTGGTGCAGCCACTCTGGAAAGCAGTGTGGAGGTTCCTCAGAAAATTAAAAATAGACCTACCCTATGACCCAGCCATAGCACTGCTAGGAATTTACCCAAAGGGATACAGGAATACTGATGCATAGGGGCACTTGTACCCCAATGTTTATAGCAGCACTCTCAACAATAGCCAAATTGTGGAAAGAGCCTAAATGTCCATCAACTGATGAATGAATAAAGAAATTGTGGTTTATATACACAATGGAATACTACATGGCAATGAGAAAAAATAAATATGGCCTTTTGTAGCAACGTGGATGGAACTGGAGAGTGTGATGCTAAGTGAAATAAGCCATACAGAGAAAGACAGATACCATATGGTTTCACTCTTATGTGGATCTTGAGAAACTTAACAGAAACCCATGGGGGAGGGGAAGGAAAAAAAAAAAAAAAGAGGTTAGAGTGGGAGAGAGCCAAAGCATAAGAGACTGTTAAAAACTGAGAACAAACTGAGGGTTGATGGGGGGTGGGAGGGAGGGGAGGGTGGGTGATGGGTATTGAGGAGGGCACTTTTTGGGATGAGCACTGGGTGTTATATGGAAACCAATTTGACAATAAACTTCATATATTGAAAAAAAAAAAGTGACCGTTATTCCAGCTTGTTAAAACCAAGACAGTGTTATCCTAACCCCCACCCCACAGAAAGGAGAGACCAGAAACGTAAGGGAAAATAAGGAGAGAAACACATTCATGCTTTTCTAAGACTATAAACCAGACTTGGGACCCCTGGGTGGCTCAGTCGGTTAAATGTCCGACTTCGGCTTAGGTCACTATCTCAGGGTGTGTGGGTTTGAGCCCCACCTCGAGCTCACTGACAGTGTGGAGTCTGCTTGGGATTCTCTCTCTCCCTCCCGGCCCCTCTCCCACTCGGCGTTCCCTCTCAAAATAAATAAATAAACTTTAAAATAAATTAAATTTAAAAAAAAAGACTATGAAACAGACTTGCCTTTTGTGAAAGGTCAAATTTGTAAAACGCCCTCACACTGACATTTTGACTTCCACTCTACACACACAGCCCCTTCCCTTCGATCCACACCCTTAGGAAAACTCCTCAAGGAGTTCCCTGGCCACCATGTTTAAGGTCTCTCCTCACCCTTCAACTTCCCAGCACTGCCCAGAGGGATCGAGGTTCCTAGGCAGCAAGGGACCCGATTTAAAGTCAAATCCTTCCCCCAGGCTCAAACCAGGGCAACTTTCAGTTCAGTTTTGCTCACTGTGGGGGAGGAAGAGGGAAGTCCTTGGATTAAGTCAGTTTGTGTTCAAATAACTTAATTCAGTCAGAGTGGCTTGTGAACCCTGAGATGAACACACGGGTAGCTGGGAATAGCCCTCCATTCTGGTCTTTTTTTTTTTCTTTTTTTTTTTTTTTTTAAAGTTTTATTTATTTTTGGGACAGAGAGAGACAGAGCATGAGTGGGGGAGGGGCAGAGAGAGAGGGAGACACAGAATCGGAAACAGGCTCCAGGCTCTGAGCCATCAGCCCAGAGCCCGACGCGGGGCTCGAACTCACGGACCGCGAGATCGTGACCTGGCTGAAGTCGGACGCTTAACCGACTGCGCCACCCAGGCGCCCCACTGGTCTTAGATTTAGCATAAAAGCGCTGTTTCTGTTCGCTGGGCAGTGGGATCTCTTGGATATTGAAAAAGATTGCCACTGTCCAAAAGGTTTCATTCAGGGAATTCTATTTCTAAAAGGCTTCCCTGCTCTTCCAGACAATCTGAGTCAGCAATCAGAAGCCAAGGCCTATCCAGAACCCAGAGATTGAGTGAGCCTTGATGGCAGGAACCCCTTTCAATTCGGCTTTATTACTATCCATTTTGAAGATCCTTTTTTTGTTTGTTTGTTTAATCTCTGAAACTGCTAATTAACGTAAACAGGCCATGCCAAAAGGGGGCAATC
Source organism: Herpailurus yagouaroundi (assembly GCF_014898765.1). Lineage (NCBI taxonomy): Eukaryota > Metazoa > Chordata > Mammalia > Carnivora > Felidae > Herpailurus > Herpailurus yagouaroundi. The sequence goes on along the minus strand of NW_024412423.1, from coordinate 5,213,769 downwards.
CGAGAGCTTTCTGAGGAATTGCCAACGCATATTAATCAGTTGTTAATTTACAATTCATATATTCAACTCCTACTTACAAGTTTTGAGGGGAGGCAGGGTAAGGAAAAAACTAGAGTCCCTGCAAACCTGATACTGAAGTAATAAGCAATTCCATCCCAATAATGAGCCTGACCCACAGCACCACCAATAAAGTCAAACAAGTAATAAAAGAATGCAATAAAACTGCCTTGAAATTAAAGGGCAGGGTGATTGTGGCACCCTACTGAGGTTCCAAGAACTTCCCAATTCAGCAATTTACAAAAAAAAAAAAAAAAAAAAACAGGCTCACCATTCTCCCCGACCACACACGCACGCACACGCGCGCGTGCACACACACACACACACACACACACACACACAGAGGCTCACACGCTCACAGTTGCAAGGAAATTTTATAAGCCAACAGCCTTGCCCCCAACTTTTATTTTCACATGAGAGAGCCAGTTTTGATTTCTATTTCTCTCTGTTGTACTTTTCCTAAAAGCAGTAGCAGACAGATTTCCAAGGAACCGTGGGGGAAAAAAATTAAAGTGAATCCTGACAGCAGATCGTTCCTTTCTTTTTTTCTTTCCTTTTTTCTTCCCCCCTCCCTCCACTTTCTCTTAAGTAATGAGGGGGCTTGAAAGTCTCCATGTGGGAGCCTTGAGATCCTGGCTTAAAGCTGTGGGTAATTTTCCAGCCCCAGGACTTCCTGCATTTTAGAAAAAGTCAATGTTATTTCAAGGGAAAACGAGCTGTTTTGCTTTCCCTCACAAGCCCCCCATCTTTCCAGTTGAGCATAGTTCTCTTCTTTTCTTTCTTCTGAATTCCAGACAAAAACGCCCTTGTACTCCGCTCACACAGAAGGGGATGTTTAAATATAGACCCACACCTGAGCTGCTGATTCTGTTTCTTCCCTTCCAGGGGGGAGATGGGCAGCAAATCGTAAAGACAACCAAATTCTCAGCAAAACAGGAAGGTGAACAGAAGCAAGAAATGTAAACTTTAGCTCAAGTACATTTTAGACCTTAATTGACCATCGTTGTGTGAAGAAAATAGTGCTTTCTGGAAATAATTTCACCTTTACCATCTCCCAACTTGTCAATCAAATTGTCAAAGCTAAGGCTGAAAACACGTTTTGTAAAGGGGGAAACAGCCAGAGATTTGCTTTTTGTTAGTCTCCTCGCCCCCCCCCCCCCCCGCCCCTCCCCACCAGTGATGAACAAGTGCGGTATGTAAGTGATCGGTTTGTGGATTTGAAGACGCTGCAAAGGCACATGAACCCATCTGTGTTCTGGCTCTGGGGTCAATTTAACTTCCAGACTCCTCTCTCCTGAAGTACACACATACAGATCTTGTAGTTCTGCCATGAGGGACATTACAGCAAGGTTTTTTTTAAAGGTGCCCCCTCCAGAAAGAGCCCATGATTTGTCAGAAATAGCAGAGTGGGTCCATCGGCACCTCTCAGAGGCTGAGCGGTTCCCTTTTTCTTGCATGTGAATGTCTCGTTTTTTAATAACAGGGATATGGATTTATCTGCCTTGAATGAGATATATACTCATTCAGGAGAACATTAACTATCTCGACTCTTGTGTTTGACACTATTAATTTTTCATTGTTTACAGGGACCATATTTATACTGTTGATATGGACACCTCACACACAGAAGAAATTTATTGTAGCAAAGTAAGTAGTTTTAAAACCATCTTTCTAGCATGAAGGGCTTTAGGATAGTTCTTGGAGGGAATACGTATTTTAACTGCATTGATTGAGATGACACGGCCAATAATTTGGAACATTTTGTGGAATCCTAATTTGAGGCTAATACATGTTCAGAAACAGTTACATACTTCACAGTTTATTCATTAAATATGTGTGCATATATGACTTGGGAATTTTAGGTCATTTCTAAATTCCTTTACTGCCATGTTTGCCCAGGAAAATATCAGTTTTCCTATGTAAAATTTTTGCCCCACAAATGTTTCCATGTTACATTTCCATGTCTTACAGTATTCGGATTTGACTGTTGTGGCTCAGGAATTTGATCATTATCCATTTCAGACAGACATAAAATACAACCTAAGCTTCCCCTATATAACTCCACATGGAGGTATTTTAGTTATTAAAATCTGCCATAGAAGTAGACGATTCCTTCGGTCCATGAATTTACGTGGAGTGTAACCTGAATTCAATCTTTGTCCACCTAAAGTGAATGTCCCCTTTATGTGTAAGTAAATGACTTCCATATTTTAAGGAAAAAGCGTGCTTTATGAAAACTGATTTGTCAACTGAAAGGAAAGGGCCAGGACATGTATTTTATCAAAACGAGCGTAATTTAGCGAGTTGATTGGGATATTCTACGTGAAATTTCCATACTGCTGTTTGTTCCTCTTTCCTTTCTCCTTCATCTTTATCTCAAAAGAGAAGAAGATCATTCCGTAGCTTAATGAATAGATAGGAGTTCAAAATTAAATGAACAGTTCTCATCTCTGATCTTTTGTTGTTATGGTGAATTAATCATGGAGAAAGGGTGCAGAAAGCTTTCAATAAATATATGTTCAGCCTCCGTCTCCCCAAGGGAACGCTTACTTCTGAAATCAAATGCAACCAACCACCCCTGGACTCTAATTGATTTCTTTCTTGGTCCCTGCAGAAACTGACATGGAAATCTAGACAGGCTGATGTAGACACATGCAGAATGAAGGGGAAACATAAGGTAGGCAATTTTCATTTCTCCTGCAGCTGCCACTTTGGGTTAAGTTTCTGACGGTTATCTCCAGCCGTAGACCGTGATGCGGAATGGATCGTGAGAGTCCCTTTTCCCTCGGTAATTGCTTTTTCCATCAACTTATTGAAGGCTTTAATTTGCAGAAATAGTTTGCTTTTAACGTGATGAAATATTACGACAGCTGCTAGGGCTGCATCATGAACTACGTCGGGGCGCCAGGGATTATGGCCACAAAGCTGGCTGCCCCCACTCTTCTGAGTGCACTCTCCACTAGCCCACCGCGCACACCCAGAGCCCCCAGGGAGGCTGGAGAAGCGTGCAGAAAAAAGCTGCCGCAGACATGCGGGGGGCTGTGTTTTAGTCCTAGACCAACGTAAAAACACACTTCAGCCGGGAGCCCTGCAACATCAAGGGACCCCGGGACATCTGGTGTTAAAATTAATATAATGGAAGGCTGGCACTTCCAGGCTTGTCGTCCTTTTGTGGCGTAAACACACACTCGCTCCTCTCTACGCCTGCCGCGTTTTCACTGTTCAAAAAGCAACTGCGGTCAGCATCACCTTTTGGTAGACAATCAGGAGGAGCTCGGGTGTGTAACAGAGGAGCCCCATGGCCACCTTTGCTCTAACCTTACGGTCGGCAGATCACGGTACACAGGAAAGAACGGGTTTTCTGTACTGAACTGACTGGACACAAACGAGTCTGAATTATTTTTCAGGACGAGTGTCACAACTTCATTAAAGTTCTTCTAAAGAAAAGCGATGATACTCTGTTTGTCTGTGGAACTAATGCCTTCAACCCTTCCTGCAGAAACTATAAGGTAACTGCGGTTCTGTCTGTTGGAACCACACGGGGCCGGAGGTATTTCATAATTTACTGTGATTGTACCTGCAGCGACCTAAGACGGGTAATTCAACACCATCGGGTGCCTCTCGCTCGTTGGGACTTCGTGTGTCCCTCCCCGTGAGTGATCCTGAGCAGGCTTCTAAGCTTCCTGTTTATGCAGGATTCAGCGACACACCTTGCAGGGGCCTGCCCAGCAAAGTTCGTTTCTGTAAGATCCTACTCCCCATTGTTCAGAACACCAGCAGACTTTCCCATAGGCACCGTGTGGGCTTCCCCTCTCTCCCCTTCCCTGCCTCCCTCCCGCCCCACCATCTCCTCTCTGAGCACAAAAACACACTTCTGTTGGGAATGATTCCTACTTTAAAAGGCATCTCAAAAGCACGCCATGGAAACTGTAGACTTTCTTTTAGATAAGATTTCGAAGAACACGGAAATTTAGTTCCACTAAGCACTCTGCTTACTTGACTGTGGCCTCACCTACTCTGGCCTTTATGCAAGGGGGAAAAAAATGAACTCTTGAAGCATTCGTACATCTAGTCGGTCCTGAGCAGCCGACAGGGGCAGTGCTGAAGAAGCAGGAGCCGCCGGCTGAAGACGTGCCAGTGATCCGAGGTCCCGGCTCGGCATCTGTTAGCTCTCCTTGCCCCTTCTTTCTGCCATAGTCTTCCTTTCAGCAAACATTTTCGGAATTGCTCACAGGGCCAGGCACTTGACTGGGGTTATAAGGACAAACAGGAGGCCTCCGTCCTTAAGGAAGCCAGACGGGAGATGAGAATTCCCAATTCCATGGGCTTGTTGCTGTGACATAACACAGGGCGCTATGGAGGCACAAGAGAAAGGTACGAACCTTAACCTAAGGTGAGGAATCAGACAAAGCTTCTAGAAGGAGGTAGATGACCCTTCTCTTCAAATGCTCCCCCTGCTGTTCTCACATGTGGAACACGAGCACCTCCAGCCCAGAAGACAGCCTAGAGTTCTGTGAGGGCAGGGACCACGTCTGTGACAGTCTGGAATCTGACCAGTACCTCCAAACAGGTGCTCTGTTAATTCTGGTGGGGTAAAGAGTGAATGGAATGCCTAATTTTTGTTTTAAAGAGGAAGTAGAAGTTAGCCAAATGAAGGGAGGAGGGCATTCCGGATAGAGGGAACAGCATGAACAAAGGCACTGAGTGAGAAACAGTGTGTTGAGCTTGAGAAACTTCATTTGATTTTGAAGTGCCGGGCTGTGAGGTGACAATAACAAACAAGAGGCTGGAGAGGGAGGTGGCCCCAGGGATGAAGGGAAGAGAAGAGATTCAGGAAATACTTAAGTGACCAAAGCCAGGAGGATGTAAGAACTGATGAGAAGCACAGGACAAGGAGAGAGAGGAGTAAAGAAGGACTGCCAGGCTGTCTCTTGGGTGAGCGAATGGATGGAGCTGCCACCGGTTCAGACAGGGAACAGAAGCAGAGAAGTGGCGGGCTGGCAGAGGCAGGTAGCGAGAAGGCGCCCGAGGCTTCAGTTTGGAGCATCAGGAGGGGCCCCGGCTCTGCGGTTGGCAATGCCTGACGATGGGATGTGAACAGAGCTGATAAGAAAATGCATGGGTGAGCCTTGATTTAGGGAGAGACATGGGGAGAAATACATATTGGGTTTCACCAGGCATAAAGTGAACCCTGAGGGGCATAAAGAATGAGAAATGATAGGGGTGCCTGGGTGGCTCAGTCGGTTGGGCATCCCGCTTTGGCTCAGTTCGGGGGTTTGAGCCCTGTGTTGGGCTCTTGCCCTGGCAGTGTGGAGCCTGCTTGGGATTCTCTCCCTCTCCCTCTCTCTCTACCCCTCCCCTGCTTTCATTTCTCTCTCTCAAAAGAGAAACAGGAGGATATCAAAACCAGAGGGCCCACCACCCTTTGTCTCGACAGTTTTAAAACACCCTCAGTCTCAGCACGGACATCAGAGGGAGGGTCTGTGTGACCCTCAGGCTCATCGTCCATCTTACATTTGGAAAGGGGCACCAGCAAGGCCAGGATTAGGGTGACGCAGGGGAGGCATGCGCCTCAGGCACAGAAAGTAAGAGAATTCTGTATCAAGGTGGGTGATCGCTTAATGCAGTATTTTACAAAATCTAAACTGATGTAAAACACACTCCCCTAAAATAGCAAACTTTTTAATAAGGAGCTGGATCCATTCGGTCTGTAACAAAGGCAGTCCGTCCAAACTCTAGCTCAGGCCGGTGACAGCGTGCAGCTGACGTTGTGACTTTAATTCTCCCACTTAATATTCTGTCCCCATATGTCATTGTTTAGGACTCATTAAGATTAATGCTTTTCACAATTCCCAACCAATTCCCTAGCTGGAAAGCTATCTTTTATGACAAATTACAGGTTTTCTCGGCACTGTGATACACAGACCGGGAGTGGTCTAGCTCATTCTTCCCACACATGTTCCATTCCCTGGGATGCCTCACCTGTGGCGATACGTCCGCCTCTTGCTTGTTCCAGTCACCCCTGCTGAGGCATGTTCTGGAGCCTGGGCCTCCCAAGAAAGCACACACGGATGTTCTTCCCGCACAGTCCCATCTGTCTCCCTGCCTAGCACTGTGAATGGTAGCGAGCACCCCTGACATCGGTCAGAGCAGTGTTTTTTTCAGACCCAGGGCACAGTGGATGATATGAGACATGATGTGTTTGGCTGCAGGGAGAACATTCTTTCCCTTAAGCGCTGTTTATGAACAGATCAACACTAAAGGTTCAAAGCAAAACCGATGACCAATCTTCCCACACCCCCAAAAAGCCCCAAGTCTCAGCACAGAAGCATCAACTTGAAGCAGGACGTGACAAATTTTTGGTCTCCACCTCTTTTGGTCTCCACCATGCCCTAATTCATACAGTTTTTTCAACGGAAGTAAGCTGGATGTTTCAGAGAGATTACAGCCCCCAAACAAGATTACTTGGGAAAGAATTCTGAAGGCCACCCACCACAAATCTAAAAGTTCACTCCATACCTTTTGCCCTCCTGTTCTCCAAACCTCTTGAACTTCTGCAGAAGTAATTATCTGTACCCTATGGTGATTTAATTTCCCAGGGGCTGCTGTTAAGTCTGAGATTTGGAGACTACCACAAGGATTAGTTCTAACTTCATGGAAAGAGGATTTCACCGTGGCATTGTTTTGTCTCTGGACCCTTCCAGACTCACAAACCGAAATATTAATACTTCCCTGCTCCTTGCCTTTGGCTATAGCTAAGGCTACTTTTTTTTTCTTTTTTTTCGGAAGTAGGTTCATTTAAAAACCTAAATCCTCCCTTGTATATTGTCTCCCCATTGCCAGGATTACAGCGTGCACTGCCTGGGATAAAGGCATTTCCGCTGCATCACTGTGTACTAAGCATTACCTTTGAGTACTTGCCAGACCCACAGACCACAAAGTCTGTCACAGTTCAGCAGGATGCTCTTCTTGGGATAAAATATATTAAAAAAAAAAAAAAAAGATTTTCAGGGGTGCCTGGGTGGCTCAGTTGGTTGAGTGTCCGACTTCAGCTCAGGTCATGATCTCATGGTCTGTGAGTTCGAGCCTCACGTCGGGCTCTGTGCTGGCAGCTCGGAGCCTGGAGCCTGCTTCAAATTCTTTGTCTTCTTCTCTCTCTATCCCTCCCCTGCTCATGCTCTCTTTCTCTCTCTCTCAAAAATAATAAATAAACATTAAAAATTTAAAAAAAAAAGACTTTCATAAAAATGTGCTAAAGGGAGAGGAGTACAGTTACAGATGTCTCAGCTAAACAAATAGGGTGCAGGAGATATACAGAGAGAGGAGACAGGTGCTATCTCAAAGTGGTTACAGGAGACAAGGCCTGACATATCTCTGAAACAGTTTCTGGGGGGTTCAGGGCAAAAAGCATAAACGACGGGACAACACTAACAGCTGTTCAGGAAGCACCTCCCTGCCCTCCTGGGCAACACCTCCAAACACCGTGCTTTAAGGCACCCTGATTTAGTGCTAACGGCCTTTCAGTGGGTCCCCCCTCGGCATCACTGCCGTCTTAGATTCTCCCAGTTTCGTATCTGTTGTCAAACACTGCAAACCTCCAGATGTAAAGAAGATCCCCTCAAACTATAAAGAGAAGATTGAACCACGGAAGGTTATAAAAACATCAACGAGGTGGGGGAGATCATTTCACGGATCCTGTGGCATGGAGATTTAAATGCCGTGAGAGCCCGTGATGTGAGGAAAAAGAACTCAAGGCAGAAGGCAGGAACCACCCAAGTACTGGTCAGTGGAGCCGCCCTCTGACGAGTGTCAGTGGCCAGGCAAGAGAAGCGAATTTCCTGCTCGCATCACAGCTGAGTGCAGGTCAGTGACAAAGGGTCTGTTCCACTAGGCTATTCAGAAGGCTAAGCTTCCTCCTGCCCCTACCCTTTGTCAGCTCCTAGGATCCTGGAAGGCTGTACCAGATCCTCTGTATCTAGTGGGGCGGAATGCGGAAAGCAAGCAAGAGTGGAGGACCCCAGAAGGTTTTGAGAGGCAAGACCCAGAGGTGGCACACAGCCTTCCACTCACATCCTCTCGGCCAGAGCTCATCCCGTGATCACACCTGACTGCAAGGGTGGGGGGCAATGTAGTTCAGTGCGATGTGGGGGAAAGGGAAATAGAAATTGATGAGTAATTGAACCACCAGCAAGGCTTTACCACACTCACAAATGCCTATGAAGCTACACAGGTAACTTGCAGGAGTAAGACAAGCAGGGTGTACATGTATTTTATGGGTAAAGAGGCCTTGATGCTGGAGACCATATGCTTGTTTGGGGAAAATGGCAGAGTGGCCATTACTTAGCTTGTAGCTGGTTGCTGCCACTTGCATAAAAAGATCTTGAATTGACTTTTCCACTTGGTCAAAAAAAAAAAAAAAAAAAAAGAAGTCAGGTTTCATCCGCAGTCTCATTTTAAAATAGAGCTCTTGCCTGCTTATCTTTCTTCTTTCCTTTGATTTCCTTTCCTTCCTTCCTTCCTTTCTTTCCCCCCTCCATCCCTTCCCTCCTTCCTTCCTAACATACTAAGATGGCCAAACAAACCTCACTGACAGACCAGTTACAACAACCCCCAGCAAGTAGGAACAGGGCCGAGGGTGGGCACACGGATGCATGTCAAATGGCCGCCCCACTCCTCACTGCGCTTCACTTGTGTGACCCCCGCACCTTCTAGGCCTCTCCTTCTGATCTACATGATTGGAGGCTGGGACATGTTTCTGAAGTTGGTGCAAAAGGCCACCTGAGCTCTGCTTGCGTTGGTGTTTTTGCTCCTTTGCTGATGCCACACTGTCCTGCAAGCTAACCAGAGGGGGATTCCAGCATCTTCTGCTGGGATTTAACCAAAGGGGCAGGACTCCTCAGGCAAAACAAAACCAAAAACAGATTCTCTATAGAGTTAATGACTCAACAGATCATTCAGAGGCAGTGAGGGAGGAAGGGAGGAAGTTTTCCCAGTGATTGCCTTAAACATTCCTTTTCCAAGGAAAAGACACTTGTTTCTAGGCCATTCCAAAAGGATACAGAAATCTATTTACTACAATGGTTAAGAGTCAAGCAAACATGACTCTCAGACTCTCCAAGCTAGAGAACCTTGGTCAAGTGAGGTAATCTCTCTAAACCTCGGTTTCCTCATCTGAAACCAACAGACTTATCTCAGAAGGCATTTCAGGATTATCTGCAGTTAGGCATATGAATTAAAGCATACATGATGTGCTTTATGCCAGGACTACTGTTGGTTGTTGTTGTTCCTAATTAAGTCCTATTATTTCATTTAGATGGATACTCTGGAACCTTTCGGGGATGAATTCAGTGGAATGGCCAGATGCCCTTACGATGCCAAACATGCCAACGTTGCCCTGTTTGCAGGTAAACCACCTGGTTCCTTCTCATTGCATTTGCTCTCACGGGCCTGTCACTGCGAATCTGCTCTGGAGGATTCGCAGAGTCACAGTTGTGTTTCGATTCTCTGGTGAATACTGTAATTAAGAACGCCTTCTTCCATTTGAAATTCATGTGGAAATTGTACTTTTGCTTCATGAAAGGAGTGTCTGCCACTCTTACCCGTGCTTTTGTGCCTTTAGAGAAGGATAACTTTGCTTCAGCTTTGCACAGAGTGTGCAACATTGGCCGCTAGGGCATGTTCAGGTTCAAATAATAAAAGATCCCACCTCAGACCAGCAGTGTGGATTGATCTTTCAAGGTAGGACTGACTTCGGGGGTGGGATGATTCAACAGCCTGGTGACATCATCCAGGACACAGGGCCTTTTCACTTCTGTGCTCTCAAAATCTCAATTCTTTCTCTGAGAGAGACCAGCCGCCCTCACAGTCGGGGGCTGCCATCCCCAGTTATGGCTACAACACATATGGCTATGTGTTCCTGTCCACGTACAGAAAGGGAAAGGAAGGAGACAAGGTAGGGCCTCAGGAAGATCTCCAAGCAGTGAGGCTACATGCCCACAAGTTTCCAGCAAACATCGCAAATGTCATTGACCGGATTAGGGTACGTGCTCATTGGTGATGGAAAGATAATAGGGCAGCGGAAGATGCTGATTAGCTTAGGGTGATACACACTCCTCGTCCTCTCCCCTCCCTTCCCCTGCAGAGGATCTAAAGCAGCAGCAAATAAGCCATCATCTCCAGATTGGGATTCTCATGTATGAGTGTGTGTGTGTGTGTGTGTGTGTGTGTGTGTGTGTGTGTGTGTGTTTTAATTAGGAATTTATTTAGGAATTCATTGCCAGCTGTGTGGAGGTGGGTGTAGCTCCGAGAAGTGTTGGTATAATAGTGATTGTTATAGCACGTAATAAAGCGGTTAGCTATAATTTCCATCACCACAGCTAAAAACTGGCACATCCGTGCCCTGAGGAACTTCAGGGCTCTGATGATGAAACAAGATTAGCTCTTCAAACCTCTTCCTCAGTGTCCTGCATTTGGGGGCCTGAATCTACAGTCATGGACTGGAGAAACAGCCTGTGTCAGGAAGGAAGGGTTCCTCAGGTTCGCCCCCCAAAGTTCGGGTACAGTGTTAGCGGGAGGGGGCGCAGTACAAAACACAAAGCCTTGTGAACCTGTCAGTCGACAGGCCAGGAGCAAGACCCGTGCGGAGAGTGCTTCAGTGGATTCTCAAGTAACTTCAGCTGCAGCACCTTTCTGACCCTTGAGCCTGCCGGCACCATGGAGGATGTGGGCCACAGTGGGAAATTTAACTGTCACCGAAGAGAGGACTTGTAGCCTGAGGTAGAAAGGAGACGGGGTCAGAGTATCGGTTAAGGCCACCAACCTTCCAGCAGTTACGCAGAGTGTGCCCCAGGAGATGACACTGTGAGAGCCCCTCTTCCTCCCCCTATAGGTACACTTGGACAGGTTTTCAATGGACTGTTTGAAATCCCATAAAAGCTCAGCCCTTATTAATAGAAGATCCTTGTTGGTTGTCATGTTAACACGAGGGGCAGAACACTGCTCTGTTTTAGAAATAAAAGTCCTGGTGAGATACCCAGTGATGAATGTAGAACAAAACGCGTAACCGAACAGGCACATGGGTGGCTCAGTGGGGTGAGTGTCTGACTCTTGATTTCAGCTCATCATGATCGGGGTCATGGGATCGAGCCCCCACTGGAACCCACACTGAGCGTGGAGCCTGCTTAAGATTCATTCTCTCTCTCCCCCCTCTCCCTCTGCCCCTCTCCCCCCACTCACACGTGCTCTAAAATAAAAAAAAAAAAGAGAGAGAGAGAGAGAAAAGGTGTAATGGAAAGTGGATGGGAGGAAAATCCACACACACTGCCCTCCCACTGCCCACCAGCACCCGGCATATGTGCATGACCCGGAGCCATGATTGTTTAAGACAAGCTGTGATTTTTGTAGATCTGTTTATCAACAGAGAGGTTTGCCATCTGTGGTTCAAATCTAACCAGTCAATCTTCACTGATAAATGGTTGTCAATAATGAAGATGTCAAGACAGCTCCAAGTTGAACCTGAGCAAATTTCAGTTTAGATCAAAAGCAGACAGGGGCGCCTGGGTGGCGCAGTCGGTTAAGCGTCCGACATCAACCAGGTCACGATCTCACGGTCCGTGAGTTCGAGCCCCGCGTCGGGCTCTGGGCTGATGGCTCAGAGCCTGGAGCCTGTTTCCGATTCTGTGTCCCCCTCTCTCTCTGCCCCTCGCCCGTTTATGCTCTGTCTCTCTCTCTCCAAAAAATAAATAAACGTTTAAAAAAAAAAAAAAAAAAAGCAGACATCAAGACCTCTGCTTAGATATGTCCGGATAAATTTTCTAAAAAAAAAAAAAAATTACACTTAATGGAACTACAGTGTATATAAGCCACTCTGACATACAACTCAACATAGATAACCACTAAAAACGAACCAAGGAAACGGGGTGCCTGGGTGGCTCAGTCGGTTAAGTATCTGACTTCGGCTCAGGTCATGCTCTCACAGTTCGTGGGTTCGAGCCCCGTGCAGGGCTCCATGCTGACAGTGCAAAGCCTGGAGCCTGCTTCAGATTCGGTGTCTCCCTCTCTCTCTGACCCTCCCCTACTCACAGTCTCTCTTTCTCTCTCTCCCTCTCCCTCTCAAAAATAAATATATGTTTAAAAATTTTCAAAAAATGAACCAAGGAACTAATTTCTATTTTTGAACATAATTACTGTTTGTTTCACATACTGCATAGATTTTACTATTCTAGAAGGACCCATTTGATTACTTGTGTGCAGGATGTTTACTAATCCAGGAAAAGAGCCCAAAGTGGTAGGGATTAATCTTCAACTTTCTTCATCCTCTTTCGCCTTAGATATACCCTAAAGCACATACCCCAAAAAAGCATGAATTCTCAAAGGCCAGATTCAACTTGGTATCAGGACCCTTCCCCTTTTCTCCTTGCTTTGGTCTCTTGAGTGTGAGAACATTTTCAGTTCATGACTCTGAAATACTGAAGCAAATATCTCTTATTTCAGCTAGACTGGCAGGGCTCAGTGGCTCTCATGAATGAAGTGACTCTCATGATCTAAGGAGCCATTCAGTCAGCATTTTTTTTTTTGCTTATGAACCCCCTGACTCCCCTCACCTGCCCAGGCGAAGGACTCTATCACTTCTGCACAAACTTAAAACTTCTGATGATACAATCAGCTTCTGTCTTTCCCTGGGCTCCCATCTAATCCAGTTTGCCATGGTGTGGTGGCAGTAGCAGTGTCCAGGGGGCCTTGGCCTTGAGATTTCGGTCAAGGTCCATCTAATCAGGTGAAGCAAACATTTTTCATTTACCCCGTTCCCTGAGCTGCTGCTGCTGCTGCTGCTGCTGCTGCTGCTGCTTAGAAATTGCCATGCAATTTAAAAATGAAAAATGTTTCATCTCTCAAGATCCTAATTTACAATGGTTAGGAATGTGGGCCAAGTATTTTCCCAGCGACTCTTGGATGTTCCCCAGTTGTCCTATCTCATTTGCCTGATGTAGGAAAGCAATCTGGGGGATGTCTCTATTATTCCCCCACGCCCAGTGTAGTGCCCCAACCCCATTCACCTCTTTTCTTTCTCTCCTAAGATGGAAAACTATACTCAGCCACAGTGACTGACTTCCTTGCCATTGATGCGGTCATTTACCGGAGTCTGGGAGACAGCCCAACCCTACGGACCGTCAAGCATGATTCCAAATGGCTGAAAGGTGAACCAACAATTAAGAGAGGGGTGGGGGCTCATATCTTGAGGGAGATTTAGAGTCCGGACAGACCAGACTGGAGTTTCATGTTGGTAATAGCTTCTGACAGACAGGAAGGTGGAAATGGCATCTTTTGCCCCAAATGATTTATTTACTTCCCCCTTCTCATTTCCCATGAGTTTCTGGAATATTAACACAACTACCAATGCCACTACAATAGAACACACCACATTCATCTTTCCTGCCTCAAGCACTCGTTTCAGAGTCTAACATGAAAAGAACTGAACATTCCATTCATGGAAGGGAACAGGGATCGGAGGTGGTGGGGAGCAGGGAAAATGTTATTCCCAACCCGGCATGAGTCAGGATTCACGAGGAGATGCATACAAAAAATCCTTTCTGTAATAGAAGCATTCGTTGTGGAAAATAAAATTACAGACATATGAAAATTCATTTATTCTTCATTGTTAATTGCAACCACTTCTGAAAGATAGAATTTTGTAGGCTCGAATGCCTTCTGAAATCACCAGCACTTGCTGGTGTGGTCATGAGAAATGGTTCGTGTTAACCCAATGTCTAATGGCCCTACACTTTTAATTAATATCATGTCTTTGGTCGCAGCTGATTGAAGTTCTTTTAACTCTGTGTGACATGTCCCCAATTAAAGTGCCATGTGTCCACAGAACCGTACTTTGTCCAAGCAGTGGATTATGGAGACTACATCTACTTCTTCTTCAGGGAAATAGCAGTGGAGTACAACACCATGGGAAAGGTAAGAGGCGTGGATGACTCCCCTGGCCCCGTGTTGTTCTGGATGACCTTGATATAAGAACCATAAATCTAATCGCAAGGTCATCGCTTTGAGAAGACTCGGCCAAAGTTTGGTGGACGTGAAACACTGTTCTGCCTCAGAGCCCTGTAAGCTTTTCCAGACCAGTCCCAGATTGCAGGGAACCTCTTAAATATTTCTACTGAAAATGTAATCCACAGATGTCTATCTGGGTGATTTCACACTGAGTTTCAAGTATCTTGAGATGTGGCTTCCTTCCAGGTATACTCATTGTTGTTTTTGTTTTTGTTTTCTTTTTAACTCAGTTGTTCCACAGACAGAGAGTAGATATCCAGTATCTTTAAGCAAAATGAGAGCCCTGATTGTCTTTTACTGCAAAAAGCAACAGAACACTTACGGGATGTCCACTTCAGTTATTTTTACCAGAGAGTAGGTCAAGGTCACTAAGTTGGAGGGCACAGACTCAGTGCCAGGGTGGCCTGCAGGGTTACAGGAATTCAGAGTATGAGATTCAGGGCCCAGAGACAGCCAGTGAGGATGGCAGAGATGGTGCATACAAAGTGTGCTTTTGTTTGAGGAAATAAAAAGCTAAGCAGTCTGTATGGAAATGAGTTTATCTGGCTGGGAGCTGATCCCCTGAAGGATTTATGGTTCTGTATTAAATGCCACAGCCTTATCTTTCAAAACATGCTGTTCCAATGAGTCCCCCCCTTTTTTTGCTACTAATTTTAGAAACATGGGATTAAATTAAGCACCATGTTGTTGTTGCTTCTGTTTTCTAAGAAAGGCAAATTCTACTAACATCTTGAGAAGTGAGTGCATTTCATCTTTCCTGTGTGTTTTTCATCTGCAGGTAGTTTTTCCAAGAGTGGCTCAGGTTTGTAAGAACGACATGGGAGGGTCCCAAAGAGTCCTGGAAAAACAGTGGACGTCTTTCCTTAAGGCTCGCCTGAACTGCTCAGTTCCCGGAGACTCTCATTTTTATTTTAACATACTCCAGGCAGTCACAGATGTGATTCGTATTAATGGCCGTGATGTTGTCCTGGCAACCTTTTCCACACCTTACAACAGGTAACCATGCCCTCGCTCTGCTGACCTAATCCGTCCTTCCCAGCTTCCCTTCCCCCTAGGGGTTCTCTCCTAATGCACAAGATTCACAACCGATGCAAAAATTGATGCTTAAGGGCTCTGTTTTCATCAACAAATTAATAGTCAGTTAGAAGCAATATTAGCTTAGGATTTTAGGGGAAGTAATTAAATAAATTACAACAATATCTTCTATTTATATGCCTGGCATACAAACACTTCTTATGTGTTATTTCAAAATCTCTCCAGTAATAATGGAAACTGAATACTGTTGCCCTCTTTTTACATTTGAAGAAACTAAACTCAATTATATTACCTGGTCCAAGTCAGGAGTCGAAAGAGGCAGCTTTAGAACTCAAGAATGTTTCTCCTCCCGCTTCCCTCTTCGAGGTCATCTAACGTTCTGCTTGACTTTTACTATTTCTATGACTGGATCGGTAACTTTTAAAGCCAAAACACTGAAAATTTACTTAAATGCTACAGAGTGAAATTTAGGGTTCAGACAAGTCCATCTCTCATCCCCCCACAAGGGACCCTGGTTATTATCCTGTCGGAGGAACCTGGACCCCAACCACCAGGGACTCCGGGGGGCTTGAGTGAGGACTTGGAAGTCATCAAACACGGTGCCTAGAAATACTGAACATCAGCTTATTCGTTCCTATATTTGTGTTTATTTAAGCTGAGACTTTGAGTAATCAAATGACGCACTAAAAAGTGTTCCTGGGGCAGCAGAAATGTGTGGAGATTAAAAAACAGGAGGAAGAAAGGCATGACATTCTCTGGTACTGAGCTCTCCTGAACTTTAGAGTCCTGGCACTGCTGCATAAGAATGATTGTGACTGGTGGGCATGGACATAAAATCTGAGAATACATGCTTTCATTCTGGATTATACTTTTTGTTACACTTGTTATTCTGGATGAGACTTTTAAGAACCTGATACGAGTCTAGATGACAGATAAATGCATGATGAGACTGGAGGGTGGCATACAGGAAGAAATGTGTAAGAACTAGGGAGAGTCCGAAACAGAGCATGCCGGAAGATGCTCTGATGTTCCTCAGTTAAACAGAGGGCAAGAGTCAAGAACTCTCCACTGAATATGTGCAAATATGAATCCATGCTGCAAAAAAAGTATTCAGTTCGATTTAAGTAAGTCTTAACCATCCACGATGATTTTAGACTTGAGAAACAGAAAAGATACAAAAATTTAGGCTGTAACTATTCATACTTCGGAATCCCCATAGCTAGGATTGTTTAAAAAGAATACTGTCTTGGTACTCAGGAATACAGGGGCTGGTAGAATTTGAGCATATTTCTAGCTTGTTTGGCCAGGGGGCCGAAGTGGGTGTCAAGCATGCACTGGGTAATTACAATACAGTAGATTCTCATGTATTAGAGAGACTCCGTGTAAAGGATTTTCTTAAAAGGCCCCTAGGAGGGGTGCCTGGGTGGCTCAGTAGGTTGAGCAACGAACTTCAGCTCAGGTCATGGTCTCACAGTTCAGGGGTTCGAGCCCCACATTGGGCTCTGTGCTGACAGCTCGGAGCCTGGAGCCTGCTTTGGATTCTGTGTCTCCCTCTCTCTCTGCCCCTCCCTGTCATGCGCTCTGTCTCTCTCTGCCTCTCAAAAATAAAGAAAACTAATAAAAAAAATTTTTTTTAAAGGCCCCTAGGAAACACCCAATTAATACATGCCTATGCAGCCTAAGAAACAGTATTTGTTAAGAAAAATCAGAAACTGACAAAAATACACATACCCATTTTCATCTGCAAATTAGAGTTGTAGTGGTTCTGGTTTCATCCATTTCCACCCCGTCTTCCACACATGCAAACTTGGTCATGAAGGCCTCTTCTAAGTCTTTGAGGTGCTCCTCCTTACCAATGGGAAAAAGCCCACGTTCCCCAGCAGAGCACACGGGCCCCCCCCCCCCCCGCCAGTCCCCCAGTGGTCAAGCCCATCTTCTCCTCCAGCTCCACGGCCTCACGGGCTGAAGCTAAGAGGTAGTTCCTGGATGTGCCAAGCCTATACCTGCCCTGCTCCCAGCCAGGTCTGCCAGTCCATCCAATGTATATCAGCTGAGAGCCTATGTTATTTATTGGGCATTTACTGTTGGAGATTAGGGATTCTGTCAATATATATGCTGAAGGAACAGAAGGTAGGAAGAAAGGAATGAAGGAAAGATGAACAGATGGAGGGAGGGAGAAAAGGCAGGAACGGAAAAGAAAGGATTTCACAAGCAATTCTAACCATGGGCAGATTATCAAACCCTAGGGTATCTTTAGTTATTATGAGGTGCCTCATAAAATACTTCAATATTTATCCTGTTTGTCATAATATTTTATTTATTTATTTATTTATTTATTTATTTATTTATTTATTTATTTAGAGAGTCACAGAGTGAGTGGGGGAGGGCCAGAGAGAGAGGGAAAGAGAGAATCCCAACCAGGCTCCACAATGTCAGTGCAGAGCCCCATCCCATGCGGGGCTTGATATCACAAAATGCGAGATCATGACCTGAGCCGAAACCATGACTCGGACGCTTAACCGAGTGAGCCACCCAGGCACCCCTATATGTCATAATATTTAAAGTAAATATGTGAACTTTTTAGGAAAGGGAGATGTGAAGAGAGTCTTACCAAATTAAATACATAAGGCTAGGGCTGTGACATCAAAAACAATGGGGATCACGGTCTTATCTATTCAATTCTGTGCACGATATATACATATTCCACATACTTTAAAATCCATCCTGCTACTTTGTCTTACATAAGCTTTCTAATCCTCTCCCTAATTCTTGCTTTATTAGTAATACTTCAGTAATTGTGTTATGAAATTAAAGATGGCATAAAATTCTCCTAATCGTGTAAGAAGTGATTTCCAAAACCTTCAACATTTGCAAAATCAAGACTAAATCGTTCTCTCTGCCCTGGATGATGTTCCCACACTACAAAGCACCCGTGTCTTGCCCAGGATGTTCCTGCCTATGCAGTGCCCCACTACCTCAAACCCTGATTAAAACTCTTGGCCAGCTGGTGCCTGAAATTTATTTGATCAAAATCAAGGAACAGCCATACTTCAAAACAAACATGGGTTCAGGGCGCCTGGATGGCTGAGTCTGTCAAGCACCCAACTCTTGTTTTCAGCTCAGGTCATGATCTCGTGGTTCATGGGATGGAGCCCCACATTGGGCTCTGTGCTGAGAGTGCAGAGCCTGCTTGGGATTCTCTCTCTCCCTCCCTCTCTCTCTCTCTGCCCATGCCCTACTTATGCGTTCATGCTCTCCCTCTCGCTCTCTCTCACAATACGTAAGCTTTAAAAAAAAGGGGGTGGGGGTTCAAAGAGTTTTACCCAGATGAATGAATAATTCATGCCTTCTCTCCATTGATTAAAAAAAAAATCCCAATTCTTTTCAGGAGTAGCAAGGAAGGAGGCAATTATAGGTAGAGATTACCGCGATTATTATTTAGCACTTAACAGAGCACTTTATTTGCAAAATGTTCATGCTTTAGAGACTTAAATTGCTTACTCTCATGCAAATAAATAGGAAGTAAAAATTGAAACCAACAGTGACTAACATAAAATAAGCATGTTTTCCCCACACATACGTTCTCACTGTCCTTGGCTGGAGAAACCAAATTCAGAGAAGCAGTATGTGGACAATGCACCAATATTAGAGATGAAGAATGTTTTCCAAAGATTGTCTCTTTGGGTTAGTGACTTGAAAATTCCAGGAATTCATGAACCTTCTAAACTACCAGTTCTAAACAAATGCGGTTCCCAAGGCCATACAAACATGTAGGGGTCTTTTTTCTCTCTGAGTTTGCTGCAACCAGTCCTTTCTTTAAGGCCATGGATGCAAATGTGATTCAGAGAAACATTCGTTTTATATATTGGGATCCTTTACAATCACAGTGATCAGGGTGTGAACTTTAAATTCCAACCGCCAGAAACAGGGAAGTTGCTCTGTGGTATGTTTTCCAAGCTGCACGCATTAACTGTTGTGAGAGGAACACTGTATGAAATGTTCTGTTACAGCATCCCTGGGTCTGCAGTTTGTGCCTATGACATGCTTGACATCGCCAATGTGTTCACTGGGAGGTTCAAAGAACAGAAGTCTCCAGATTCCACTTGGACACCAGTTCCTGATGAAAGAGTGCCCAAACCCAGGTACGTGTAAATATTTATACGACTGTTTTGAACTGCAAGAAATGGGCAGCTTGGTCCCAGACAATGAACATCTTAAGAACTGCCTACCAGCGCCTTCCATGCTGGCCACGGCGATACAACTACCAGAGCAACAGAAAGATCTGTCAGGCCATTTGCCTTCATCCCCTTAACCCATTCAATGACACTCTAGTCTTTTGCTTAACCTCTACCTCTGTGGCTTATCCAAGGTCATCCTAGGCTGATGGGAAGCATCTGGCCCAGCCAGCCCCACTGGCATGTGGCTGAGGAAACTGAGGCTCAGAGAGTTAGAGAGTGTATTGTGCAAGTTCACAGACTTGCATGATCATTTGCACTACTCCACCCTTCTTCCCTTCCCTTCCACACAGACCCATGTCTCTGCACTCTTAATAAAATGCAGACTATAAATGGTGATCCCTGGAGTTTGTGACCAGGCTGGATGGGAGCTGAGTCCAGGACTCCAGGGCAACGGCAGATAGAGATCAGGTTTTCTCTGGTCTACCAGGTTCTAAACTGTTTTGGATCCAGACACAGTGCATATCCCTCCACCGAAACATGCCCCCAAATCGCTTTTGTGGAGAACGTGTTGTCCCGAGACCACACGGAGACCTCCTGGTCCTATGTAACCTCCATCAAATCTTCACACTAAATCAGCTAGTTCATTCTCTCCCACCCAGACAGGATGAAACTCCACCCCCCCCAACCCCGTGCCTGCCCTCATCATGTAGCACATGCTTCAAAATTTCATTACAACATTTGGCATCTAAGTTCCATAGAAACATCCTGTGCATCTGGCTTCCTCCATGGAATTGGTGTGCCTCTGCAAAGAAGCCCAATATCTAAACCTTTTGGTTTCCAACTCTCTCCTCCAACCTCCAATCACCACCCCCACCATACACACACACACACACACACACACACACACAGTAGCCCACTTCATCCAATCGAGCGGACTCAGATAACATGAACTACTAAACCCAGGGGAGAAACCTCTGAGGTTCATGCATCTTTATCACCTGAATTATCCGGGGTGTGTATATGCTCTGTTACCCACGGAGAGCAGGCTAGGTGCAGAAAGCACACTCTGGCAACCTCAGAAAGATTCGCTAAGTCCCTGCCTGGCATTGTGTAGCTACTTTCTAGATAAGCAGGAAGGGGAGCTAAGTTTGAGGAATGACGGTTCAGGGAGTCCTTAAATAACAGGGTCTCCTCGGTGGGTAGAGACGGTGACAGCCAGCCATCACCAGGATACATAAACTTTGATTTTCTACCGGTGGCAATGTGTTTCTCCCCACCCTTCCACGTGCTTTCTCCCTCCTCTTGCCGACATCAGGATGGTCTCGTGGAGCTGGCTTGGTCGGTGCCACAAAAGAGCGTGCACGTGAGGCCAGATCACGCCAGTGTTGTCAGGGTCTAGTTTTACTCTCCGGAACCCACAGGCAGAGCAGGGCTGTGGACAAGGGCTGTGGTGTTTCCCTGACCTGACTTTACTAAGTTGTCCCATGACTCCCGAGACCACAGAGTTTCTTGTAGCAATGAATTTCCACTGTCATTGCTCAAAAATAAAGAAATGACCTTTCAGGAGACAACCTTCAGTGTAACTGGCTTTTCATATACCTGCCCAACTCAAACAAACAGTAAAAACAAAACCCACCCATTCTCTGACCCCCAGGTAATGAGAGAGGGTGAGGTGGAGCCCTGCTGGTATATACTGCTGCCTGGCGGCTTTATGAATGCCTTTGTTTTTGACATTTGTGGAAGCGTCAGCTAATTCTCTCTTTGTGTGGAACAAATGCCTCAAGAACTTCCAGCAGGGCTTTAGGACAGGTAGAGCAGTCTCTGGCACAGGTGCAAAGCACATACTTCCTCACTTGTTTTAAGCTCCCATCACTGTTTATGAGGTTTGTTTGTGCTTCTGGGGGGAAGCCAAGCTGCCCCCAGCTGATGCTGAACTGCCCTGGCTGGAGCTTCTCTATGGAATGAGGAGGCGGCAGGGAGAAAATCCAAGCATATTTTTTTGGTGGCATTCTGCATTGTTCAACTTCCTCTTCTCAGCCTACGGTACATTCTCCTGCGTGCCAGATGCTTAGGGAAGCAGTTCGTTCAAAGAATTTGCCATAAGGCACGAAATAAGCTCCCTCCCTTTGTCTCTTTTTAGGCCAGGTTGCTGCGCTGGCTCATCGTCCTTAGAAAAATATGCAACCTCCAATGAGTTTCCTGATGATACCCTGAACTTCATCAAAACGCACCCACTCATGGATGAGGCTGTGCCTTCCGTCATCAACAGGCCATGGTTCCTGAGGACGATGGTCAGGTGGGTGTCAAGCAAATCATGTCCTAAGTGGATCTTTCCCTACTCTGTCCCATGCTCATAAAACCTATCAGTGGATCATGATTTGAAATGCCACAAACATCTTCTGTTATCCTGGGCATTGATTCAGCTGTGAAAGGCTGGCCAGTTGGGTGCCTGCCACAAAACCCCCATAACCACATTCCCAGTGGGTAGAGTTTTGATATTTTCAGGCTAACTGGACACATGCCAGCGATTAGACGTAACGAAAATCTCTCCTTCCGGGTTAGCCTATTCTGTGCAAAAGCAGAGAAGCAGTGAAGGAGAACCAGTCAATGGCTGTGGATACCTGTTTGGTTGGACATGGTTGCAAAACATGCTCCAGATTCCATCGGAGTATTGCCCCTGGGTTGTTAGCTGTCAGGCCAGGGATGAACAGCATACTTGGACAAGAATGATGGTGTGAGGGATTCATACTGCACCATTTGTAACCTCAAGTGGTGGCCAGAAGAGAGGGGATAGTTGACTAGAAATCTGTGATAGCGTTAAATTCTCCTTCTTGTAATCTAGACCTTATTTCCAAATGATCCAGCAGGATTTCCCAAGTACCACCCTGCAGTGGCCGTCATCAAACAAAATGTCATTCAACCCTACCACCGTTTTTACTTTAAGTAGGCTCCATGCCCAACGTGAGGCTCAAACTCATGACCCTGAGATCAAGAGTCATGCACCCAACTGGCTGAGCCAGCCAGGGGTCCCACCACCATTTTTAAACAGTGATTTTACTGAAAGATATTAGAGTATTACAATGGCTCTTGCCCATAAAATGAAAACTGTGGTATATAACTTGCAGGAGGGTTCATGTTTTCTGGTTTCTGCCATGGTGCTTGGCACAAATCAGTATCCGTGGCATGGTGAACAGCTGAGAGGTACCAGAGAAAGATGATGCCCTTTACCTTTGGCTTTAAGTGGACCTTGTTTGGCTTGTACATCCTCATATCAATTAAAGGTGTCATCAGCACCCTACCTGCCCATCCTTCAGAACTGTCAGCCCCTCTACACACACTTGGAAAGCTTTCCAGTCTGACATTTCGTTGACAAGGCTTTGCACCTCCAAGGAAGAGTATGGAAAACTGGTAGCCGTGCTCTTCTCTTCCATGTTAACTGAAATGTTAAATGAGTTCCATTATCATTTCTTCCCCTCTTCACGGGACACATCAGCCTTTCCCTGGTGCTCATGGAAGAGATAATTGCTGAGTGGTTTCAGATGGTTGGGCTGTCTCTTTGCTCTGTAACTTGGCCTCCGCAAATGCATACCTCCTTCCTCCCCTTGGAGCCACACTAATGCTCCACACATGGAAATAAAGGACCAGAACAGCTTGAGAACATTATCTATATGCATACATTTTTCTTGAGGTCATTACTAGAAAGCGAAGTCACAACTGTTTGAAGTGGAAAAGGGGACCCCTGAATGACAGACCAACAAAGATAAAAACTGTGATCCTGTCATCTTAGATACCGCCTGACCAAAATTGCAGTGGACACTGCTGCTGGGCCCTATCAGAATCACACTGTGGTTTTCCTGGGATCAGAGAAGGGGATCATCTTGAAGTTCTTGGCCAGGATAGGAAACAGTGGTTTCCTAAATGACAGCCTTTTCCTGGAGGAGATGAGCGTTTACAACCCTGAAAAGTACGTAGACTGTTGGGCTCTTTCTTAGTCATTCTTTGTCACTGTGATCCTTTTCATTCAAAGGAAAATACTAAAGGAAAATTTTAGTATTGTTCGGTGGGGGGGGGGGGCGGAAAGCATTATTTTTCTCTTTACCAATAAATGTGCGTTTACATAGAGACACACCACACAGGGCCAGGGAGGGGGGCATCTTTAGGATCTGTTTCACCTTCAGTGAGATCAGATTAAGGGATCACCTTGTGGGCCGGGAGGCGGGGTGGCCAGAAAAAGAGAACTGACTCATGATCCTGCCTTATAAAATCAGGTGCAGCTACGATGGGGTAGAGGACAAGAGGATTATGGGCATGCAACTAGACAAAGCCAGCAGCTCTCTGTACGTTGCATTCTCCACCTGTGTGATAAAGCTTCCCCTGGGCCGCTGTGAACGACACGGGAAGTGTAAAAAGTATGTATTTTGCCTCCCCGACCATGAGAGGGCACGGTGCTTAGAGGGGAGTCTGGGGTAGCTCATGGTCATCTTTTTCCTGCAGAACCTGTATCGCCTCCAGAGACCCATACTGTGGGTGGGTAAAGGAAGGAGGTTCCTGTGCCCATCTGTCACCCAGCAGCAGGTAAGGAACCGGAGGTGTGGAAAAGCGTAAAGTGGCCCCCAGCCGCGGTGCGTTCTAGATGTACGATTGACTGTGCTCTCGCACGCCGCTGCCATTCAGCCTTCTGTGCACAGACCTCATCAGTGGGGCTGCTGGCGGTCCTCCTGCCTCTCCCCATTTCATGCAACACCCCGCCATCACATGTGGCAGATTTCCGATTGATTAATCACCCATCCTCAGACTGATTAAAAACACAGAGAAACGAAGCACTGTGGGCTTCTAAGTATTCCCTGGAGAGCGGGACAAGAAGATGCACGCCTTGATCACTGCAGCATAAGAGCAGCAGAGAAAAGGAGCAGGAGGGTACCAATTAGATTAGTGCTGCGTTTGCCCAGCCACAGCAAAAGTGACTCCTCTAATTGACCATGCAGGGCCGAGAAGAGCTCACGGAGCATTTGTTAAGCGACGCATTTGTACTGCAAGTATGGCATATGCATCCAGTAACCCATTCTCTTGCACTGAGGAACAGTTGACCCTATTACTCGTTAAGGAGACAATCAATTCTTGGCAGCTCTCCAACAGATCGGCTAGATCGGGCCAGCCTATCGCACCTGTGATTTGGGTGCTTAAAATTGTTACCCTGACTTTAAGGGCTTGAATGGCATTAGTTAAAAGGTTTCTTTTCGTTATTTTAGTGGATGTGAAATCCAGTGCACGTCTTTTGACAAGTTATGGCAACTCAAGGAAGGTGCCATACTGCAGGACAGTTCTGTCTTAGCCATTCCGTCACGTTCCCCAGGTCTTCATGGCACTCTGGACCTCTTCTCCTATCTCAGAATAGCTAGACAGACAGGAGGGCACATCTGATGACTGCCACAGGCAAAATTTGAGGGAAAGTATTCCCACAAGCAGAGCCAATGATAACTGTGAAGTCTGACTTGGAAATCTGACTAATGTGAAGGGTCAACTCACTATGTATCACTATATCAGCTCCACAAGTAGCAATACTGACATACTAGAGCTTTGTATCTTTTCATGGGGACCCTCGAAATGAAGGAGAAAAGATCTCAAAGCACAGGAGGGGAAGCTAACAAATGACCTATCTCCTTTCTATATTCAAGGTGTGACCAAAGGTACTAAGACTGACTTTTAAAAATCATTTTTAAGTTGGGGCGCCTAGGTGGCTCAGTCGTTGGTCGTCCGACTTCGGCTCAGGTCATGATTTCATGGTTCGTGGGTTTGAGCCCTGTGTCGGGTTCTATGCTGACAGCTTGGAGCCTGGAGCCTGCTTCAGACTCTGGGGTCTCCCTCTTTCTCTGCCCCTCCCCTGCTCACGCTCTGTCTCTCTATCTTTCTCTTTCTCTCAAAAATAAATAAATATTAAAATATATATGTATTTTTTAACCTGGGTGGCTTAGTCAGTTAAGCCTCTGACTCTTGATTTCAGCTGAGATTACGATCTCACGGTTCATGAGATCGAGCCCCCAGGTCGGGCTCCAGGACGGGCATGTAGCCTACTTGGGATTCTCTCTCTACCTCTCTCTCTCTGCCTCTCCCCTGCTCACATGTGCTCTCTCTCTCTCTCTCTCTCAAAACAAACTTTTAAAAATATCACTTTTAAGTCAATATGTGAATGCCAAAATTGTTCCCTTAAGGATTTACATATATATTTCATTGCTTAAAACATGGTGGAACTCTCCTTGAAGAGTGGTCTTCAGGGACTGATGAATACTGGCTTTCACTACCACTGAAAATCCTTATCCTTTGAATATGAATTTGATTTTTAACATAGAAAAAAAAAAAACACTGGAAAACAAACATGGTGTATTATTAGATCAAGGTGTGACTTTCAAGCTACTTTTCCTATATGGTCCATAAAATAAACTCTAAAGGCAGCTGCAAAACAGAGTTTCAATTACGTCGTGAGAGACGTCGTGAGAGTTCTCCCCCAAAAGGACAGTTCTCCCATGGATGATTCCAGTGTGCTTGTTTTAAAAATCAAAATATATATATTAAGATTGGTCTTGTTATAAAGCTCTTTCAGCCCGACGGTGACCAAGGAGACTTGAAAGAAAAGTCAGCATGAGGGTAATACTCCAGAGTCACAGGGCCACGGAGTCTCAGGTGGTCTCAGCCAAATGTACCACAATGTCCCATCCCCTCAAGGGAGCTCCGTACCCACCAGCCAGTTGTTCCTTTGAACACTTTCTCATATAGGTTATTTCTGGGCAAGAAAACAAAGGTCTAGGAAGGCAGTGCTGGGGTCAAACAAAAAGTACAGAGCAAAAGACCTTTTCTTTTTTTTTAATTTAGAGACTTCTGTATCACTTATAGTTATGTTGACATTTAAACTTTTTAAATGCTTAAGAGATGCTCAATCTGTAAAAGAAGGATATAAATAATCTGCAAACTAATTAACTCCCTGAATAATATCAGAATTAACTGCTCAAACCACGGAGAGTCACAGAAGACTCATTTCTGTAAACTTCGGAGACAAATTTTCAAGCTGTTATCTACTTCTTGTTTCTGCACCTGCTGCTCAAGTTATCAAACTGTGTTGGTTTCTTTAGTGAAACTTCAGACTCATTCTGGAGTAACAACTCATGATGTTGAATTTGTTTCTTTCTCTCTTTTTTTTTTTTTTAAGACTGACTTTTGAACAGGACATAGAACGTGGCAACACAGATGGCCTGGGAGACTGTCACAGTAAGTAAAGCTTTTTATCCACGCACATCTTGGTGCAAAGACCCTTTTATCGGACGGCCTAGAAACGTCACCCCACATGTGGCCCTAGTGCGGCTGGCACAAAAATATGCATAAGTAACAGAAATCATCTTCTACACATCAAATCATGGAAACAGCGTGTTATGAAGCCAGTGTTGTCGATGTCGTTGCTACAAATGCTGGCGCCTATTCCACGGTTACAGTGCTGTGGAACAAATTCACTCTAGAGGATAGTAATTATATCAGAGCAGTAAGTTAGATCAACATTTCCATTAAAAAAACTAGTTTCAAAAAACGTGTTTTTACCCCGTAATTTTTAACTAAATAATAAAAAGATTGATTGCTATACTCTAGCTTTTTAATTGAATGGGAGTGTTTTGTTCTTCTTGAACTTATCGACTAACAAAAGTAATTATTTTTCTAATGAGATTTATGTCTATTACCATTTGCAGTAAAGAAAATTTTCGGAAAGAACCCACTCAAGTAAAGGGTGACTCAAAATAACCTTTTTATAGGAATTAACCTTTTATGCTTAGCCCCAAGTTCATTTCCAAAATTATTAAATGGTAACATTTTAGTTGGAACTTAGTATAAAAGGTCCTGGTCAAATGTCTGCCCAGTTGTCCTGCGATCTGATTAGTATGGGTATTCTCCTGAAAATGTTTATTCATGCTAATTTAGAGAAGAATGCCATTCTCTTAGAAGATACTTAGTTTGCAGTGTTTTAAATCTTTGAGCCATAAGTACTGAAATTTCTGACTCTAAGGTACCATTCAACTTTCTACCGTATCTTTTTTTGGAGATCAACTATAACCAAAGAAGGCTATGGGCATCCTCATCTCCAAATTTTTTGCTGTATTTATTTTGTTTCCAAATATTCAATATTGGCAAAAGCTTCTTCTAATGTCTTCAAACACAGAATTTATTGAGTTTAGAAATCAACACGGGAGATAGTGGCATCACCAAAAGATCTGTGTTACTTGTGTGCAGTGAGACAGTTTGAGGTTTGATCAGTGGCTCTCAATCACATTGGTGCCTCATGGCTCCATTTTCAGGGAAACAAGTTTCAGTCTGTGCATGTGTCTATGTGAGCGAACTTAAATTAGCTGACTTCAGTGAATAATTTGCTTCATATTTTTAGGATCTGGTAGTATGGGCATCTGTAGAAAATAGGAGAGTCAACGGGAACTGAATAACTAAACACGTGAGAAATGCGAAAATGGTTGTTAACGGTCTCTATCACGTGTCCACAACACCAGTAGGGCTCACACCACATGTGTGTGTTCGGGCCAAGGAACCTACGGAAGCCTCTGTATCTAACACGGGGGAGATCCTCAGGCCCCAAGCCAGCGATTTACTCTTCAATCTCAGTGTTCAAGCCTCCATGTTTTCGTGTGCTTCCTAACCTTGAACTCTATTACCGGTGCAACATTTAGGGTGCCGGCTTAGGGCAGGAGGTACACTTGACCTTCTGCTGCCTTTCCTAGTGGCTTCTCTGCTCTTTGTGCTCCTGCTGGAGTATGACCTGCTTCTATGAGACACATCTATTCACACAGAGGAACACAGAGGGTTCAGATAACTGGTGCACGGTGACTCTTGAACAGGATTGTAAAGGGAAATGGGGGAATCGTGAAGAGTTGGTGGCAGAGTCTGGGTAGCAAGCAAGCTAAATGAGCCAGCGATAAGACCCAGACACATGCACATGTGTGCATTGCCTACACGTGTATATGAGTATTTTTATTTTTGTTTTTAATTTCCCAATGAAAACCTATGATGAATTCAGAACATTGTGATACTGGACAGTTCCTTACAGCATGGTCGAGAGGATGAAATGAGAGAGAATATAAAGAAAACTGTTTTGCAAGTGTGGTCCGAGTGTCACTTATTTCACCCACATACACAGCCCACTGTACAGAGTAAGGCACATAGAATGGCAGTTCCCATTGTTTCTACAAACTCTTACTTTTTCTTTGAGTCTTGAAAACAAAGGCAGTGACTCTGAGGAAACTCACTCGGAAAAGAGAGAGGAGGGTATGAAATCGGACCCAGTACGAAGCGTCTTGTATTACAAGCAGAAATTAAAAAGCATTTACTTAGTAGTGGGGATCATATGTTAGCATAATTCTGTATAAGCTCATTCCTACTTACGATGTAAGTCACACTAAGCACAGTGTTACACATTAAATAACCTTCTCCTCCCTTTTGTCTTCCAGATTCCTTCGTGGCCCTGAATGGTAAGGAAGATATTACTCATGATTTAATATCGATGGAAATCTATGTGGGAAATCCTCTTCCACTAATCCTCTTGAGTATTTTCAAACCTTAGGTTTCTTTTTTAATTAATTTTTTATCCTCATTATTTTTTTTATAGACATTTCAACTCCTCTTCCAGATCATGAAATGTCTTACAACACAGTATATGGTCAGTTTATAGATTTTTTTTTTTTTTTTTTTTGTAATTTTAAGCCACTCATCCTGTGGTAGTTTATAGTTTTCATCCCTAAACATCACGGACCAGATTCTTTGTTACTTCAGGGTGCCAATTCACTAAAATTATTTCTTAATTTCACAGTGCTTCAAAAATCACTCTATGAGAGACAACTGACGTATGAGACTGGTTCCTACATTTATAATCCACATAACGTGAAATTTGCCAACCTTAGGGAATTCGGTGAATATGTTTAATGAGTTCTTGAGGGAGAAGTAATTGCTTTTGGACACAAATTTATCCAAGATAAAAGAACAGTACTTGTAACTAATAGGCTGTAGCTCTTGACTGGTAAGAATACCATTCCCTAAAATGCTGACTTTCAGGGCAGTAACCTCTGCAGGGGAAAAAAAATCTAGACATCATGCAGACACCAGCCCTTACTAGGCAAACCTTTCCAATATCACATGGAAATTAGCCATCGAAATTTAAGTTCACAAAGAGTATGACTATTTAGACATATTTTCAGTGACAGTTCTTCAGAATGTATATAGGGAGGAGTGGTGTGGGGGGAATGATGTGCAAACAGGATTCCTCCCATTGTTTCCACTCTGAAATACACACTGTATTAAACAAAGCCATGAAGTCCATGAATAAAACATTCTGAGTTCTTTAGAAGACAACTTTAGAAGTGCACCACTACCGTTCTCAGAGTTCTCCCTAATGTTTGCGAGGATAAACCATTCGTGTGTTTTTTAATGTTTATTTATTTTGAGAAAAAAAGACCGAGCGTGAGTGGAGGAGAGAGAGGCAGAGAGAGGGAGAGAGAATCCCCAGCAGGTTCTGTTGTGTCAGCGCAGAGCCCTATGTGGGGCTCAATCTAACGAACCTCAAGATCATGACCCGAGCTGAAAGCAAAAGTTGGAGGCCTAACCGACTAAGCCACCCAGGTACCCCTGTGTGCTTTTGAAATATAATATGAAAAACACATGTGATGGTAGATTTAATAAGCTTTGCATTATAATGGGGACCTAAGAGTTTCACAGATGCACATTTTATAGTTTTTGTGTTAAAAATCTGTAACAATTACAGTTCTAGGATGGTGTTTGTAGAGGTAACAAAGGAAGGGGGAAACAGGGAAAGAAAAGAGAGCAAGGCAGGTTTAGAATCTGAAGAAATAGTTCAAAATAGTTCAAAATAAACAAACGTGTTTAATAGCGCTATGTCCACTCTTCCTCTCTGTGTCTAATTGGCGTAAATAAAAAGCCTCTTTGAAAGTACTAAAGACCGTGTGGTCCTAAATGAGCTAGCTGTGCAGTTATGGAAAACAATGCCTGGTTTCTCCTTCCTGTCCTCCTGGTGGAGGGAGGCAGTGGGGAGCAGACAAGTCCACAGAATTCATCCACCTTTAGCCTTCTCTCATCTGTGACTCAAGCCAGTATACTGAAGACCAGCGACGAAGAAAAATTTCTTAGGAGGCAGATGTCATCTAGCTTAGCTCGCCCGTCAACAAGAGAACCCACTTAGCATCTGCTCTCCTCCAATATCATACTCTGCAATCACTTCCTGTAATTGAATAATCTTCATCAGATATTGAGAAATCCAGGTCTTAAGTCTAATTGAACCAGCAACCTCCCTAGCATTCATCAACTGGACAAAGACCAATTTTAACTCCCAGGTAATTTCTCATATAAGAAAGAATAATCAAACCATGGGATGCTTTTTGTGAACAAAAATCACTCTCCAATCTATGCTTCTCTCTTATTTCCTTTACAAAAGGAAAGGAACTTACTAATTCCTCCATATTAACACATGAGGCCTGTTCGTCCTCAGCTCTTGATCAGTGATTTCTGTGATGAAACTAAAGAAGAGCTGGACTTTTCCTTAATGATCCGGTCCGTTTTAGGCTAATTCCATCCAGTGTTAAGTGGTTAGATGATTGACCGCCAAAATGAGAACTCATCCAGACAGTACTTACGAAAGAAAACACAGAGACTTTCTTTTCACAAACTATTGTAAGAAATGCTTACTTTGCCATTAGAAAACCTAGAATAGATTTAATTCACTCAGCAAATACGTGTTGAGTGCCTTCTGTGGTGCCAGGCACTGGACTAGACACTGTATTTCTCCCATCAAAGGAGGGACCAATGGGGCGCCTGGGTGGCTCAGTCAGTTAAGCGTCCAACTTTGGCTCAGGTCACCATCTTGTGGTTCGCTGATTCGAGCCCCGTGTCGGGCTCTGTGCTGACAGCTCAGAGCCTGGAGCCTGCTTCAGATTCTGTGTCTCCCTCTCTCTCTCTCTGCCCCTTGCCCGCTCACACTGTCACTGTCTCTCTCACTCCCTCTCTCTCAAAAATAAACATTAAAAAAAATTGTTTTTTAAAAAGGAAGGACCAAATTACTATTTTTATCTGCATGGATATAGACTAGGAAGCCAACCACAAAGTCCAAAATACACCCACTGTTTCCAGCTGTGTCCTTTGCATGTCCCCATAAAATGTTCAGGGGCTGAGTGCAGGTTCATAAAGAGAGCCACAAAACTCGAACTGCCTAACCCAGAAAAAGGAATCATTACAATAAACCACGCAAACTCTCCGCTTGGCAAAAGTTCTGTGCAACACCAGTTACATATGTGAGAACCCCCTTTTTAGTGAATTGGACCCTATTTTCCTTCTTTCTCCCTTTCTTGTATTGATTTAATGTCTCTTGTTTTGTGTCTAATTGGCTACAGTCATTGTTAATAAGTATAGTAGTTTGAAGGGTCTCTAACCTCTGGAATCACAAAGACTTGTAGATATAGAGAAACAATATGATGCATATTAAAGTTAACTTCTAAAATCTATCTATTTCGTTATATATTATAAGAATAATATATCAGGGGCACCTGGCTGGCACAGTCAGTAGAGCGTGCAACTCTGGATCCTCAGGGTCATGAGTTTGAGCCCAACACTGGGTGGAGAGCTTACTTCAAAAAAAAAAAAAAAGAAGAAGATGTCATAAGGCCCACTGATTAAAATATGACCTTTCACAGTGGATTAACAAGACAAAATTATAGGTTCCAAACCTACTGACTTGTAATACCGTATCTACAAATGACTGCCTATTTTTGTAGCATGATTTTGGTTGCAGAGTCTCTTAATGGATGCACAAAAAATTATATAGCCTGTAGCGTCAGACATTAAAAAGGAAGATAAGTGATTTCCTTTTAACGTGTTTAAGTTTAGAGAAGTAGCAATACTAATACACCTCTTTGATTTCAAACTAAGGACTGCTGTTTAATGATGCTTTTACAAGGCAGTCCTAAAACTTTTGAGAATTTCTTTGACTCTGATTCACCAGTGGCACGTGTTACCTGTCCTCACGCATAAGTTCCAAAGAATACAAACCTCATGCTGCTCGACTTTTTTTTTTTTTTTTTTAATTTTGAGTACATTGGATGCATGGTTTCTCTAGATTTACATATAGAAAATGGGGATGTGGTGGGTATTAGACTAACGCTTCAGCCATAGGAAGGAGCTGATTTCTCACATTTGTGTAAAGCATTTTCCTACCTAACTACCATCTGGTCCACATTAATTTCCTCTCATAGCCATAGCTTTCCATTACCAATGAGTTTTCCATGTATTTGCAGCATATGGTCCAGGAAATCTTTCGACGGAGAATGTGTCCCTTAGGCATATATTTCCCCTAGATTACCGTATTAAGAAATGTTCTCCCTAAACCATACTTAGAGCATTACCATAAAATTGCCCCTTGAACACAGTTAAATTGAAAGCACTCAAAATGCATATCAATTCAGGTAAAAGAAATTCTTGCTACTTGGAGAAAAGGGTTTGTTTGGTTTTTTTTTTCCTTCCCGCCTTTCTAACTCCCTACAAAGCAATGTCTCATTGTTTGCTTATGCTGGGTGCTGAATGCTCTCTTAGGCTGGCCATATATTTTGTTAGAGCGGTGCAGAACTCAAGAGTAGAAAACGGAGGCTACATTTTAGACCTCAGTATAAGCGAAAAAGAAATAAAAGAAATTCTGTATTTCCAAGTCCAGGTTAATTTCCCTACCTCTCTGTTCTCTTATCAGCACTGAGATGAGAAGCAAAACCCAGAAATGTAAAAAAATAAAAATTAAAAAAATAAAAGTCTAGGTGCAGGCATTTCTGAGTTTGAAATGAACATGTTCTTAACAGTTGGATATAAACCAGACTTTGTGCAACAAAGCTGATGTCTGAGGCTGTGCAGAAGCCAAACAAACTCTACATAGAAAGCGGTTTCTTAAATGTTATTCAAGTTCTGTGGTGGCATTTAAGGGTGGTGCTTCCAGAGAAATCAATATAGCTTAGGTGAGCCACCTAGCTTCCCTGCTTCTTCCCCGCCATCTTTCGAACAAAATGTTGCCTGTCGCGTGCAGTATTAAATTCTCCTGGGAATCCAACTCCCCATGCTAACGGTAAAACAGAAGAATGCAGAGTATTGCTCATTCTAATCTTTCTTTCCGGTCACCAGTATTTTATTGAACACATACGTGGTGATCGCAGCCCAAGGCTGGAACCACTTGTGAATCCACCCTACCTTCTACCAGAGGCACCGGTTACAAATTCGCAGTAGTTGCCTTGATACCTTTTTAAACATTGTTCGAGAGGCTGCTATAGGTAAGACAGTTTCATAGACTCTACTCGGAAATCACAGAGAGGTAAAGTTTTCTTTCTCCGAGAGAGAACAGGTAGTGGGGCTTCTTGAAATCATCGTGACAGTTCATACCAGAGCACCTGGTGCCACTTGTATTTAGCCTTGTGGCATGATGGGAGGAAAGCAGAGGAATGTGTTCACAGGAAAAATCCAGAGTGTCGGCCCTAACTCCCAACCTGGCCATTCTTTTTCTGATGTTTTCCTGTGGTAGGCTACTCTGGATCCCCAAAAGCTCTCCCTTTCTAATCTGAATCACGTCAGTCAGTGTGGCCTCAAGAACAACCTTTACGAGGTAGGAGTCATGAGACCGTGAAACTGGCTTTGCTGGAATGACACACAAAAGGCACAGCCAGAGCAACAAGGGGCGGCTGACGCTGCCATCCCAGGGAACCCGTGGTGGAGGCAGGCGGGCACTTCTCTCAGAAATAGGAAGTTTATGAGGCCAAGTCGAAGCTGAAAACCAGACACACCCTCCGTGAGAAAGACTCAGGACAGCGGCACTGTTTGTAACACTACCATGCACCTGCCCCGCCAGTCACCCATGGTGACCCCCCCAGAGCAGACCCGTCCCGCCTTGACCAGTGCTGAGGGAAGACCGAAGCCGGACACTAGGACTTCTCGAGCGTGTTCTGTGTGTCGGACACTGCTGGGTGCTTTCACCACCACGTCGCTTCTATCCTCCCAACGCGGGGAGGGGAGCAACATGCCCACTTGGCGCACAAGGAAAACGAAGGCCCGGAGAGATTGAGGGAGTCTCCCAGGCTCACCCAGAGAGCAGCCCAGATAGGATCTGGCCCTTCATCCTCTAACAGCCAGGGCGGGGAGTCTCCTGCTGAACCCCAACCCCTCAAGCCTGTTCTTTCTCAGGCCGTCTCCTTTCAGGCTTACCGCCGGCTCGGGTGTCCCGCTCTTGGCCTCTGTGCCGAGGGAATGTGGGGGTCTCCGCTGATGCTCTCCCTAACTGTATTTATGATGAAAACAGGGCACTCCAGTTCCCTCTTGCCCAGCACCACCACATCGGATGCAGCGGCTCAAGAGGGGTATGAGTCTAGGGCGGGAAAGCTGGACTGGAAGGACCTGCTGCACTCACCCGACAGCACAGACTCTTTGGGGGCGGTGTCTTCCCGTAATCACCAAGACCAGAAGGGTAAGGCCTTGGAAATGCCTCTTCCTCGGTGGGGAGAGGGAGGGAAAAGTGAGGAGGGCTGTGTAACTGCTTCCAGCTGAGCCACAGCAGCATCTCAGGCACCCCCAGCACACGATGCTCCCAAGCTTCCTCAAAAAACACCTCTCTGCACCAGGCTCGATCCTAAATTATACCCCCGGTGAGGAGAAACCACACAAAACAAATAACACATCCTTCTGAGCTTCCTCCATCCCAAAGGGGAGCAGCTTGGCCCAGTGCAGATCCTCCCCCCACCCCGGCTCCTCTGAGCTCAGGCCTCAACGCTGGGTCCTCTTCTCCCATTCCCTAACTGGATGGAATGCAGGGCCGGCCCGGCGTGTGCGTGTCATCAAAGTAAAGGCCCGTTTTAATGGGTGAGTGGAGAAATAGCAGGGCAGAGCCTTTTCTGGCTGGTGGCATCTCTCACTCGCACGTGGTGCTGAATTTGAATAGAGCCGCGGTCCTGCAATGTACTGTAATTGCCCTTTGAGGACAACAGCTAAGACAAAAATATGTTATTTAATCAAGCAGAATTGCTATGCATTTAAAATGGAAAGGAAGCTGCACTCAATGAAAGGGACTCTACTGTGAACTGTCCTAAATTCTCCCCTGCTTTCTTTGCTCAACTAGAGACAGGAAATGTCCTCTTCTTTTCTCGCCAGTGGCTGCTTCTGGTAACACATCCTACTTTAGCTGCAGCTGCAACCAAAGAGGCCTTTACTTGTCCAAAAAACAGTCTTGTAAATCAGAGACTGAAAAGCCCAGTTATGTTGCGAGCTGTTTCCCCTCATTCAGAATTGTTCACTTCTATATGTTTTCAAGGGTTTCATCCAAGCAAGGGTTTGAGTCTCGAGGACGGACCAGCCATGATGACCCTTTGGAAGACCGTCTGTCATGTCCTCCCTCAGGGTTTTCTCTATACGTATTCCCATCTTGACTTTTAGATGATGTTTTCCAGGCAGACTCACATGCTCAATTTTCACCCTCTTTTTTGCAACTCACGTCGTGAGAGTGCCATACGCTCTGCTGCTCTACGTGCTAAAAAGTGAAGATTGTAGCCCTTTTAACTTGTGCTCAAGCACGTTCCCATAATCACTTTGATTATTCTTCTATAACTTTTCATATTCCCTGCCCCAAATCTTAAAAACAGCAGCTTTTGTCTCAGCAGCCTCTTGAAGTTGGAGGCATCCCTCCCTTTACCATTCCCTAGAAAGCGCCAAGGTCCTCAGTGGTGGCACAGAACTATCACATCAGGCCACGAGCCCTGGCATGTGCCATTATTTGTTATGTGTGGCTCCAGATCGCAGATGTGGGAGTCTTGGCCGAGTCCTCAAGAAGAGACGGCTCTGTAAAATTGCTTCGTGTTTGCCCACTGCCAACTTTCTGAAAAACCAAACGGCCTTTCCAGTAAAGCATTAAATATGTCAGCCAAATATCTAGCTGTTGGTTACAATCATTTCCTCTTCACTTCACTGAGACGGGTGGCATGAATCTTCTCCAATCGTTAACTCCCCCAAGGGATGGAGGTTATCAAGGAGTCCAATTAACACTTTGACAGATCATTTTAAAATTCGGCATTGTTCATTCTCTTGGGTCTTATTATGAATATTGACAAAGCTGGAAGCAGTCTACAAATTGTCAGACAATGGTGGCAGAGGTGATTGCATGGGTGTTTAACATGATCACTGTTCTTGTGCTATTAACTCCTTGCCTTGCCCTGTCAAATTCGAGTTTGGTTTTTGACAATTGATTATGTTTTTGATGGGGCAATGACAACGGGTTGTTATGCAGAAAAAAAAATTTTTTTAATGTAGCTTAATGTTCCTTTTACCATGATTTTTATGATTTTAATTTCCATTTTGCTCTGAATTGTTTTTCTGTTTTAATGTTCACGATTTATTTCAAACTTGTGTTCTGTTTTGCCAAGCACTGTGTGGTTGGACTTGGTGATGGCGTTCCTCTGTTGGAAAAGTCCAGTTTCTTTTCTGACTCATTATGACATCCCTTAGCCTGGCCCAATCTGTGATCTCCTCGCTTCTTCTCATTCCCTGATGTGGGTGCCTTAATGATGTCACATCCGTGTGTGCAGCATCTCCTGGGATGTGAGGGTTTCCTGGGTTTTGCGAGGGCCTCTGGCAGGTGCTCTTTTCACTGGGTCAATTGTCTCATGGGAATGTGACATTTCTGTGCCCCAGCTTTAGGAGCTAAATATACTCTGGAATTGTTTCTAAAATATCACACATTTCCCCGCTAAGCAGAAAATGTGTCCCGCTCACCAGCTAGCTAAGGAGTCAAGTGTCCCATGCCTTTTTTATTCTGGCTGAATAAAGGCCAGTGAGCAAAGGAGCCCACAGCTCTGCTCTGCAGACATGGTGAACACCACTGGGCTGGTCCCGCTCTGCCCCACCTCATCCTCCAAAAGATGCTGCATTTCCAGAGTATGTTTGCTTGCTGTTTTCTTTCTTTTCCTCGCTGTGTCTTTCGTCCTGATTTAATCCTGTGCGTCCCTCACATTCTGTCAAAGCACCAATCCTCACCTTGCAATCTAACCCCCTTCTGCTACCATTGTTCTTAGCCTCCCCCTTTCAAAATAATAGACCCAAGCCCTCTCTCTGCCCTTCTGTGGAATGTTCCAAGGCTCTTTCCTTCTACACTGTAAGTAGCATTCTGAGGCTGTATGTACACATACAGGCATACTAACAAAGCGTGAGAAGAGGCCTGTGAGGCTCGGAGAAGCATTATCGCAGAAAATGAAGTAATTTTCTCTCTCAGTAACTGGCCTTGCCCTTCATTACCCTACTGGCCTTGTCTAATGTCTCTTGTCCTTACTGCTTTTCTTTAAAATTGCCTGATATCTTTCAAGCCCTAGATTCATTAGTAAAAACACAGCCAACTGCACTGTTTTATCTCTGGGTCCCTAGATGTCTGGAGCCGCTAGAGCCAGCCCTTTAATCACCAAGTTGATAAATTGGATGCAGCCCTGGCTACTTCTTTCTTGGTTTTGCCACATTTAAAAATATATATTATTTATTCATCTTATAACCATTGAGGTGGTAATGAGTAGTTACAAAGGGGCTCTAATTACATATGAATAAGAAAGAAAATCCACTTTATTTTTAGATCTGGCTTGTCTGCCCCCACCTCCCTTTCCACAGCAAAAGAAATAAGAGCTTTCTTTTTTAGGTTAGGCAATACTGAAAATTAATAGCCACTCTTGTGCCTCTTGTTTCTGACCAATAGTAATAATACTATAAAACCTTATTTCCAAGAAGACTGGAAGATACGTGAGGGAATTAGCCATGTACCGATCTGCCAAGAAAGCTGCGTAGCGTCAATATGACATGTAAATGCTGACCACTGGTGTTAGGTCCCAAGAATAAATCAGAACAGAAGGAAATCCCCTACTTCAGACTTGCGAGAGTTCTCGTGAGCTGTCAGAAAACAGATAAAATGGTCAACCTATACAGAGATGTTCCCATTTGAGTGGAAATGCCAGCACTGTCGTATGCTTATATATTTCGGTATACCTTTAAAGTGAGATGTCACCAATTACATTTAGTCAAGAGGATACACTCACTGCAGACAAGAAAAAGAGGTAGAAATAGAATTTAAATGTGAGATCAAATGAATAATTTAAACCAAAACATACAGTAGATGCTGAGTATGTTTTAATCAATGTACAAGCTATCTGTGTGAGCAATTTTACTTGGGGAAATAATATTACAGTAAGATACATAAAGTATGATGAGGAGTATATTGCCCACCCTTCCTCACAATCCTGAATAGAATTTTTTTTTCTTTTTAAAAAAAGTTTTTTAACATTTATTTATTTTTGAGAGGCAGAGAGAGAGAGAGCATGAGCAGGGAAGGGGGAGAGAGAGGGGGGGAGACACAGAATCCAAAGCAGGCTCCTGGTTCTGAGCTGTTTGTTAGCACAGAGCCCGACGCGAGGCTCTAACTCACAAACTGCAAGACGGTGACCTGAGCTGAAGTCGGACGCCTAACCGACTGAGCCACCCGGGCGCCCCCCTGAATAGAATTTTCTAAAATCACAGAGTTTATCAACAATTCCTCCAACGCAGGGTCACCTACAGCAGTAGGGCCCCCCCCCCCGCCGCAAGTAGGACATGCGGCACCTTACAAGAGATGATTTAGGTGCCTCTGGTGATCCTGGCATTGAGAGTACTGAATCCTGTGGAAGAAGGTCGCATCACACCCTTTTTGTTTCTCTTTCAGTCTTCTGGGTTAGGTTGAGGAAGAAGTCTGTTTGAGGCTCTATCATTAACAACTCCCTTAACGTGCTACTCTCCTGCTTTGACAAGAAAAAAACAGGCTTTCGGCTAGGGGCTTCGCCAGGCAGCTGTAGCTAGCTGGAATTAACACTGTTCTGCTTTTAATTACTTTTTTATGGTTACTTCCTATCTATGAAAAGTGACGTGCTTTTTTTTTCCCATTTGTGATAATGATATAAAGTTTCCATGTGAAATCTATTTTAAAGGTAATTTAAATAAAATACTAAGTAAACACGAATGCAGGAAGTGTAGGGATATAAAAATACTAAGCAAAGAGTATGGTCGGTGAGTCTCACTGGAATCACTGAAATTGTGGTACTGTAGTTGCCTGACTAAGTTTGGGTAACTCTGGCCCAGGGCAATTACAGGAGCCCGGTGAGGATTAAACTCGCTTCTGCCTTTGGAAGGACAAGATGTAGAACCACCACGTTGCCGATGGCTGGGCTCTGAGTGCTGCAATGATACGATCCGGTGCTCTTCCAACTACTGAGCTCTCTGACTGGGGATGAGAAGTTTGGCCAAGTAGTTGTTTAGAGCAAAATGGATTCAGACTAAAAGGAAATCACTCATTCTAGCCTTGTTAAGCGTCTGGTGAGACTTTAGACCAGCAGTGAGCGCCCGAGTGATGCTTGCAGTGAGTTATTCCCCAAGTTGTGGCCTAGGGAGAGCTGAGCTTCGGCATTTCTGCTGCCAGTCTCCTTTTTTGAATTGGAAAGGGCCCGTGCGTGATACAGTGTGTTCCCCTGACCTGGCAATAACCTACACTTGACCCTTTTTTCCCTGTGCTCTCATTCAAACTCTACCTATTCTGACTCTCAACCCCTCAGAGGTAGGCCTTCCTCATTAACAAGTTGAGAAATCCAGTTTGGGGTGAGTATCGTAGATACCAGAGCCTGGCCTTGAGTGCCCTTGCGTTTTAACAACCTCCAATGCTTCAAATCTAATGGATTGGGGAATTTCAAGGGCCCCAGTTCTCTCAATGGGGTAAGTTATTTCTTGGCTCCTATCAAGTCTTATGTAGGTGATCTTACATATGGGGAAAAGTATCACTGATGACAACAGTAAAGGAAGAAAAACAAGCTTCTCTTCTTTGCCTGACTCCTCAACTTGGGCCAGATTTTCTCTGCCATTTCCTCAGTAACATTACCATAACAAAAATGTTTTCTGAGGCGTCTCAAGCAAAATTTATTACTGGCTCCATAGCACAGTGTTGGACGCCAGTAAGGAGTGAGAGGCTACACGAGAGATAGACACGGTTCCCATCCAAGAACCAGTGGACTGCCAGACAAAGCGTACACACACACACACACACACACACACACACACACACACACACACCAAAGTGCATCCAGAAAGCCTCTCCGATCACCACTGCCTGTGTGAGCAAGGCAAAAGTGTGCACGGCAGGCTTTAGAAGAAAATATCAGACAACTGAAGACAGCTTGGCTGATGTCAAGGAACTTAGCCCTTGATAAAGGTTTCTCAGCCCCTTTTCTTTAGCCCTTCCCTTCAACCTGCCACTTGACGGGAAGGGGGCAGGGGATGGGGGGGCGGGGAGTGAGGTATGTTTGGTACAGGATTCATATTCTAAGGTTTGAGGAAATGCTGCCCAAGTCAGGCTTTTTTGAACAGCTTGAGCTTTATTTCAAAAAGACCTAGCCTGTGGTAATTTGCATAGCTTTTATTAGTAAAACCTATAGTACCACAGTCATTTTTAAATGTGACGGGAGGGCAGTCCCTGAGAATTCAGAGAAAAGGGCTCAGTCTGATGGGGAAGCCTACGAGCGAGCAGGCAGGGGCATGAGGGTCCAGCTCCCATCCCACACTCCATGACTGACTGCACTGGTGGGAATGGGCATGCTCACAGCCCAGGGACACGACACGGACGGGAACTGCCCACCATCGTTCCAACAACCATTCTGAATTCAAGTTCACTTACGTCTGTTGTTGAATGTTACAGGAAAGCTAGCCTTCAAAGTTCATAACACGTTTCTGAGTTGCTATTGCTGCTGATGATGAAAAAACAAGATACAATTCTTGAAATTCAGTCCATTAGTATTTCAATTTGTAAATGGCACTATACCCACCCCATAAAGGTTTAGTATCATTTTTATTACTCTCTGTTAAACTATTGTAATCTCCAAGGTGGAGATGGGTCTAAAGAATGTTTGTGGGACATTATTTAGCGGTGACTGAGTAGGGTTACTAGATAAAATACAGAATTCCTAGTTCAATTTCAGATAAGCCAATGATTTTTACTGTAATTATGTCCCATGGATTGCATGAGACATTCTTATACTAAAATGTTATTGTTTAGCTGAAGTTGAAATTTAACCAGATATTCTGTATACTACCTGGCTATCCTATTCAAAGAGACCGCTGATAATTTGACTTCAGTGAATATGTATCTAATCTCTAGATTACAACTATCCTCTAACTCTTAGAAAACCTAGAATAACCTTTATAAGAGAAATTAAAATTTTCATTCTGTGAAAAATATTATTAGATATAATTTCAGAGAATTATCACCAGAAGTTACATACATGTTTGAAATGTGATAGATTTAAAATTAAAAGATTATCACTGGAAAACAGGCTTTCAAATGCTACTTTTAACTGAGAAAGGCTCAGAAAACAAACTGTTCCTAAACAGGAGCATAGTTAAAACTATTATTTTATTATTATTATCATTATTATTATTATTATTTATATGCTTCTCTGTATTTAAAAAAATTTTTTTAAGTTTATTTATTTTTGATAGAATACAAGTGGGGGAGGGGCAGAGAGCGAGGGAGACACAGAATCCAAAGCAGGTTCCAGGCTCCGAGCTGTCAGCACAGAGCCCCATGCAGGGCTCGAACTCATGAACTGTGAGATCATGACCTGAACCGAAGTCAGATGCTTAACCAACTAAGCCACCCAAGAGCCCCAAAACTATTGATTCTTTCTAATTCTATTGAACCTCAGGTTTTTATCAACTATAACAGTTGATGTTAACCATACGTATTTTTTTTAATTATATGGCTGCTTTTGTTTTCCATTTCCATGGCATTAGAGGAAATTAACTGGAATTCAGAAAGCACCAGAAAATATGTTTAATAATGGTGACAACAGCTCCAGTCTCAAAGAAAGGCAAACCAAAAACCTTAATTTCTTTCTTCATACGTTCAACAGACATTCAGCTAATGGTGCTATCTATAAAATGAGTGTTACATTGGATACTGATCTGAATTCGACGTATGTCCTCAACTCAAGGAGATTATAGTTTTTCAGGGGGGCACATGCAGGTGACCTCCTGGCTAGCCAGTGGGGCAAAAGTGAAGTCCGAGAGGAAGAGAGGTAAAGGAGAGAGGGGCCAGTAGAGTTCTGAGAGTGGATTAAGAGAGACGTAACTCAGATCCAAGTTCGGGGCTAGAGAAAGGCCTTGTAAAGTATTAAAGGATAAAAGGGAGAAGAAGGACATTTCAAGCTCAGTAAGTGACATGACCGGGACATGAAGTTAGGCAAGTAGAGAGTGTAATGAATGATAAAGAGACAAGTGATGTGCTGTGACCAAAGTGAGAGAGTCTACAGAGTCCAGAATGGGACCTGACATTGAAATGGTGGTCTGGAGCCTTAAAAGTCATGCTAAGGGGGTTGGGCTCTAGCTACAGGCAACGTTGGGGGAGGAAGATGGATGAGTGGGGAAAAGGGATCAAAGGAGGGTGGGAGGGAGGGAAAGGTAGAGATCAAGAGGACGACAGACAAATAATAAAGGGATCACTCAACAGTATTAGCTTATTAGTTACACATACACAGTAAGTTTGGGAATTGGAATTTTGCATTCGTTTTGGATCTAACATGTCTATTTCTACACATCATTGGCATTTACCTCGTAGATGTTCCTTGCCAAGCAAAGAGCTCTATCCTAGGTAAAGCCCCCAGCAAGCTGAACTCCAAATCTGGGCTTCTCTCCCTCTTTCATGAAAAACTTGGTTGCACATGGCACAGAGTCTTCACCCAGATCAGACTTTAAAACTGTGGGGGGGAAAGGGGGGGACCTGAGAAAGAATGATAATTCAGGAGCCACCATTTATTTTCACTATATTTAATACTTCTCCATCACCTACCAGAAAAGGAATCAATTTGTAGTCTCTGGCTTTCCTTTGAATAACTGAGGAAAGCAGTATAGTAAGAGGGTCAGGCACTGGGCTTCCCCACAGGTGATGTGGAAGTTTCCATGTAGCATGTGCTGGGGAGGAGGGCAAGGACTGGGAAGCCCGTGTGGAAGGCTCGAGTTGTACTTGCAGCAGTGTAGGCAGGGACGGAGATTTGATCTAATTAATTCTGTATCCTCCTGACAACTTGCTGAATTTATCTAAGGTCTTGATGAGATTATTGTGGAAAGGGTAGAAGAAGAAAGAAAAAGTTAAACGTCAGCCATGTAGAAAGGTGTTTCATCTCCCTGCCTGCCTGAATCTGCACGCCAATAGGTGAATTCTCCTTTTCTAGAGATCCCAACTGAAACTTTTTTTTTTTTTAACCTAACATCCATTGTCTCAAAAAAATGAAGGGCTTAAATTAGGATTCTGGAGACTTGAATTTTTTCTTCTAAAATCAGCAATTTAAACCTCAGGGCATTCAAAAAACCAATTCACGCCCTAGAGGTGCTTCTTACCTTTAATCTGTAGCCACTTTTCAAGCCACATCACCCTTGACACGAATTCATTTTACCCCCACCCTTTCCCCTCAATCTTTTTCCATTCTCTCCTATCTTTTGCACAAAAACACGCACAATGGCAACGTTTTCTGACAGCTTAATGGAACTTTCAAGGACTGCAGGGACTAAGTTAGGCATGATCTTATTAACTGAACATCTGGAGTCGTTAAAAATTTGCTCTTTAACTGGTTCAACTGCATGGTGTTCATCTAAAATTTGTTTTGTCCTAACAATAAAATGGTAAAGAGTCCATCTGTATTTTGGATCACGTGTAATAATGGAAACATAATATTAGCTTTATCTCAAAACTTACTGATAGCCTCATGTCCCAGAGTTTAAAAGTAAACAGACCCACCCACCCCCCCCAAAAAAAAATGCTTGTTCCAAGTTTCACTTTGCAAACCTCACTGCTCCATAGACAAAGTGGTCCAGTAAGGGCAAAAGAGTGGAAAGTGGGAAATTTCCTGAAGACAGCTTCTCTTTCTTGACATTGGACATGAGAACGGCCCCCAAAGCTGCAAGCATTGCTCAGAATGCATAACTCACGTCCTTACCATAAAGAGAAAGAGGCCGGAAAAGCTGTATTTGCGCACCGGGCCCAGGGAGACACAGGCGGTGCAAGGGACAGGTCAAGAGGCCTGCAAAGCATTTGGGCTGCGTTGCCGGCCTGCACGGAGCCACACAAGCTGCAGCACATGTAAGTCTCCCAGCACCTTGAATGACAGAAAGGCCCTCCAGTACACTAGTGAAAATTAGGT
Source organism: Herpailurus yagouaroundi (assembly GCF_014898765.1). Taxonomy (NCBI): domain Eukaryota; kingdom Metazoa; phylum Chordata; class Mammalia; order Carnivora; family Felidae; genus Herpailurus; species Herpailurus yagouaroundi. Next base: position 5,169,143 of record NW_024412423.1, on the reverse strand, counting down.
GGGCTATCCTCAAACATACCAAGTGCACAGTAGACGGGATCTTAATCGGTGTCAGAAAGCTAATTACGGGCAGTGCGGAGGTTTGTCATCTTTAATTAATGTTTCTTAAGCTCCTGTAAGCCTACGGCCTGGGAACCGTCCTTGTGAACAGATTCATTTTTAATGGGATAATAGGAATTCCCCACTCCACTTATTTGTTAAACTTCATAATTTTTAAAAGGATGCATTCTTTTTAAATATGTTTCTGCAATTACATTTCTTCACCGAAGGCAGAGGCAGTCATGAACTGTATAGAAATAATGGAAGTTTGGTATAGTCACCGTTGACAGTGCTTTATTAGGAGGGAAAATTGTGTCAAGAAATTTATAGGGCAGCAATCTGCATTATGCCTAACCTTTTGGACATATTAAAGCTTATCGCTTCCAGTCCTGCAGGCTCTTGTTATTCATAAATAATAGATAACACTGGACACAATCATCTGACATTTGTTAAGGCAATAAATATACCCTAAGTGCTGATGGGTCCTACACTGCATGATTTAAAAAGCACACAGCAGAAATTTAATGTAACTTAAAATGTCTTATATAATTCTATGGATTTGCAGATTCAGTTCAACTCAGCAGATCTGTAGGCACTAAGCTCTGCTGAGTACACTGTTGTGCTAGGCATTTTTAATATTATAAGGCAGGACCTTGGTTTGGGGAATGAGCTCCAGTCCCTCCTTCAATCCAGAAATATAAGAGAATTTTCCTGAGCTGCTTATTCTCGCCTGATCATGCAAAAGTAGGAGGAAAGACGCCCTGAACCACCACTATCTAAGGTTGCTTGGTGGCGATGCATTGTTTGAGCGGAGTCGGTGCAAGGTGACCTGACCTAAGACTGCAGGCCTCCAACGGAGGTGAGCTCCCCAGAGGACCTGCCTCCTCTGGCCCTGGGACTCAGTTCTGACTGGGCCTACCCAATCTAGGACATATCTGGGCTCTGTAGTACCAACCACTACCTGATGGCCTCCGTGACAGAGATGGGGAGCCTCAGAAATTCCCCTCTGTGTCTTCATGCTGGGGCAGATAAAGAGACCACAGGCATTTTTCCAAAAGCTCTCTGCTCTAGCAAATTGGGCTGGTTCTCTTACAGCAGCGCTGCTGTGTTTTCGGCCATATGTCAAGCTTCTGTCAGGTACCAAGGGAAAGTGTGAGGGATTTGTTTGTCTAACAAAATCACGTCAATTTCGTATTCTTTGTCAGAATACGGTAACCGCAGTAAAGAACGGTCATACCCGAGACCCACGAAAGCCTCATACTTTGACCACGGAGCACCGCATTTATTTATTTATTTTAGAAATCATGTTGAAAGTCTGGCAATGCATTGCCTCAGTAGTCCATGAGGCTGGACTTTAAAACTAAACGTTCGTTTTCTGGCATACCATTCGTGTCACGCAGGGCAGTGTTGCTCAAGTTTTAGTGAAAATAAGAATCATCTGGAGGCCTTGTTAAAACACAAATTTCTGAGCCCCAACGCCAGAGGTTCTGATTCAGAAAGTCTGGGTAGGACCCGGGGATTTGTATGTTTAACAAGTTCCAGGTGATGCTGGTATCGAGCAGCACTGATTTGGGACACTTTCCAAGTTGTTATGTGTTATCCTACTTAAGGTCCTTCTCTAATATTTTGTTTTATATTTTTATTTTTAATTTTTTAACGTATATGTTATGTTTGAAAGAGATAGACAAAGCATGAGTGAGGGAGGGGCAGAGAGGGAGACAGAATCGGAAGCAGGCTCCAGGCTCTGAGCTGTCAGCACAGAGCCCGATGTGGGGCTCGAACCCACGAACTGAGAGATCATGACTTGAGCTGAAGTCGGACGCCTAACCGACTGAGCCACCCAGGCGTCCCGTTTTTTTTTTTTTTTAATCTTGACTTTTCTACTCTTGGCTGACACAATCAAACCCTACCAAAGTGTCATATTAAAACAGTCTACCTTGGACCCTGTACAAGGCAGGTAACCTGTCCGAAATTCTAGAAACACTTCCATTACAGTACATTGACCATTAACAAATGTCCTGCACAATGCCAAGTGCTTTACATGCGTTCATTCGTTTAATCTATTAAATCCTTCCAATGACACCCATCTGCTAGCCAACACCACTAATGCTCAGAGAGACTAAGTGACTTGTACAAGATCACAAAGTTCGTTAGTTCTAAAGCCAAGACTTAAGCCCAGGTCGTTATGTTCATGTTCTTGACCAGTTCATGTTCTTGACCAGTAACACCCAGCCTCATTCATAATCCAGATCCCAAGAATGACATCTCCAGCAAGTTTAAGTTGGCAGCTTTAGTATTCAAACAGCCTTGTTTCCTCCTATTTGTGTCGTCTTTGCTTTGTGGAGAAAAAAAAATCAAAGCGCTGAAAATAATCCAAAGAATCACCTGAATTTCACAGTATTAGTGAAATTTTAGTGGGAGATCCACTTCCCCATTTTGTGGTTTTGATGCCTTGTGAGAGAGCAAAGGAAGATGGGATTAGAAAGTCGGAAAATAGAAATGTTTTGTCTGGTTTCAGAAGAAACTCCTTAGACACTCAGTTTCCAGTCTAATTAGAAAGAAAAGCTTTAAAAAAAAAAAAAAAAGGAAAATAAACCATGTAAATTTTGCTAAAACTTTGCCCACCTGAAATGATCATCACCTTTACAAAGACAGTGATAGTTCTAACACGTGAAAACACTGACCCACATTTCAGGATATGGCTTTTAAAAGTTACCTCATCATGACTCCCAATCTAGACTTCAATCCATGCTACGGAGGTAGCATTCCCATTGGTGGTGCCATGTCTAAAAGCGTACAGCAGAGAAGGATCAGAGATGCCAGGGTTTCCACTGACACAAGGGAAAATGAAGCTATTTCTCCTCTAAAAAATGTGAAATAGAACGAACTTCATGCTCGTTCTCCCTTTTCTACCTGTGATGGCATCACAACAATTTAAAAAATGCATCAATTTCAAAGGTGAGAGAACTGGAAGTAGATTCACCCACAGACAACCACAGTAAGCACTATTACAATATGTGAGTTTTAAAACAGCTTCTGAACTGAGGATATTAAGCAGCCAGGAAGCTGCCTCTACTTTGGCATGATCAGTCATTAACTTCATACATCTTGAAGACCATGGCGCCTCCTAGTACCTAATCTTCAGCCTGCCAGGAAAAAAAAAAAAAAAAAAGGAAAATAAAAAGGAAAAGGAAAGTTTGAGTTATAAACTCTGAGCCCATTTCCAAGGCTGCTGGCGGTTCAGTTTATTCTTAAGCCATCTGGATCACGTTATGCCCCAAGACAAGAAGAAGGCTCCTTCCTGCCGAGATAACCACAGAGAGTTCCCACTGCGTTTTCAGTATGGTCATCTCCATCGGGTGGGGCATGGCTTTGAGGATAAATTGTCTCCAGTGAGGGTTTTTCCCCTATTTGTTTTCTTCTCTCCTTAACAGGGATTACAGCCTGTCCTCTGTGGTTAGCATCCATGATGCCTGGCCTATGATTGGTTCATTCATTCATAGTGCCTTGTAGGACTGTCAGCCTGGCATTCTGTTGCAATAAGATTTTCAAACAAGAAAAATTGGGTTGTTAGATTCCATTCACCCAAGTTGATATGAGGATTTCAAGGAAATTGCAGGCTTGTCTTACTATAAAAGAAAATCAAGGGTTTATTTTTAGGGGATCCTACTCCGGGGGCTTTTCTTGGTGTTTTGCCATCTTTGTTAGCTCTCAGACCCAACACGAAACTCTCTCTGGCTCCACGGCAAAGGAAATGTCCATTCTCCTTTTTGCCTTTGCATATGTCTCTAAAGGACACAGAGAGGCTTTGTTGTCTTTGTGGTCATCGGGTCTGCTTTACACAGATGCCTATTAATCACTTCACTATGGAGACAGACACATCCATCATATCACAGCAGCTCCGAAACAGGCAGTCCAGTGAACAGGGGTGAGAGGGGAAAGCACGCACTTAACCATTTCAAGGTCCTAGCTGCCAGGGGCTCCTATACTTAGCAAGGTAATTGGTGGGGATGGGGAGGGCTCCTCCTTGGTATTTAGCTCAACAGGTGCAGTGATTTTGTGTACTTTCGTTTGTGTGTCTTGTTGCATGCTTTGATAGAACAGACATCTCCCAGCTTCTATAGGATGCAGGGGATAAGTATAGTGGAGAACAAGTTTTAATTTTAAAAAGTTATAGTAAACTCAGGCGGACTACCTGTACTTCTGAGGCAAAGCTGTTGACTCTGAAGCCAGTAGTTTTTTCGAATAATGGAGTCAACGTCGAGCAGAGTAAGCTGAAAGTCAGCTTTCTCAGGCAAGACAACCCTTAGAATTGCAGGTACATTAACCAAGACTTTCCTTCCAAAACTGGCTTGTCCACCATGTCTTTTTCAGTCATTCAAGGCTTTTCACAGCCTGCTTCCAAATGGTGATCAGCTCTCACTCTTCTGTTGCCTCTACAAGTACTCATGCATTCATTCACTATTTAACAGATATTTACCGAGCACCTTTATGCCTGGGAATTTAGGGGTATATCTCCCTCCTAAAGAAGAACAAACGTACAGTAATGTAAAGGTGATGAGTTAAGAGAGAGAAGTTAAGGTCTCTGGGGAACTTAGGAAAGAGCTAACCCAGTTGGAAGAAGTTGGAGAAGGCTTCCTCCTTTAAGCCGAGGCCTAAAGGAGAGGGTCAGAGGAGTGGGAGGTGAGCAGGGATATTCCGGACAGAGGGAAGAACTATGTGAAAGTCCAGAAGCAAGTGAGAGGATGATAGCCAAGTGGCTGGTGTCTATAGCATGAGTGACTAGGTAGGAGTTCGACTATCGACCATTATGAACACAGCTTTCACTTCCTTCCCTCTGTGCATTGGTTCTTACTGCTGCTTCAGCTGCCATCCTCCACATCCTTAAGGCCTGCCTTAAACGCCACTTCCTAGGCTGAAGCAGAAGCAGTGTATCTCTTGATGCTTCCAAACACTTTGGATGCTCACATGTGAGCACCTGCCCTCTCCCTTAACTGGATCGCAGGGTTTGTGCCTCCTTCACCTTTGTCTCTCCAAAACCTGGCACAGTGCTTTGGTCTGTGCTCAGTAGATGCCTGCTGAAGGCACCAAGAACATTACAGTCCAAGAGGGCATCTTTTCTGAGGTCTGCTGTCCCAGAGCCTGGCACTGGGCTTCCAGGGCAGATTGGAAATTGTAGAGAACCCAAGAGAAGGGCTACCGGAAACCTTATTATATATAACAATCTGGTGTTTGAAATTTCAATATGCCTTCATGTGGTCATCGTGGGAAAAGTCAGAATTGTGTTGGACTTCCTTGAAGTTTGTAACTGTTCTTACTTTAATTACATTTTGCAGGGCCTGGAGGGTGGGGTTGTTCATAATCTTTTCATTGCTTCAGCCTCCAAAGAGCTTAAAATTGCCCCTCTGAGACCTCCCTCTGCAACCCTCCAGCATCTAAAAACTCTCTCACCTCAGGGGGAAAAAAGTGAAGATTCTATTCTTTCTCAGTTCTGCCAATTTAAGACATGATTTCAGAGAAATCTCTAAGCCATTGTGTGCCTTGCTTCCTGCAATAGGAAGGTGGAAAGAATAACCATTTAGCACCTCATGACTGGTGAGAAATAGTTGGTGGTTAATGAATCAATGCAAAGGCTGTTTCAGATACTGTTTTCATTATATGCCCCATTTTCGACTGGTGAGAGTAAAAGGCCCAGGGGTTGGTAGAGGAAGGCATTTCAATGCCCCAGGATAGAGAAGCCAACTCTTATTGGTCCTCTTAGTTGGGGGGGGGGGGGGGGGGGGGGCGGGGAGCGAGATACCTGGAGATGGAGTATGCCACCCTACAAAGGCCCCTCCACTTCCCCAGGATTTCCATGCAACATCAGAAGCAATGATGTTCAGCCAGCTCCCTTTAAAGAGTTGTATTTGTTTTGAATTATTCAATTATTTAATTCCACCAGAGCACCCAGTTGTTACAAATAACTCATTTACCCTCAACATCTCTTTTGGAATTATCCCAGAATGAATTTCTTTTGATTTTTCAAATAGTTCCTCATTATCATTTTGAACATACACGGAGCACCTTTATAAATTTCTTTTGTCTAATGGATGTTAGTATTATTATATTCTGTTCTATGGATGGAGATCTAATTTGGTTCTGTGACTTCAGGTTATGGTCACTCCAAAAATGACCCACCAACTTTAGAGGCCCACTTAAAAGGGTCTCTACAATGTACCGCAAACCCATTTATTCAATAATCATTTATCAAGTGCCCAACTAAGATCCCTGGTGATAGAAAGGTTATAAATGCATATAAACTAGAGTCCCTGCCCTCAAGGAGCTGAATCCAAGATTATTAGTCCACCAGAAGTCTATAATCACCGTGTTTTGTTCAACACTTCCCGCTTTTGTTGTTTTACTTATTTCACAATGCAGAACCTACAGGCAGTCCTGAAACAGAGGTATGTGCTCTTATGTTGCCTCAACACATCATCCCTTTGGCAGCATTTGGACAGCACAAGGTCTGGAGCTGGGAAGGAGAGGTCCGCCCTCCTCCCCAGGGAGACCCATACATAACAAATGGAATGAAATGGAGCAGCTTATGCCCTCAGTGAGCTACTAACCCACTTCTCTTCTGTGGCTTCTTTTGGCCTTCAGATTTGTCCAGTAAACTACAGCATTTAAGTTCTTTCTTATTCGTCACTCCATTAGATTCTTGCAAGAACCCCATAAGGCTTTAAGAGTGTGAACCCACGTTGCAAATGAAAAAAACTGAGGCCCAGAGACGATAAGTCACCTGCCAGAAAGGTCACACAACAGCAAGTGGGAGCTTAAGGCCCCAGGCCTTCGGAGACCGCTAGCGCTGGGTGCACCCCCACCCCTCCGACAAACCCAGTGTTTAGTTCTTGACAGTGACCAATGTCACAAAGTTGATGCCACCGTTTCCATGAATGCCCCTTTGCCCTTTTCACGATATAAGCAGAAAGCTTTAAGTTTGGAAGGCATTTTCCAAGAAAAACTTAGAACTTCTTCTCTTCTTGACTGCGCTTTCAACTTCATCTCTGATCTATTTCCAACTTTGGACATGGGATTTCTGAATTTACACAAGCAGATGAGGGAAGCCACCTGCTTCATGGTAGTGATCTCAAAACTGAAGGGATGCGAGTTTTTTAAGGGCACTATTTACATAACAAAATGAGATGGAGTGGGGGGGGAGGGGTGAGACACCATTTTTCTCAAAGGTCAGACCCTACTTGATTTGTTAACAACCAAAAACTTGAACTCAAATGTTATTCCCTTAAAAATGTTCTTCCCAGTAAAAGAGCAAGTGCTTTCCATGAGATTAAAACAGTCAAGGACCTTCAGACATCAAAGAGGAATATTTGGGAACTAAAAGTAAAGCAGCCCTGGATAACCTTGAAACTTTTACATTTTTCCCAATTAAATAATGAATAAAATACATGGGACTGCTTTAGCCTTATTCTTCTTTCCCAGTTCCTCTCAAGCTGAGAGGCAATTTTTTTTTTAACGTTTATTTATTTTTGAGACAGAGAGAGACAAAGCATGACTGGGAGGGTCAGAGAGAGAGGGAGACACAGAATCCGAAACAGGCTCCAGGCTCTGAGCGGTCAGCACAGAGCCCGACGCGGGGCTTGAACTCACGGACCGCGAGATCATGACCTGAGCTGAAGTCAGGCGCTTAACCGACTGAGCCACCCAGGCGGCCCTGAGAGGCAATTTAAATTGTAAAATACCAAAGTCAACTGTAGATAACTACCTATTATAAGTATGCATTTATTGGGAAGACACAGCCCCATAAATAGTGTTGCCAAGACGAGATCCATGAAACACCCGCTAAGAAAAATTTACCTAGATCCCCCCACCCCATGGGCGAGGTCTACCCTGTGGTTAAAATTCACTGAGATCACCAAGTCAATGAGGGAAATCAAACTCATTTTATTCACAGGTGTACATTTTTGTGCCATTGTATGTAGGTGGTTAAAAATGATGTTCAATAGAACACCAAACATAATCAAAACTGAAAGAAAATCAGTTGCTATTTCAGCATTACAACAAGGAAATGCAAATTTAAGGAAGAAATTTTCATTAGCACAGTTCCTCTGTGACTAGGTATTAAAACAGATTTGAATGCAAGGCACCTCACCGTTTGGGGAGCTCCACGATATAAAAGGTGTGAGTTATAGCTGAATCCCCTGCTGTTTTTTGCTTCTCCGTTTCTACCCCCTTAAAAGTTCACGAAGATAAATCTGGAAATATTTGAGAAGTGTCACATTTGGAAATTATTCAGAATCTTGCCATCTTACAGACTTTTTCCCTGGGGTGAAGTGCCTGCCCTGCCCTTCATTACCAAGGGCATTTGTTTAATCACAGAATCTTTGTTTCTCAAGAGATATCTGCTGCTTCTATTTATTCACCCCTGAAGTCACAATCCTTTGTCACAGGACAATCATTTCCACAGCGACCAACTGTGATGTCACAACTGAGGGGAGGAGGAATGTTTAGAAAGAAAAGAGAAAGAGAATGTTCTTTTCAACAGGCAAAGGCTTCTGAGTTTTAAAACCAGGGCTTCACCAATCAAAATATTTTAGCAGAAAGATCCCATAGCAAAGCTGCACTTCTTCAAGGTCTCAGCTGTGATGGTTACAAAGTATCTCAGCAGAAGTTGAAGGGTTGCATGTTGTGGATTTAGGAAGGGGTAAGAGTTTCATTTTGCTTCATTCTAATTCTGTGCCAGCAATATCTGCCAGTAAAATACATTAAACATATTCCAGAAAGAGTTGATTTAGTAGATGAAAAATGTTTCTCCTGAGACCAGAGAAGGTACATTTTCTGTCTTACTATCATTTCCATAATAGGAACAATGTTTATATTTCCTCAGCCCATGCAGTGTCTCTAACGTATTCATGTTCTTTCTCCAGAGGCAGGAATTGAGGTATTTGAGATTTTGTTTTTAGCTACCGCATCAAGCACTTAAGATCTGACAATTGTGATGTGTATTCTCACTTGGTATTAAAAACTAAGAGCTTCAGTGTTTCCATTTGATTAGAGTCTCTCAGCTTGGTGGCTGATTAAGCAGGAACAGCAACTTTCTTCAAAAATACAGCATCTCGGTTAATGTAGTGTAAGATTATTGACGGGTGTAGTCACATAATTTTTATTAAATTGAAGAGATTAGCTCTGCTGAAGAATCTCACCGTGGCAGCAAACCCTCACTGTAATAATGAGACCTGACGCTTCTCAAACCCACTACAGGGCCCCAAATGGTCTTTTTCTTCCCCTTAAATATTCTTTCAGTTTAAGGAAGGGAAGACCTTCATTCACATATTCAGCATATTTACCTGAAATTGAGTGCACATGGGTTTTTGTGGGGTTTTTTTTTTTTGAGAAGGATGATAGAAAATCAGCATAAACATCTGTAATGTGAGCTTTAACTGTTTTCTTTTCACTGTAAATGACACACGTGCTCTTTCCTCCAGTTGCCTGAAATGCAAACACAGCTTTTCTCCAGATAGAGGCCACGGGCCCCACAAAGAAGTCATAAGAAAAGACCCTGGAAGCCTAGAGGGTTGTGCCATTTGTTCATTTAACGGGCATAAAATTGTTGCCTCTTCCTCTCCCATACTCAAAATATCTCCATTATCCCAATGTTATGAGGGTAAGATGGAAAAAAGATGAAGGGGGAAAGGAGGAGGGACAAATTCTGGAAATGAAAAATCGTCATATTCCAGGGGCTGAAACAAAGTAGAAAGAGCACATACTTGACAGAGGTTAAAGCACTTTTTCAGAACACAAAGAAGCAACAAAGGAAGTCTATTTGCATACTTCACGGGGGGGGGGGGGGGTTAATTAGTTAACGTTTGGCAAGCTGCGCCTCAAGACAAGTTGTGCAGAGGTGCTATTGTCACTTATTACTGTTATTAATTAACGGGGTGAACTTCAAACCAAAATACGCCTCGCAGTGTGCTTTCATGTCTTAAAACCGTATGCGATGTCTGTTGCAGGAGTGATTCGGGAAAGTTACCTCAAAGGCCATGACCAGCTCGTCCCCGTCACCCTCTTGGCCATTGCGGTCATCCTGGCTTTTGTCATGGGGGCCGTCTTCTCCGGCATCATCGTCTATTGCGTCTGCGACCACAGGCGCAAAGACGTGTCCGCCGTGCAGCGCAAAGAGAAGGAGCTCACCCACTCGCGCCGGGGCTCCATGAGCAGCGTCACCAAGCTCAGCGGCCTCTTTGGGGATAGCCAGTCCAAAGACCCGAAGCCGGAGGCCATCCTCACACCACTCATGCACAACGGCAAGCTCGCCACTCCCGGCAACACGGCCAAGATGCTCATCAAGGCTGATCAGCACCACTTAGACCTGGCGGCCTTGCCCACCCCGGAGTCCACCCCAACACTGCAGCAGAAGCGGAAGCCCAGCCGCGGCAGCCGCGAGTGGGAGAGGAACCAGAACCTCATCAATGCGTGCACCAAGGACATGCCCCCCATGGGCTCCCCCGTGATCCCCACGGACCTGCCCCTCCGGGCCTCCCCCAGCCACATCCCCAGCGTGGTGGTCCTGCCCATCACGCAGCAGGGCTACCCGCATGAGTACGTGGACCAGCCCAAAATGAGCGAGGTGGCCCAGATGGCGCTGGAGGACCAGGCGGCCACCCTGGAGTATAAGACCATCAAGGAGCATCTCAGCAGCAAGAGTCCCAACCACGGGGTGAACCTCGTGGAGAACCTGGACAGCCTGCCCCCCAAAGTCCCCCAGCGGGAGGCCTCCCTGGGCCCTCCGGGAGCCTCCCTGTCTCAGAACGGCCTGAGCAAGCGGCTGGAAATGCACCACTCCTCCTCCTACGGCCTTGACTATAAGAGGAGCTACCCCACGAACTCGCTCACGAGAAGCCACCAGGCCACCACTCTCAAAAGAAACAATACTAACTGCTCCAATTCCTCCCACCTGTCCAGAAACCAGAGCTTTGGCCGGGGAGACAACCCGCCCCCCGCCCCGCAGCGGGTGGACTCGATCCAGGTGCACGGCGCGCCGCCCTCCGGCCAGGCCGTGACTGTTTCGCGGCAGCCCAGCCTCAACGCCTACAACTCGCTGACGAGGTCGGGGCTGAAGCGCACACCCTCGCTAAAGCCGGACGTACCCCCCAAACCCTCCTTTGCCCCCCTTTCCACATCCATGAAGCCCAATGACGCGTGTACATAATCCCAGGGGGAGGGGTCAGGTGTCGAACCAGCGGGAAAGGCCAGGCGCGCTCAGCTCGGCGAGGCCCTCCACTGCCTGAGTACCCACCAGACCAAGATGGCCGCGGCGGAGCAGAGGACGCTGGGTCCCCCTCGGGGATGCCGGGGGACTCTGGGAAATTGGGCCACGTGGTTTGGTGAAGGTTTGCGACGCGGGACTCACCTCCATTCTCGGACTTCACTCTCCCCGAACACCGTGCAACAGGTCGGACTCACGAAAGACTTAAATTATCATCACAAACATGAGCCAAAAGCACATAGCCACCCACCCCCACCCCCACACGCATGCGCGCGCGCACCCGCGCACGCGCGCGCACAGGCTCTCACACCCACGCGCGCGCGTGCACCCACCCACACGCGCGCGCGCGCACACACCCACACACACACACACGCGCGCACACACAGGTGAACGACTGCAACGTCTTTGTCCATGACCGCACCGGGCGCTGCCGAACAGGGCTGGCGTTCCACCTGCAAAACACAAATACATTTTTAAAAATCATGAAAATTCAAAAGACAAAAAAATAAAGGATTCATTGATAATTCTAACTCAGACTTTAACAATGGCAGAAGTTTACTATGCTCAGATACTGTGAAATGCCCACCAGTGTTACAGCTTTCTGTTATTAGCAGATTAATGCCATGTTGGGCAACTATGTCATAGATTTCTGCTCCTCTCTTTTAATGAAATAACGTGACCGTTAACGCAAGTAACTCTTTATTTATTGTTCACCCTTTTTTTTTCCTTAAGGAAAGGACTCTTCCACATACCATCCTATGAACAGCTCTTCAGAAAGCCCCTTGAAAGTTAAACTATTTAACGTGAAATCCATTAACTGGAATAATTGAGTTTATTTTTACAATAAATTCACTGAGTAAATAAGTTGGAGCTGGAATTCTGAGCTTTGTGTTTGGACTGTCTGATCTCTAGCTAAAGGAAAAAAGTTGACAGGGGAATATTTATTCAAATCAACCAGTTAATTTGCTGGTCAGGTCTCTGGCCTGTAACATGCAAAAAATTAATTAGCTTAAAAGTCCTTCCAGATCCTAACTTCGAAAGCAACCGGGAGAGGAACTTTTAGAATGACACATCCGCGTCCCATTTCTGCCAACATGGCTTTGTCAGTGGTTCCTACTTTCTGTGAAGGCACCAGCTTGTGATACCCATCTCATTTCACCTTGCATGTGAGACCGCAAACAAAATCCACTAAAGGTGTGAACTAATTAATACGCTGGCTGCTACTTTGCATAAATTAATGGTTTGCTCACACGGGTTTTTCGTGGGGTTACATCTGTGAATAGCCTCTTTTCCACATGTAAATTTGTGCCTTACACCCTGAGTTGTGTACACTTGTAAACTGTCGTTATGATACACTTCCCCCCCCCTTTTGAAATAAATGCAGATATTTATTTGACCCTCCCTCCCCCCACCCCCACTCCAGCCCTCTGGAAGATTAGCATCTAGCAGATGGAAGAAGAATGTAGTGGTGATGGTAATAATCCTGCAGCCTGGGAGAGCTGGGCGGCACCACGCCCTCCGATTCACACTTCCTTCTAGTGCCAACTCCACCCACCCCTTGGCTGTGCTACCAAGCATGGCCCCCAGTGTTGTGGGTGGCAATACCCTTTCTCCCTCCAGCGTTCCCTCCTTCCCCTAGATTCTCAGATCATTTCAACATGGTGATATCCTCATTGGCCAGCAGAGAAGGGTCTAACGTCCCAGCTCCTCATTTCTGCTGTGTCCTCTGGCTGGAGAACACGCTGTGTGCGGTTGCCAGGCACCTGGGAGGTGTCTCCAAGCCATGGGCTCAGCACACACGTGCGCTGCACACAAAGAAATGAGGTGGAAATAGATGCAGGCGGGCTGGTCCCTGCTATGATGGATGAGTAACTCCAAGTACAAAGCCAATCACAACGGATGCTGCAAAAACATTGACTGGGGTGGAAGATTTTTAATTTTTTAAAAACTTTCTTCATCCTTGTGTTGTTATTGTTTGTACGGGGGCGGGGTGGGAGGGTGTGTGCTCCCCCCCTGGTTTTCATTAGCTGGAGCACACAGAGGGGACTTTTGTTTACTCTATCATGAACAAAAAAATTGTCAACATACTGTAAACAGTGAGCATTGTTTTAGGTTGTTGTGTTCTTAAACAGTTAAACAGTATATTTGGTGGCCTCTTTATTTCTTTTTATTTCCAGTTTGATCTTCTGGGTTTAGTCTTGTCTTTAAAAAAAAAAACTTTCAAAAAAAGACTATTTTGGACAATTTTGAGGTGGCTGGTGAAAACGCGGTACCTCCATAATGAGAGACCTAGGTGTGTAATGAGAACACGTGCATATGGCCTTCCTTTCCTGTAAACATCCCTTGCAGCTTTGCTGCCGTGCAGGCTAGGTTTTTGCTGTTTTGTGTTGTCCTGTTTTTATTTTGTTTTGTGAGCGGAATCAATGTTCACCTGAGAATTCCGTGCCCTGAAACCATGAAGTCTTTTCTAGAAACTGGGATAATTGTTTTTTACCTTGACTTTCCTTTGGAAATGCAGAACTTACTTAGGAAAGTGATGGGTATACACCCCCCTGCTACCTTCTCCCCCACACTTGACTCCCAAGAGCATAGGCCATGCAGCACCCACTGTCTCGTCCCCCATGCGTGGGCATCATTGCCTCAGCCGTGTTACGGAGACCTGTGTCAAAACTTCCATCCCACATCCCCACAACTCCTCACTTGCTGTGTTCTCCCTGAAATGCCCACTTGTATTGAGCTGGTCTTTTGCATTTAAGCATTTCCTTCCCCCTTTTTTTTTTCCCCACTGCGCGTGGGGGGAGGGTCCATAAACCTGAGTGTGCCTTTGCTTTCCACCCTTGCTAGACACTGGTAGATGCAACAAACTCAGATTTATATTTGTTGTAAAGTTGTAAAAATATTGTGACGTCACCCATTTTCCTTCCATCTCCACATCCCCTAACATCTGATTCATGACTTAATGTATGTTGTAAAATGGGAAGAAAAAAAAAAAAGAAAAGAAAAAAAAGGAAAAAAAAAAAAAAAAAAAAAAAAAAAAAAACAAGGAAAAGGCTCTTTATGACTTAAAAGTAATAAAACAAGACTGTTCTACATTATCATTTGTGTCCTGAATGCTTTTATTTATCTCTTAATTTCCCCCTTTGGAACCCCACCCTTCTGGGGTTGGACTTTACTCTTCTTCCCATCTCTGTCGGGTTTCCAGAGCATCCATAATGATGTGGTTAGACCCATTTGTTTACAGTACTCACACCCTTCCCCCATCACCCACCACCACCCAAATTATTGATGTGTTTTCTCTGTCTGCACCCAGCCTGGAGCGGAGTTGTAGCAGAAACCGCCGGTAATTAAAAGGCAGAGCACGCATTGACTCCCTCTATTCATTTTACGCATTTTCTTTTTATGGGCTTGTTCATCATCAAACATTTATGGTAGGCTTGATAGTTTAAGAGATCAAGGCTAGGATTTTAGTATGTAGGGTCCACTAAAAATAGATCCTTGCACAGATGTGACTTCAGCCTTTTTACATATTAATAAGATGAAGGGTGCCGGGATTTTACTCCTTGTTAGCATTTCTCTCTCTTGGAACCCAGAAGACACGGTTGGAGGTATATCAGGACGCAGTCCTTGATTTTTATTTTGCAGAAAAGCATTGCGAAATGCCTAGATAAGGTTTTCCCCTCTGGAGTGTTTTTAAAACACTTATTTACATAAGTCCACAGCTACAGTATTTTACTTTTGACTTTCTGAAACAGTGTTTTAGGTCAGTCTGCATGTGGGAAGCTGCGGGGTGGGTTTCAGTTCACACGTATAGCCATCCAGTCACCTTTGGGTATTTCCAGTTACATTTCCCTTTTTTTTTTTAAGTTTGTTTATTTATCTTGAGAGAGAGAGAGCACGCATGTGCTCAAGCAGGGGAGGGTCAGAGAGAGAGGGACAGAGAGAATCCTGAGCAGGCTCTGTACTGTCAGCCCAGAGTCTGACGCGGGGCTCAAACCCATGAACCATGGGTTCATGACCTGAGCCAAAACCAAGAGCCGGTCGCTTAAGCAAATGAACCACCCAGGCGCCCCCGCCAGTTACATTTCTTGAATCCCATCCAGAGGGTCAAGCATGTCAGGAACACAAGTTGACTAGAATGTAGTTCTTGCCTTGTCACTTATACAGAGAGATGGGCAGGCTCTTTGTAATTGCCCAGGAGGAAGTGGCCCAAAGGTTTGGGGCACAAGGGCTACATTTGAGCTGGTTCTTCAGAGAATGAGTTCTCTGGACAGCTAGACCAGGCAAATGGGATAACTTGTACAAAGTAGCCAAGTGTGCTGTGACTGGGAGACAAAAGGTTTAGGGGCCTTGAGCAGGGTCGTTGAGATGAACCTGCTAGAAGCAAGGCTGAGACAGGGAAGAGGGGCCCGGGCCGCAGGGCATCTTTGGAGTAGATGAAGCAGGAAACACATGTGTTTGTGCTTTAGAAATCTACCTGGCAGCAATGTAGAAAATGGATCAGTCCACAGAAAGTCTGTGGACCACCAGGCAATGCTCCAAATGGCATACCAAGTAGGTGGGAGCTCCACAAGCAAAATCTCCCATGTCTGACTTCAG
Source organism: Herpailurus yagouaroundi (assembly GCF_014898765.1). Taxonomy (NCBI): domain Eukaryota; kingdom Metazoa; phylum Chordata; class Mammalia; order Carnivora; family Felidae; genus Herpailurus; species Herpailurus yagouaroundi. Next base: position 5,153,248 of record NW_024412423.1, on the reverse strand, counting down.
ATTCTTTAGAAAAGGGAATTGAATCTGCTCTGCGACCATCCCTTCTTTTGTAAACTGAAGATCTTCCTTCTCCTTATGTGACCGACAGGTTTGCCCTGCCTGGCTGTCACTAAATGTAGAACTGAAAGCTAGTCTGAGTTTCATTTTTAATTTTTTAAATTAATTTATTTTGAGACAGAGAAACAGGGAGAGCACAAGCAGGGGAGGCGCAGAGAGAGAGAGAAAACCCCAAGCAGGCTCTGAGTTGTCAGCACAGAGCCCATTGTGGGGCTCCCTTTCACAAACCTGTGAAATCATGACCTGAGCTGAAATCTAGAGTGAGACACTTAACCGACTGAACCACCCAGGCACCCCTGACTTTCATTTTTAAAAAAAATGGGGAAGCTGAGATCCACCAAATGAAAGGATTTGCCCATGACCCCAAAGCTGGCGATACAGCAGCTCTTCCAAGAACAAATTCATTGTCTCTTACCTCCATTCATTTACAACATTAGAACATTATTAGCCAGGAAGACATGACCCCCCCCTCACTCGGTCTCCCTCCTCTCAGGAAGCGCTTTGTACACACCTCCCCCTTCCCTGGTGGGGGATCCCAAATGCCTTCAACTGGGCTGAGTGGAGGGGGCAGGCTGGAGCTCAAATCACAGGAGTTTGAAGCTGACAATCCCCTCAGTGCAACCTGACACCTGCTATGGTGGCTTTTGCCCCAGTCAGCTTTGTTCTGGTCTGGTGAAGAGGAGTCCCAGGCCGAACAGGTGCAGCCTGTGTTTTAGCCGGGGCCCCAGGGATGTCCTCGCTCAGACTCAAGGAGTGCCTCCGATAAGCCAGCTTTTTAATTGTCGTGTTTACTCTCTTGCTTGCTTGCTGCAGGGTTAGTGGTGCCTGTAGGGTGCTTTCAGACTGCTGGCCCCAAGGAGTGGCTGTCCTGACACAGCCAACGAGCTAGGCATTCTATGGGGCCAGAGCTGGCATCTTAGACCTGCCTGCCTCCCTCAAGCACCATGTCAAGCAAACACAAACAGGTCTTGTTGTTCAGTCTTATCATTTGGCAGAAGGCACGCAAAGTACCCCAGAACCACAGCGCCTAGGTTTGAACAGCCTGAACAAAAGCTCTTTCAAAAAATTCATTCGGCAAGTCAAAGAAAACTGATCTAAAAGGCACCTACATTCTCAGGCACTGATTTTTTTTTTTTTTTTTTTTTTTTGCTGGAGGCAAAGGGGTGAGGGGAATTTAAAAGAATGCCTTCGTAACAAAATAACACGATTAAGAGCATAATCCTCAGCCTGGCTGAGCAGTGTGACAGCTGGGTGCATGCACCCAGTAACCCTTAGAAATCCACATCTCACGCTTGTCTTAAAACCAGGTGGTGTCATGTCTCTTGCACAGAATTGGGAAGGAAGGGCTCACATTTATTGATCGGGACCGCCAGACAGATGGGGATCTTCAATATTCCATTTAGAGTATTGTGTATCTTTAGCTCTAACCCCCCCGGGACGCCTAGGGGTGGGGGCGGTTGACCTCAACAGAGGGCTAGGCTGCACTGATGTGCATTAAATGTGGCTGGGCAGAAAAATGGGCAGATGTCCCTCTAGCAAATGGAAATGAAATTTGAGCAAATCAAGAGAGGCAGCTGAGTGGTGGGGAGTTCCCCATCCCTCCTCTGCAAACACATCCACACACACGTGCCCACAAATGCTACCATGAGGCTTTTTTCCTCCAGAGTCTAATACCAATAATGTCACGGAGGTCAGAACCCGTGTTTGCTAAAGGTGGACCCTTTGGAAGTTCTTTCATCCCATTTCCTGGTACAACGTGGGCTTCACCTCAGCACTTTCTAGTGCTTAAAATTGAAGTGTCACAGGGGTTCTTGGGTGGCTCAGTCGGTTAGGCGTCCGACTTCAGCTCAGGTCATGATCTCACAGTTCATGAGTTCGAGCCCCGCGTCAGGCTCTGTGCTGACAGCTCAGCCTGCTTTGGATTCTGTGTCTCCTTCTCTCCCTGCCCTTTCCCCGCTCGCACTCTGTCTCTGTATCTCTCAAAAATAAATAAACATTTAAAAAAAATTTTTTTAATGAAGTGTCATAAACCGTAGTCTCAGGAACGGAAGCCAACACTTTGCAGAGGAGCCTGGACACGGGTCCCTTTCAGCCCTGTCGACAATGACTCCCATGACCAGCAACTTTTTGATTCTTCTAATCACTTTCACATAGTAGACTCCCTCAGGAATCATTAAGATCATCCCCAGAACAAGTCATTGGTCCTGTTAATGGGCTGCAATAATGGTCCAAATAAGGGGATGCTAATGAAGGAGAAAAATAGGTAACCATGAAATGAGAAGCATTTTTCATTGATGATTTTCAGCCAAAAAAAAAAAAAAAAAAAAACAGATGAAGGTGACATTGGACACAACACCAAACGCCAGGAGACCAACAAGAAAGAGGTTCAGGCGGGATTCCCAGGGGGTTCCTAGGATGCGCTGGATGATGTAAAATCTGTGTGAGAGCCCAAAGCTCTGTTTTCTCCTGTTCAGCATGACAACTGCCCTCAACCACATTTACAGGGTTGGTAAGGAAGGGAGCCGATCTTGACAAACTTAGTATCAGTTCTCTGGTGTGGACACGGAACATTTTGCACACAGAGGGCACAAGCGTGAATTTCAACAAGAGAAATGGTCAGTAACAATGACAGTTTACATTGGTGGCATTTTATAGTTTGGAGACCTAACCTTGTCCATGGTATTCTTTGATCCTCATAACAGCATTATGTCTGATGCATCCTCATTTTACAGGGAAGGGAATTTGGAGAGAAGGAATCTATTGGATCACCGATCAACATGAAAATGGAGTAATGTTTCATAAACCTGTGTGTTGACATCACCCTCTCGGCCCCCTTGGGGACACCTCAGGTTACACAATCACTCCGCTTCACCAAAGGGGAAAAGCCACCCACAGCATTTCCCAGGAGACACGGTTACAACAATAAAGCCTCCGAAATAAAGGCTAGGCATACACGTTCTATTTTAAGGGCATTGTGCTCTAAGATTTTTCCATCATTAAAGAACACATCTCTTCCTTCCTGCGTCTGCAAAGTCCTGATGCCAGCAGTGTTATTAGGAACTGTCAACAAAGCAGGAAAAGAGAGAGCTGAAGCCAAAGTCAGTGACCTCCCTTCTGGAGACGCACCCTGCCACCTCCGGGGCAGTGACAGAGACCCTCAGTGGGGAAAAAAAAGGGATGAAAGTCCAGCTTTTACAGATTCTTCATCCTACTCAAGCCACACGGATCACGAGAGAAGTTCGAGGAGCTTAAGAGAGCGCAGGGTTAATTGGTAACAGAGAAGAAAGTCCCTACACCTACCAGAGTAAAGAATTTGCTCACCCTTCGCTTCATAGAAAGTAATTGACGAGTAAGAAATATCACTCTTGCTCTTCACGTTGGCACCATTGGCCACTGCGGCACTATGGGTACCAGGTCAACAAAGCGACTTCCTCTCTGATGTCAACGATGGGATCATTTGGTTGAGAACCAGAGGTGCCTGCGTGGCTCAGTCAGTTAAGCGTCCAACTTCGGTCAGGTCACGATCTCAGAGTTCATGAGTTCGAGCCCTGTGTTGGGCTCTGTGCTGACAGCTCCAAGCCTGGAGCCTGCTTCATATCATGCATTTCATTCTCTCTCTCTGCCCGTCCCCCACCTGTGCTCTCTCTCTGTCTCTCTCAAAAATATAAATAAATGAAACATTTTAAAAAATCACCCAGAAGGAGACAGAAGGTAGCAGTGGCCTCTACCTCAGTACCTATCTTCCTCCTCCATATCACTGCCCATATTCCATGTTGCTCTGGCCACAGACTAGCCCTCCTGGAATGAATAAACTACTTGGTGTGAATGCACAGGATGCAGCAGAGGCAGGACCACCTCTCTGCAGTGGGACGCCTGGCCTCCCTCCTGCCCTGGGGACAGTGTGGCCCAGCCAGGTACTACACGCAACTAGCTTCTTCTGACCTCAGAAGAAACCGGCATCTTCCATTAGCCGCCATGACGGATAGCCTTAGGCAATTTCACTCAGAGGGAGGGGGAAAAGGCCATTCTTCTTAGAACTGCACTGTTCTCTTTCTGCTTTGTATTCGTTTGTTTGCCAGTTGAAGCCCTGTTCCCATAAAGCCTTTTCCCAATACATAAAAATGCTTTGGGGGCACCTGGATGGCTCAGTCGGTTAAGTATCTTACTTCAGCTCAGGTCATGATCTCACGATCTGTGAGTCTGAGCCCAGCATTGGGCTCTGTGCTGATGGCTGGGAGCCTGGAGCCTACTTCAGATTCTCTCTCTCTCTCTCTCTCTCTCTGCCCCTCCCCTGCTCACACTCTGTCTGTCTGTCTCTCTCTCAAAAATAAACATTAAAAAAAAATTTTTTTTAAATTTTTTTTTCAACGTTTTTATTTATTTTTGGGACAGAGAGAGACAGAGCATGAACGGGGGAGGGGCAGAGAGAGAGGGAGACACAGAATCGGAAACAGGCTCCAGGCTCTGAGCCATCAGCCCAGAGCCTGACGCGGGGCTCGAACTCACGGACTGCGAGATCGTGACCTGGCTGAAGTCGGACGCTTAACCGACTGCGCCACCCAGGCGCCCCATAAAAAAAAAAATTTTTTTTTTTTTAATGCTTTTTAGTAAAGACCAAGGCTGTTGCCACCAACTTTGGTAGCACTGGTACAAGATATATATGTAATTACAGTTGTTACACAGTGATATCCATCTAATTATGCACTCAGTAAAGGTAGCAACCTTTGAAACAACTGATATTCCCTGATCTGAAGGGTGCCCGTCAATAACCGATTGACTTTGTAAAGGAAGTTTTCTACTCCAAAGGATGCATTCCAGGACAACATCAAATGCTAAAGTTCTTCTCAAGACCTCCCTTCTCCATTCCTGGGAAAGGATACATTTTTTGTGTGTACAGGAAACAGAATTGTCTACTGAAGTTTGACATAGGTGTTGGCTGATTTAAATTCTTACTGGTGTTTTATTTAAGAACCAAAGATTCATCCCTCTTTGTTTCCAGGGTGAAGATCTGTGATCACATTTCCTGCCTGGGGAGAAGAAAGAATGTGTTAGACTTATATGTATGAATAGAAATAGGTAAACAGTCATATTTCCTTCTGACTTTGTAATTTAAACAGCGTAAGTCAGTAGGGAAGGGCTGTATTTGGATCCAAAGTACGTGAGGTGAAAATTACTAGGTGTTGGACCATCTGCATTTCGTTTTAATTAGGTGACTGTAATAGCAAGATCAAAAACTTCTCCTCGTCATTCAATCTGGGGAGCTTTCTAATCCAGAAACCAAAGGGCTCTTTCTGTCCTCCGGAGAGAGTGACCCAAAAAGGTCCTCTCTAATTACTTGGCCAGAAGAGCAGACAGGCCTGGGCCCAGGGACAGACCAGGGCTCAGTGGTGGTGGCGTCGTGAGGGTGAGGTGCCCTGAGACCAGCCCCCACAGAGGCCAGTCCCCAGAGGCCTCTTAGAACAGTCATCCCTGATCTGGCAACTGGGAGTTTCGGCTTCTCCCAAGACAAAGTCGCTTAGAAAGCACCCCCGTGGTGAGTCTGTGGGCCTGGCTTCTAGTCTGAGCTGGCCTCTGTGACTGCGGGGCGGTCTTTCAAACTCTCCACAATTCACCTTCTCCAGCTGCAAAATCGATTTAAATCATGGCTGTCCTGCCTACCCCACAGGAGTGTGTAAAAGTCAACTGAGGTGAATGTTTTACCGGCACCTGAAAAACTCCAAATCCCACCATGTCCTTCTTCTCCAACTTGGCATTCACACACAAGATCCCAGTCCTCGAAATCTTCAGATTAAATAAATGACTCTGAGTCCCCCATCCTGCTGATAATGAAAATGTCTCTTTTTTCTCTCCCCTAAATACTCCTTATCTGCCCACAAAAGCAGCCAGCCAGACCTGGTTAAACAAAAGCCCTGCTTGGCCGGATAGAGTTCTGGCTCTTTGTCACACGTATAGCCGTCTGTGCCACAGGATGCCTGCACGGAGGCCTGGGGGGCTCTGAACACCTCAGGGCCGTCCTCTGCCATTCCCCCATGGCCGGTCTGGGGAGAACAGAACTTACCATCACTCAGTCGGGCCTCCTGTGCTATCTGGGAAGTCCTATCTGCTTAGCCTGAACTGGTGCCTCTGGGCAGGACTCTCTGGACCCCAGAATGGACCCAGAATGCACTACAAAGGACAAAACTATAAGGTCCCTCACCCCCTTTGTCCAGGAGGCTCCTGGGCACCAGTACAGGATGCCTGGAGGCCTTGGATTGCCCATCTGCTTGCTGACTTGCTCTTCGAGCCGATTCTCACGGCCCTTTTCCCTGCACACATCTACATTGTTGCCCTGCCTGGTCCCAGGGCCATTCCAACCTCAGAATCTCAGCTGCAGTTAACCTGGATGGAAGTAACTGCTTGCTTAGCCCCAAGCCTTGTCCCATCTCCTGGCCAGAGACTTGAGACATTTCTTTTAAGAGAAAAATTACTTTGTGACACGGGCGCCTGGGTGGCTCCGTTGGTTAAGTGTCTGACTCTTGATTTCAGTTCAGGCCATGATCTCAGGGTTTGTGAGTCCAAGCCCCGCGAGGGGCTCTGCTCTGACCACGTGGATCCTATTTGGTATTCTCTCTCTCTCTCCCTCTCTCTCTCTGCCCTTCCCCTGCTTGTGCTAGCTCTCTCTTTCTCAAAATAAATATACTTTAAAGAGAGAGAGACACAGAAACTACTTTGTTATAAGAATAAAGCAGGGCACCTCGGTGGCTCAGTCGGTTAAGCGTCCAACTTCGGCTCAGGTCATGGTCTCAGTTCCCAAATTCGAGCCCCACCTCAGGCTCTGTGCTGACAGCTCGGAGCCTGGAGCCCACTTCAGATTCTGTGCCTCCCTCTGTCCCTGCTCCTCCCCTGCTCACACTCTGTCTCTGTTTCAAGAATAAATAAACATTAAAAGATTTTAAGAAAAAAAAAAAAAAGAGTAAAGCATCATACCAAAAATGTAAGTGATAGCCATTATCTCATGGTGCTGAAAGCCCCTCTTTTTGGAGATGAATAAATCATTTTGAGACATTGCTCAAAAACACACTGCTCGTTGGCAACAGATTTGATGGCAAGAAGCGGGTAACCCAGTTCCTAATTCACTGCCTGATACCATACTCTGTCACATACAGACTTAACTTCTGCAACAAAGTACTGCCAGAACAAGGCAGCTGAACAAAAGATAGAAATTTGTTTCACTCTTAAGCAACAGCCCCACAGCGCGGGATCCATCACTGGTGGGGCAGCTCTGTAATCTTCCACGTGTGGCTTTAATCTTCTGATCAAGACAATTCTCTTCGTGCCAACTTCTCCAACAACGGGGAAGGCAAAGGAAAGAGTGGGTGGAGCATACCCAGCCATTTTTAGGGGCTATTCCGTAGTGGCACAGAATACCTTAGTTCACATCCTAGGAACACAAGTACACTCACAGCTGTGGCTGCATCAGGCAGCAAGGGAGGCTGGGGAGTGTAGACTTTAGTGCCTTGTGACCTGCTAACACTTGGGAACACATAGTGCTTTAAAAATAGGAAGGAGGGGTGACTGGGTGGCTCAGTCAGTTGCAGGTCCGACTCTTGATTTTAGTTCAAGTGATGATCTCACACTTGGTGGGCTCGAGCCCCGTGTCTGGCTCCGTGCTGAGCGTGGAGCCTGGTTAAGATTGTCTTTCCCCCTCCCTCTGCCACCCTCCCTGACTTGCATGCTCTCTCTAAAATAATTTTTAAAAAAACCAAAAATGAAAAATGGAGCGGGAATGCATACTGCAGGAAGTCAGCAATCTGCCACATTCTGTACACAGAAGAACACCTAAATCTTATTGCATAGTACATACATGTAATATATGTGTGCATGTGTGCATAGGTGCACATACACATTTTACAAAAATAAATTTTAATCAGCCACTGCACATGCTACATCACCACCTGTCTCTACCAAGCTTACCCTGAGCTCCCAGGCAGTATTGGGCTCCCCTTCCCTCCTCCCCTCCAAAGCATAAAGATCTCGAATGTGTAGCGCCATGTATTGGAAAGATATGCTTCTCCATTCACCTGTTAGCATACCAAGGGCAAGAACTGTATTTTTATTTATTTGTCTGTTTGTTTGTTTATTTTTACCTTAAAAATTTTTTTTAACGTTTATTCATTTTTGAGAGACAGAGGGAGACAGAGTGTGATTGGGGGAGGGGCAGAGAGAGAGAGAGACACAGAATCCGAAGCAGGCTCCAAGCTCTGAGCCGTCAGTCAGCACAGAGCCCAAAGTGGGGCTTGAACTCACAAGCCATGAGATCATGACCTGAGCCGGAGTCAGAAGCTCAACCGACGGAGCCATCCAGGCGCCCCGATTTATTTATTTATTTTTACCTTTATAAGTCCATAGCCCACACTGAGCTGGATAAGTTGTAGGTGCACCACAAAACATTTGCTAAACTAAGTTATCATCAGACATAAGATGGTAAGGGGTGAGTCTCCACTCGCATCCATACAGAAACGATATTATTGCTAAGGAATTGCCGTGGCCGTCATAATAGCCATAGCATGAATCCCACGCTCACCACCGGATGCCAAGTACTGGCTTATGTGTTTCCCCAGCATTAGCCCCCTCAATCCTTATGAGAATCCTACCCTTTGTTCTTTCTTTTGGAAAGGTAAGACATCTGAGGCATGGAGAGGTTAAAGAACGTTCCCACATTCACTGAGCTAGTATTTGGCAGACCCAGGGTGTACATTTGGGTCGAACCCATAGCCATTTGGGTGGAACCCATAGCCAGTGCTTTTAGTCATCCTGTGTCTTATTAGGGGAGGTGCGCTAGGGAATGCTTTCTTTTCTTTTTTTTTTTTTAACATGACAAAGAAAGCCTATTGGAAACCAAGAGATAGCCAACCCTGTAGGGAGCTAGGTGATTAATGACACCAGGGATGGGAATCACACTAATCCCTTAGGGACACTTCCAATAACCCAGACAACATGCAGCCCACCCCACGGATCGTCCATACGTGCACGCCCACGTCAGTACTGTGGCAACGCTCGTCCTGTTTTCCCAGGGCTTTTCACATAGGACATAAAGTTAGGAGCTGAAATCTCAAGTATTAAAAACAATCAAACTTTCCAGTTCCCTAAATCCTTGACCCTCATGAGATTCCCCACTCCACAGCACCTTCAAGAATCTTCGTTTGCACAACGATAACAACTGACTATGTAATTTTAGAAATTTATGCATGTAATGTAATATATGTAATGTAATATAAATCATGATGGCAGAGCAAGCATTAGGGGACTCTGAGCTGGTGGTGACATTGGGGACACATAAGCACATCAGCTCTGGAGACCAAGCCCATGCGTGCTGAATATCAGAGAGAGGAGAGAGAGAGAGAGAGAGAGAGAGAGAGAGAGAGAGAGGTTTATTTCTCCCTTCGCTGATGCTTTGCTGTGTAAGTGCTGATAAGAACCTCCTAAAACTATTTTAGGAGATATTTTAGTGCAACTTGGGTGTGTTGGGGAGGGGCGGAAGACTCATGATTTGAAGGCAAAAAAGACAACAAGATTTGATTTCACAGACACTTCAGAAATAATGGCATAATCTTATCCGTTTACAGCAAATACAATCAAGCATTCAAGCCCCCGATAAAGGTGTAGCGCCGTCATTGGGGCAGCAAACTGCAGATTAAGCGCTTTTTTTTTTTTTAAATGCTGTTCAAATTGCCTGTGAAGCAACCTTTTATGAGATATGATGGTTCAAACAATTTTGCAAAGAGCAGAAGACAAAGAATACGTTTTTACACCGAACTGGTTTCCTAGGAAACCCTGAAAAAAATGTAATATGATATCTCTTAGAGGTAGTTCAAGGACCAGGACTCCACTTTACTTATTTAATTTTTTTTTGAACGGTGTTTAATATCTGCCTCTCCCCCTCTCTGCAGTGGGAGCTAGAAGAGAACAATCTTTCTTGTACCCAGCCGCGGGAGTGTCCTCTCATTAATTGAGTGCCCGATCTGCACAAAGGAAAAATATTTGAGCCAAGTTGAGCCTTCATTACACTCTGCAGCAATTTAGAGTAAGAAATTAAAGGGATAGAATTTGAACTTTTTGCTCTATCATTAAAAAAAAAAAAAAAATCCCCAAATCCCAGCGAAGACATTAAAGAAAAAAAAAAAAAAAGCCAACCCACTCCTTTTCAAACCACGTCTAAATTAATCTGTTTCAAGGTCTTCAAATACCATTTATTTTAGGTTTATTTTTACTCTGGCTCTCCATCCGTCTCTGTGATGTGCTGGCATATGCAGGCTGCTGGAGGATGCCTGAATTAGCAGGCTTACACATCTCCCAAGTTCAGGTGCAAGATCACCAGGGTCTAGAGGTGGCAGGGAAGCTGTGGACGAAGAGATGGGGAGCCTGCAGGTCAGGAATCCTTCAAGGAGCATGAGGCTGTTTTGCAAGGACACCTCCACGGACCCTAATTTCCATCAGTCATCACTCCCATCAAGAGGAAATCAAAATAGGCAAAGTGAGGGAACATCTGGGCTGTGTGGGAAGGAGTTAAATTTGATTTTCAAATAAATAAGGCACCTAAGCTTCAAGTTGCACTTATTCAACAATTGGAGATGAAAATCATAATGCTGGCTTAAAGAAGCTTGGGATGTGTCTGCGGGCGCAAGGTGGGGAGGGGGCTGCGACCTCCTGCGAAGGTCCTCACCCGTGGCTCTTTCCCCACCTCTGTGCAAAGACCTGGGGAGAGCCTGGAAGAGGCGCACAGCCAGGGAGACCGTTGGTGATGGACTGTCTCTCAGCACCAGCAGACCACAAACATCTGCCTTTCGTCACCATCACTGAGTCTGGGTGACCGTGACATTCTGGGAGCAAACCTCTTCAAGCTGAAGACAATACCATTGTTTCTCATTCAGGATCTTTGAGCCTACAAGCCTTTAGGGTCACCAAAACACATTTAATAGCTGCCTTTGGGGATGCGACAGTTGCCCAGGAAGAGAGGGAAACCCAGAACTTGAAGACTTTTCACGAAGATTTTAAAAAACCATGAGGGACACCTGGGCAGCTCAGGCGGTTAAGCATCTGCCTCTTGATTTCGGCTCAGGTCATGATCTCACAGTTCGTGGGTTTGAGCCCCACGGCAGGCTCCACACTGACTGTGGAGCCTGCTTGGGATTGTCTCCGTCCCTGTCTCTCTGCCCCTGCTCCACTCTCTCTCGCTCAAAAATAAATAAATAGACTTAAAAAAAAATCTAGGGGCGCCTGGGTGGCTCAGTCGGTTAAGCGTCCGACTTCAGCCAGGTCATGATCTCACGGTCGGTGAGTTCCAGCCCCGCGTCAGGCTCTGTGCTGACCACGCAGAGCCTGGAGCCTGTTTCAGATTCTGTGTCTCCCTCTCTCTCTGCCCACTGTGTTCTGTCTCCCTCTGTCTCAAAAATAAATAAACATTAAAAAAAAATTGTTTTTTAAATCCAGGCAAGATATTTCTTAAAAAAAAAAAAAAAAACAAAGAGAGAGAGAGAGAGAGAAATGCCAAAGCAACAAAAGAAGCTTGACACACACAATAGGTACCCTCAGGGCTTCATGGGATCCAGCTCGTGCCAAAGGACATGGTAGGCCCTGGAGGGACCCTACAATGCCAGCCTACACATTTGTTTTTTAGATGCGGGTTGAGTTGGAGTTCTATGAATACAGGGAATCTCATTTGAAGGTGGGAAATCCACCTTTAAAAGCAGCTGCAGCATAGGTGGGGAAAGAAGAAAGCAACCCTTCCCACTTGCCTCGGTATAATAAGGAAACAGGTGAGCACGAGCCAAAGGTACACATCAAAGTCTCAGGTACCAGTGGACATGTGGAGGCCATGTTTCCTTGCTTTTTTTTTTTTTTTTTTTTTAATAACAGCACCCTATTTCCCTTTTGAAGAGTGGTGTCCCCTTCGTCATGATCTTGTTGGGGGCCATAAATGAAGGTTGCTTCTTCTCCCTTAAACAAGAGGTGGACAGGTGACCCAACCTAGATCAAAGACTTTCCCCAGAATCTTAAAGAGAAAGATGTCCTCCGTAGTTAGCACTCATGCCTTAACAGTTGGATAGTCACCAGGATGCACCCTTGAAAGCCCAGACTCAGGCTTCAGAGCCAAAAGCTACCCTGAATATGGCGACAGTAAAACATCCATATCCCCTAAGGGCCGGGATGAGTGTAGTCTGAGGGGAAAGGCACATACTAGCACATGAGGAAGTGAGACAGGAAGTAGAGGCCATTGTAGGAGCCACTGTACTGAGTCTACCACAAGTGGGACTATAGGCTGCATCATTCAGCTAAATCACCCTTGGCAACCTTCTGGAAGCCATGGTGATTAATGGCAGTTTGCACCCAGCAGTGGTGAACCAGGGGGCACCGAACCTTCTGGATATAGGGTACAACTTGGGGACCAAAATAACATGACACATAGTCAGGATTCAATTGAGTAAAATCAGAGTTCATTATCAGGATATGGGGCTATCTCAAATGCTGACTGTAAGGGTTCTTTGGGCCTCATGAGGGCTTAGAAGCCAAAACTTAGAAAGTCAAGAAACAGGGCGCTCTCCGTTTCTCTCTGGAGCCCCTTGGCCTCTAGTGCCCTGTCTTGGCCTAGTCCCAGAGACTGCTGCTCTCTGACCATCTACACATGAGTCTAAAGCAGCCACTCCAGAAAGGTAACTTTCAAAGCACATAAATTCCCTATTTAAATATTTGACAAAGGGGCGCCTAGGTGGCTCTGTCCATTAAAGCATCCGACTTTGGCTCAGGTCATGATCTCGCGGTTGGTGAGTTTGAGAAGTGTGTCAGGCTCTGTGCTCCATCTGTGTCTAGATTCTGTGTCTCCCTCTCTCTCTCTGTCCCTCCCCCACTTGCACTCTGTCTCTCTCAAAAATAAACAAACATTAAAAAATTGTTTTAAATAATCAATCAATCAATAAATACTTGGCAAAGATTGACCAGCCTTTCTGAGGCTCAGCCTTCGGATTTGAGATTGGAGCTCAGGGATTGGACTCTATAGCTGGGGTGGCTGACACCAGGGGAGGCCAGGAAGCCACCCTGTGCTCCAATGAGACTCCATGCAGATGAGGCATTGCCCTGTCCTCTGGAGAATTTCTCAAGTGCCATCTAAGGATAGAAGGAGGGAGCACAGTCTGATTTGGAGGTTCAAGAATTACCACTTTTCAGCTGGGAGGTTGGGGAGAAAACCCAAATCTTTCTTTCTTAATCTTCCTGAGCTCCCAATTCCTCATTTTAAAAAAAGATAAGCTTTGGGGCGCCTGGGTGGCTCAGTCAGTTAAGCATCCAACTCTTGGTTTTGGCTCAGGTCATGATCTCACGGTTTGTGGGTTTGAGCCCCACGTTGGACTCTGTGCCGACAGTGCGGAGCCTGCTTGGGATTCTCTCTCTCCCTCTCTCCCTCCCCTCCCCTGCTTGCTCGCTCTCAAAATAAATAAACATCCAAAAAAAAAAAAGATAAGTTTTTTTTTTGGAGATCATTAAATTAGATCACTGAAGAAAAGTGCTGGTACACACTGGCTCTCAAGAAATGGCGGCCATTTCGCCATCTTGCCTGGCCATGTAGAGGGTCACAGGGGGAGCAAAGGACAGAGGCCCTTTCCTGTGGTGTTCACATGGACCTGAGGATTCACACACATGTAGGCAGTGCGGGAGTTTTCTCAGCTTTTCGGAAGGTCCATTCCGGCTATAAATACAAATTCACTGAGCTGGCTCTGACATCTCCACGCCACGTGAGAGAGCATTAGGCCGCGTGACAGCTCTGTGAGCAGTCTCTGGGCCCTGAACGTGTTGACACAAACATGACATTCCACGTGGCTGATGGGAGTCAAGTGGTGCCCAATATATTTTTACTCTTTAATGTTAAAATTAAAATATATCTTCCCCAGAATATCAGAACACCAGCCAGGTGAGGAGGAAAAATCTCAATGCATGCATTGTCATCAGACAGGGTGAGGAGCGGGGCACTTGAAGGCAGTGGGTAGGAAAAGAGCTGTCATAATATAGACTTTCCTCACCCTGATTGTTTTAATGTTAGGCTCATAGGAATTGTGGCGTTATTCTCAAGGCCACACACACGCATATGCACAACATATTTTCCCAAAGTATCTATCAGGAAATCTGAAATTAATTTAGCCAGCACACATGGATTGCACATCAGGTTGCATGTTGTGAGCAAATCAAGAGATCAGTGTGGAGGTAGGTAGGGCAAGTGCTATGACTGGACACATGTGGCCCATTGAGAAGCCAGAGGAGGGACGCCCTCCCCAGACTGTGAGACTGGAGGGGGCTCTGAGAAGACCTTGAAGGAGGTAGCCCCGAAGCCTGAAAGATGAGCAGGAATTAGCTGTAAGAGGGAGGATGGTGCTTGTGTTTGGACATAGGGTAGCATCGAGGGATGGTTCCATGAGAAAAAACCCCCAGCATACATAAATAAAGATCCCATAGAAAATGGCTCCCGTAAGAATGTGTAGGTACCCCAAGTCTTTACATCTAGGATAGACACATTTCTTGAAACAGCAAGGTCTCCGGAGGAAGTACACATTACACAATCAGTATCTACACATACTATTGTTTTTCCCTGGGTGGCTTGATGCTCTTGTACACACACACACACACACACACACACACATACACACACACACACACACTGCAACCACTGTTCACTATTAAACATTTGCCCCCCCACCCATTTTCTTTTGCAGGATTTTTTCCAATATGGAACCTCTCTAATTTCCATTAACCGTATATTGCTAACCACATTATTTGCACTAACCAGACACCCAATGAAGAGTGGTATTGGTCTCCATAATGGTACAAATATCCCAAATACGTAGCATGATGTATTTTGTTGTCTCCGTGTTAGCAAGGATGTGATTCATAAACTTGAATCTGTAGCTTTAAAAACTGACATTATTATGTTCAGTGAAATAAGTCAGTGAGAGAAAGACAGATATCATATGATTTCACTAATATGTGAAATTTGAGAAACTCAGCAGATGATCATAGGGGAAGGGTAGAAAAAAGAAGATAAAAACAAAGAGGGAGGCACCATAAGAGACACTTAAATACAGAGAACAAATTAAGGGTGGATGGGGGGCGGAGAGGGGAACATGCGTGATGGGCATTGAGGAGGGCACTTGTTGGGATGAGCACTGGGTATCATACGTAGGTGATGGATCACTGGAATCTACTGAAGCCAAGACTACACTGTAAGTTACCTAATTTGAAAACAAATAAAATTTTAAAAAAGAAAAAGAGAAACCTGACATTATTGTTATTCATTCCAAGAAGTTGGATCAGTATGACAAAAAGGTACATGTATTTTGATGCCCATGTGTCTGAAAATCAGTCAAAAATGCTCCTTTGATTCATAGTGATACCAATGTCTTTTTTTAATATATAAAATTTTTAATGTTTATTTTTGAGAGAGAGAGAGAGACAGCATGAGTGGGGGAGGGGCAGAGAGAGGGAGACACAGAATCCGAAGCAGGCTCCAGGCTCTGAGCTGTCAGCACAGAGCCCAACTCGGAGCTCGAACTCACGAACCGTGAGGTCATGCACGACCTGAGACAAAATCAGATACTTGACCAACTAAGCCACCCCGGTGTCCCCATAGTGACAGCAATGTCTTAGTCAGCTCAGCCCACTGTACCAAAATACCATAAACTGGGTGGTTCATAAACAACAGTTCTATAGACTGGAAGTCTAAGATCAGGGTGACAGGAGACTTCTTGTTGAAATCTCACATGGCGGAAAGCAGAGAAAGGATACAAGCTCTCTCGTGGCTCTCATAAAGGCATTAACTGCACTGGTGAAGGCTCCACCCTCATGACCCATCTAACCCGAAGTGCTCCCCAAAGGTTCCACCTCCTAACACCATCTCACAGAGCGGTAAGGTTGTAACATAAGAATTTGGGGAGGAGCATATTTCGTCCACAGTAACCGACGACGAATGTGATTACCCTTCTCGCCCTACCCTAACCACCCTTGGAAGCACTCCATCTTTTTTTTGCAAGTTTATTTATTTATTTTGAGAGAGAGTGAGCGTGAGCGTGAGCAGGGGAGGGGCAGAGAGAGAGGCAGTGAGAGAATCCCAAGTAGGCTCTGTGCTGTCAGCTCAGAGTCCAACTCCGGGATCAATTCCACAAACTGTGAGATCATGACCTGAGCCAAAATCAAGAGTGGGACGCTTAACCGTCTTAACCCAGGCACCCCGATGGCCTCCATCGTTTTAAGTTTCATTAATCTTGTAGGCAAAAAGTCTGTTTTTGGTGTCCGCGTTCATGAATGTGAGTAAAGCTAAGCAACTCTTCATTTGCTTAGAAAACGAAAAAGAGGATGTTTTCTCTTTTTTCCATGGATTTTCTCCATTTTCTTAATTTAATTTTATACAGGCACTAGGCAAGGCTTGAAGCTTCTTGTCTTTCAAATAGGTGCAACTTGTTATAACCCTATGTATTAAGCGAGGCAGCCCTCTCCACTGTTACAGTATCACTGTGATGACTTTGAACTCTGTCAACTCAGCTAAGCTAGAACTCAACTTCCCCAAATTCCCTTTCCCGTACGGTTCTGGGTTAGGGATGACTATGAGAAAAAATTACAAGGTGGAGACAACATGGTGGCTCTTGGGCTTTGAAGGTCATCGTAGAGGGCAAGGTGTTCTCGCGTGTGGTTGGCTTGGGGCGTCAACCAGCACTGGGGCTTCCGCAGCCTCTCTGAGTCCTGGGCCAGATGCAGACGTAGGTCATTGGCACCGAGCACCAGCTTCTCCAGCAGGTCACCTGCGGCATCAAGGTGGCGAGACACACTCACAGGTTCCAGTTGTTTCTCGTGGTTTCCAGCTTATCCTCCCTGGTTTACCCAAGTTTGTCCTTTTTCTCACCAGCTCCACATCCGTTTTTCTTCCTGGCTGCCCTCTGGTGACTCAGGGCCTAGCTCCCATTGTTGCTTGAGGTTCTATAATCAATCCTTTGTATCAGGGTTTCTCGGTCTCATTGCTGTTAACATTGGGGTTGGGTAATTCTGTTATGGGAGGCTGTCCTGTGCATTGTAGGAAGTTTAGCAGCATTGAGACCTCAACCGATTACATACTAGTGGACCTGCCCCTAAGTTGTGCTTGTAAAACATGTGTCCACAGGTTGTGAAATGTCCCTTGGGGCCAGGTCACCTCTACTGAGAACTGCTGTTCCGTGTCCTTGACGGTGGTTCCCCTCCTGTGATGCGACCCTGAGTGACACCATCACCTTTATCAAACGCTCTTTCCGAATTGACTTGGATCCCTCTCTTTATTCTCTTCCATGGATCAGCGTTATGTATTTGTGTCAGTACTATGCTTTTTTTAGTTATGACAGTTTAAAGCAGGAACAGAAAACCCACTGCATTGCTCTGTTTTTCACATTAACTTGGCATTTTTCACATATTTATTCACCCACATATGAGGTAGCCCTGATTAATATGTAGTCATCCCTAACCTGGAACATCCTGTTTATGCCATCCTATAGAGAATGGGTTTTTATTTTTACTGTTTTGAGAGGCAGTGAGGGGCAGAGAGAGAGAGACTCTGAAGCAGTCTCCATGCTCCGCACAGAGCCCAATTCAGGGCTCGATCTCACAGACAGTGAGATCATGACCTGAGCCAAAATCAAATTATATATACATATATTCATATATATATACATATATATATGAAACAAACTATATGTATGTGTATATATGTGTATATATATGTGTATATGTATATGTGTATATATGTGTGTATATATGTGTGTATGTGTGTGTGTGTATATATATATGTGTGTGTATATATATATATATATAATTTGTTTCTTGAGAGAGAAAGAGACAGAACGAGAGGGGAAGGGGCAGAGAGAGAATCCCGTGCAGGCTCTGCACCATCAGTGTGGAGCCTGATATAGGGCTTGAAGTCATGAACTGTGAGATCATGACCTGAGCCAAAATTAGGAGTTCTGAGAATGGGTTTTTTTTTTTTTAATTTTTTTTTCAACGTTTATTTATTTTTGGGACAGAGAGAGACAGAGCATGAATGGGGGAGGGGCAGAGAGAGAGGGAGACACAGAATCGGAAACAGGCTCCAGGCTCCGAGCCATCAGCCCAGAGCCTGACGTGGGGCTCGAACTCCCGGACCGCGAGATCGTGACCTGGCTGAAGTCGGACGCTTATCCGACTGCGCCACCCAGGCGCCCCGAGAATGGGTTTTTAAACTGGAGTTCCTTCATGAGGGAAATACAAATCCAAACCACACTGAGATACCACCTCAGGCCAGTCAGAGTGGCTACAATGAACAAATCAGGAGACTGTAGATGCTGGCGAGGATGTGGAGAAATGGGAACCCTCTTGCACTGTTGGTGGGAATGCAAATTGGTGCAGCCGCTCTGGAAAACAGTGTGGAGGTTCCTCAGAAAACTAAAAATAGATCTCCCCTATGACCTAGCAATAGCACTGCTGGGAATTTACCCAAGGGATACAGGAGTGCTGATGCCTAGGGGCACTTGTACTCCAATGTTTATAGCAGCACTTTCAGCAATAGCCAAATTATGGAAAGACCCTAAATGTCCATCAACTGACAAATGGATAAAGAAGATGTGGTTTATATATACAATGGAATACTACTTGGCAATGAGAAAGAATGAAATCTGGCCATTTGTAGCAACGTGGATGGAACTGGAGAGTGTTATGCTAAGTGAAGTAAGTCAGGCAGAGAAAGACAGATACCATATGTTTTCACTCTTATGTGGATCCTGAGAAACTCAACAGAAAACTGGGGGAAAGGGGGGGGAAAGTTACAGATGGGAGGAGGCAAACCATAAGAGACTCTTAAATACTGAGAACAAACTGAAGGTTGATGGGGATGGGAGGGAGGGGAAAGCGGGTGATGGGCATTGAGGAGGGTACCTGTTGGGATGAGCACTGGGTGTTGTATGGAAACCAATTTGACGATGAATTTCATACAAATAAAATAAAATAAAATAAAATAAAATAAAATAAAATAATAAAATAAACTGGAGTTCCTGACCCCCTTGAAGCTGTATATAAACTGTGTGTGTGTGTGTGTGTGTGTGTGTGTGTCCAGAGATGCTATAAAAAGTGATCATTCTGCCCATAACAGTTTCAAATCTCCCCACCTTTTCAGAATCTCCTACAAAGCACCTGACAGGCAAGTCAAGGTGGACAGTTCACAGGAAAGATGAATTCACAACCCTTCCTCTGAAATTTATGAGAGATGCTCTGCAGAGTAATATTGCCAAGGGACTCTCTCCTCAGGTCCAGCTAGCCACGATATGAACAGTGACAGAGACCTCTTTTCCTGTGTGACCAAGGGTGACCAAGGATCCAGAGTGTGCACTTTGGGGGGCACACACCCCCCAAACAGGGGGACAAACCTCCCGCGTTAGCAGGCAAGGCCATTATGAAGCATCAGAAGAGCATCGTATCATATGTTCCTCTCTTATTTATTATTTATACTCCACCTGCTTCCAAAGGGATGTGACTTTTCAATGAAAAGCTCAGCTCTGAAAGAACCGTACAAACTCTAAAACTAAGGTCAGAGGACAAGAGCCAAGAAGGACAAGAGGCAACAGGGGAAGGGATAGAACAATTATAGAGTAATTATACCGGAAAGCAATGGCTTAGCGCCCACTTCCCATCATCCAAGAGGGAAAGAAGAAAGAAAGAATACACAATGGCATATAGCTCCCTTTAGCTAGTAAAAGGAAACAGATCACCGGGAGAGGCATTAGCCACCACCCTAGAATTATGGCCTCTTTGGCCAGAAGAGAGCTAGGCAAGGGGAGGACAATAGGTGAGTCCCTCCCCAAACATCCGGCTGCCACAGGGATGTATGTCCATTTAAAAAGCACTAACTTTCTGTTATCTAAGGGTAAGAGTTGGAGAATTGTTCATTTTACTCATCAAATACGCGCTGGGCACCTGAGCTGGCCAGACTTTGTAATGAGGATTTAAAATTAAGAGTAAGGGACCACCTGGGTGGCTCAGTCGGTTACTCATCCGACTCTTGATTATCAGCTCAAGTCATAATCTCACGGTTTGTGACATTGAGCCCTGCCTCAGGTTTTACACTGGCAGGATGGAGCCTGCCTGGGATTCTCTCTCTCCTCTGCCCCTCCCTCGCGCTCTTTCTCTCTCAAAATCAATAAATAAACTTAAAAAAAGAAAATTAAATTAAGAATGAGGACTTGGTGCCTTCCTTGGGGGAGCTCACACTCAAGAAAGGGAGATGTGAGCCAACAGATGGAACGTGCCTTGCTGGGTGTCCAGTAAAAGATAACCTCAAACATGGCAGCACAGAAGGGAGCCACCAACTTCACTTGGGAGGGATGCCAGTGCCTGGAAGCCCAGGATGGGGCAGAGGCGAGCTCTCAGCTGAGGGCCTCGTATGGGTAGAGAAAGTGCAGAAGCAGGTAGCCAGTGTGGGCAGAAGGATGCAACGTGGAAGGCATACAGTGTGGAGTGCATGGTCATGATGCAACAAGTGGGAGCTTGACAACGTGGCTGTAGTTAAATCATGAAGGGCTAAAGAATCTGGGCTTTGGTGTGAGAACCATCCAAGATGTTTAAGCAGGGAGTGATGAGCTCACATTGTGGGTTTTGTGCATTTGCTGAAGATCCTTAAATCCGTATTCAAAAAACTTACAGAGAGCCCAAACTTGATCAACTTGGGTGCCTGGGTGGCTCAGTCGTGGGAGTGCCCAACTCTTGATTTTGGCTCAGGTCATGACCTCACGGGTCATGAGTTCGAGCCCCGCATCGGGCTCTGTGCTGACAGCGTGGAATCTGCTTGGGATTCTCTGTCTCTCTCCCGCCCCCCCCCCCGACCCCCACACATGCGTGTGCTCTCTCTCTCTCTCTCTCAAAATAAATACACTTTTAAAAATAAATAAATACATAGAAATAAAACTTTAAGTTCAGTCAACAAACCCTTACCTGTAACGACTACGAGTTGAAACAAGGGCATTTCAGACAAGTTCAATGTTCTTTTGCAAAGCAGAACTGTGTGTCCTTCCTCATCACAAAACAGATAACAAGGAACTCTGGCCCAGCAATCCTCTTGGGCACAGCCAAGAAGAGAAGGAAAGTCAGCAGCGGGGGGCTGCTTCCAAGAATAAACCCAAGAGTTTGGGAAGAAAAAAAAAAAAAAGATGCATTTGGACGCCATCTAAAAATATATTCCTTGGGGAAGGACACATAGGTACTTTCTGCTTCTCTGTAGTTAAAAGAACAACAACAACAAAAAAATTGCCTTGTTCCCATTAGTACTGCAGGTTTCTAATGGGATATAAAGCTAAGGGCAGCACAGCTGAATGAGCCCAGAATGGACAGGGACTAAGAACAGTGGTTCCAGGCAAAGGCCAGTGGTTTGTGGGCAACTGGGGCAGGAAATATATCTGTTATTTATTTACCTTTTTTTTCCCCGAGAGATTGGGGGTTAGAGAGAATCTTAAGCAGGCTCCATGCTTGGTGACAAGCTCCACACAGGGCTGGATCCCACAGCCCTGGGATCATGACCTGAGCAGAAACCAAGAGTCGATGCTTAACCGACCGAGCCACCCAGGTGCCCCAGAAATGCACCTGTTCCAAACATCGGGGAGAAGGAAAGCCTAGGAGGCTGGGAAGAAGCAAGAAGCCAGAGAGCACTGCTCTTCCTGCTCTCTATGGGGAGGAAGAGGGGACCGCTCACCTCCGCTCTACCTCTGACAATCACCAGTTACCCTCTTCCTCCCTGACAAGCGTCAGCAGCCTCCCGTTCAGGGCCCATGGTCCTTGACCCGCTTCGCCAGCCTAGGATGTGTTCATTCCATGTGTTCTGAACCTGAAGCATCTGGTCAGAAAAAGGACATAGTTGCATAGTTCGAACATACAAGCGATTTAGGATACCAGAAAGCAGGTGTGGGCTGCAAAGCAGCCAGCCTACTCTCATTCTATGACTATCAAGACCCTGGCGGGTAGATCCTGAGAATTAATCGGGACGTCATACAGGAAGTCCTCCCTAACAAGGCTGAATGATGTCATACATTTATTTACCTTTTCAAAATTTAGAAGGGATTTATTTTCTCTCTGCTCTTTATTTATTTTTTAATTCATGTTCTCTCAGCTCTGAGAACCAATCTTTGATAGTCTCCCATGGCTTTTATGACTCCCCCACAACTATGTCTCTGGCTGACTTTGCTTATGACCATTCAACACCTCAGATCTCCCAGAATCCCTTGCAGAGATACATGTTCCTCAGAGCTTCTGACTCCGCTAGTAGAGATAAAACCGTTCTCTCCTTGGAGCTTGCCTCCTTTATTCTCTGACCCCATTTGGACTGGGATGCCAAGATCCGGTTTTGAAAATGGCTACCAAGGAAGGAATAACGCTTAGAGAAGAAACTTCAAACTGAAAGATTTTGTGCACTCTAGACAAGCTGGTGGATGTGACACATTTTCTGGTCATGGTCCATCCTCCTCTTCCTGGCCCTCCCATCTCACTTGGTACCAACTTCCTATGTTCTCTCTGTCTCTCTAGGGCTCAGATTCTTCTTTCTCCTGGATCCTTCACCCAGGTTTTCCTGTTACCACTTTCCATGTTCCAGACCTTTCCTGAAGCCCCACCTTCGGTCACACCAGCTGGTGCTCCATTGCCTCACGTCCTGAACTCCATTATTAAATCTAGTGGTGAAGTCGCCCAGCTGTGAAAGCCCCTTCTGATGGCAGATTTTTGGGGGGTTTTTTTGCCATGGAAATTAAAGACACTTATTGATAACTGACCCATAGTGGCCATGACAATTATGAAACCAACAGTCACCACCAAAATGTGTTCACATTCAATATGGCTCAACTGAATGCTTTATTTTAGGGAATGATGATCCTCCCTAAGTTTTCATAAGGTTATATATAGGATTGTGTATTTGAGTAAAAGAGAAGTAATAAACACGGAGGGTATGTTAAATAGTACATTAAGAAATTTTTTTAACGTTTATTTATTTTGGGGAGACAGATTGTGAGTTGGGAAGGGGTAGAAAGAGAGGGAGACACAGAATCTGAAGCAGGCTCCAGGCTCTGAGCTGTCAGCACAGAGCCTGACGTCGGGTTCGAACCCACAAATTGTGAGATCATGACCTGAGCTGAAGTCGGATGCTCAACCGACTGAGCCACCCAGGCGCCCCTAAATAGCACATTTTAAATCTATGACAAATCTGAGCTACATTTGTGCTAATTTGCATTTTTCCAGTCTTATTCTTTATTTTAAAAAAATTTTTTTTTAACATTTATTTTTTAGAGAGGGAGAGAAAGAGAGACAGAGTGTGAGCACGGGAGGGGCAGAGAGACTGAGACACAGAATCCAAAGTAAGCTCCAGCCTGTGACTCGGTCAGCACAGAACCTGATGTGGGGCTGGAACTCATGGACTGTGAGATCATGACCTGAGCCGAAGTCAGACGCTTAACCAACTGAGTCACCCAGGTGCCCCGAGTTTTATTCTTTATTAAATGAAGTTGACCTAGACCTTTTTTCCCCCCTTCAATCTTTAAATTAGTTCAAATTCCTTGTAACACAAGCTACACACAAGTGCCAGATTAAACGAAAGACCCCTCTAAGTCTCAACGCTAATAGCAAATGGCTATCTTTTTCCCAAGCACATATACACACACTCTTATGACTTTGGTCTGTTACATAGTTTTACAATAATTATATGCATAAACGGGTACCCTTAGAAAAATGTGCAATGCTGCATTCTTTTCTTCTTCTTTTCAGTTTAAATCCAAGTTAGTTAACATATAGTGTAATAATGGTTTTAGGAGTAGAATTTAGCGATTCAACGCTTACATAGAACACCCAGTGCTCATCCCAAGTGCCCTTCTTAATGCCCATCACCCATCTGGCCCATCCCCCCACCCAACACCCCTCCATCAACCCTCAGTTTGTTCTTCGTATTCAAGAGTCTCTTATGGTTTGCCTCCCTCTAATTTTTTTTCTTTTTTCCTTCCCTTCCCCTATGTTCACCTGTTTGGTTTCTTAAATTCCACATGAGTGTGATTCTATGATTGAACAAGAAGCTGCCTCTGCCGATAGAGCATACATTTTGTGTGTGTGCCTCCCGCACCCTTTCTCCGTTTATTCCTGGTAACGGTGCCCCGATTCCCTTTGCAGAACTTCATTTCATGCCTCCTTGACAGGACTACTGCTCAGGATGACCTTATCTGTCATAAATAAGGGGTGGTCACAGGACCTTAAATGGGACAAGCTGGCTTTCCTTGAGCGAAGTAAAGGAAAGCAGTAGAAAACAATTGATCCAAAATTCATTAATAATTAATAAATAAATAAATGCAAAGAAAAAAAAAAAGCCGTGCATTAATTCTGGAGATCTAGATCTCCACACCTGGTCTGGTTCCTCTCTCTCTTGTCCTTTCTAAGGCCTAAAAATCTATCCAGTAAAGTACCTACTCTATCCCTCCTACCTTGTTTTTCATTCTCCCTTAGATGAATTTGTAGGGTAAAAAGCCTTAATTACCATTTCTTACCTCAAAAAAATGGTAAATTGGGGACACCTGTGGGCTCAGTTGTTTAAGCATCCCACTCGTGGTTTCAGTCCAGGTCATGATCGCATGGTTCGTGGGTTTGAGCACCTCACTGGACTCCGCGCTGACAGTGCAGAGCCTGCTCGGGATTCTCTCTCTCTCTCTCTCTCTCTCTCTCTGCCCCTCCCCCGCTCATGCTCTCGCTTGTTCTCTCAAAATAAATAAATAAACTTCACATTTTAAGAAAAGGAAGACTTGGAAGACATTACTTTAGACCACGTGGTCTTTGGGAGGGTTGGGTGTGCTCCCTGAGAAAACAGGAAGTGGTGGTAGATTTTCCAGCACATGAGAGAGCCTCCCTGTTGTTCTACCCATAGGCTCCCCCTGGAGGGATGATCAAAGGGCTGAGGGTAACACCTGACACACGCCTGCGGAGATCCTCAGCAGGAGTACCCAACTCTTTCTGTGGTCAGGAGGGTTGAATCCGCCCAAGTAGCTCTGCCATAGCCTTGCTGGTTTCCTGTGAGGGCAACCCCACAGAAAGTGGCCAGCAGCCATGTTGGCCTGGCTGTGAACAGTGGAGGGTGCACTAAGGGCCTTCCCCACAGGAAGCCCAGGGAGGAGCTTTCCCCTCATCCCCTCTGAGGAGTCTCTGGCTCCTGGCTCCTCTCCCTGTTCTGGACAAAAGGGGGATCAAACTGAATCAACTGTGGCCAGAGGCATAAGTACCCTGAAGCTAGGGGCACCTGGGTGATTGAACTTCCTACTTCTCAATCTCATGGCTTGTGAGATCGAGCCGCATTGGTCTCTGAGCTGTTAGCAAAGAGCCTGCTTGGGATCTTCTGTCCCCACTCTCTCTGCCCCTTCCCCCCTTGTGCCCTCTCTCAAAAATAAATCTTAAAAGAAGGAGGAGAAGGAGGAGGAGGAGGAGGAGGAGGAGGGGAAGGAGGAGGAGGAGGAGGAGGGGAAGGAGGAGGAGGAGGAGGGGGAGGGGGAGGGAGAGGAGGAGGAGGAGGAGGGGGAGGGGGAGAAGGAGAAGGAGAAGGAGAAGGAGTCCCCTTCCTGAAGCTAGGAAAGCTCGAACTTCAGGACCGGGTACTGATACCAACCCCTTCTATTCTCATAGTAAATAACGATTCACTTTTATACCTAAATCTGTAAGGTTCTTTTACATTTTATTTTTCATAAAACAGTCCCTCCAGATTGCGTAAGCATCGGACCCCACCACACTTGGATCTATCCTGAGTGTTTTACAAACAGGAAAGAGAAAATGAGGAAGCGCAGAGCCCTGGGCACAAAATTAAAAGCTGAAAATGACTTTTGCTTTTGAAATGGAAGAGAATTGTAACCAGGGTGTGTCAGGACACTCCCTGCTTTCTTTCCCACCAGGGGTGTCCCTCATTACCTAATGGGGTTGGGTGGGGGGAGTGTGCCCCTGGTGAGCAGAGAAAAATGCTTCAGGGTCCTCCGGGCCGGAGGAATTGTCTGTGGTCTGCAATTGGCTCCTTCTAGCACTCAGCTGCGGAAGGTCAGGTCGCTGCCAGGTGACCAGGAAACAGGTGCTTCCTCTTTGGAAGGACCACCCTGCATCCTCCTCAGAAGGAGCCCACTCTGAACTCCACAGGGCACTTTACTGAAGGTTCAGGAAGGTGTCCTACGGCAGAGGAGCCGGAAGACATGGCTTTATTTAACTAACTTTGTTCCCTGGGTGGTGAAGAACAATACCCCAGAGTTTGGCCTGCAGGGATGTCCGACACAGGTGTTTGGTTCTGGCCTAGAGCAGTGACCAGTTTATGCTGTGCTCCTGGGGGAATTAGAAAAAGTAAGCTCTCCCGGCTCTCTCCTCCCTGCTCTCTCGATGGTGCTGGACGTACTTACTACCTGGGTTGGCAGGTGGAGCATGGCTGGGATTCCCGTCAAACTGATGAGCAAGCTGAGGCCAAAACACAAGCTATCACCCCGCCCCCCTCCTCCAGGTGGGACATGTGTGATATTGCTCAGGCACTCCCAACTGCCCAAGGACAAAGGAAAGGACAGAACACCAATGGTTAAGTGATAAAGATCACAGTCCTGCAGGACAGGAGTCTCCATCAATTTGCAAATACCTTAGTAAATTACAAGAAAAAAAAAAGGCAATCTTAACTATAGCCTAATCTCCAGAAACCTACAGGCTGAGTTTTCTGGAGCCCCTAATATCACCGCCCCCCCCCCCCCATAGTTGATGTGGGGAACAAAGGCAAGAAGGAAATGGCAGGTAAAATTCACTTTATAACCTGCAACCCGTTGACAAATGCTTGAGGCCAATACAGAGTAGAACCTTTCTCTAGGACACGCCCCCCCCCCCCCACCCTAGGGTTAATGCCTTACTAGAGGGAAAACAGCATTAGCGGGACAAAAGCAAGGCCTCAGGTATTTTAGGAGTCCTCTTTAGCATATCAAAGTCCCTCTGGAGGCCTCCCTTTGACCTTACCTCCCCCAACCCCATCTTAAATAGTCACTCTTCACAACCCCAGTGAAGCTCTTTCTGCCCATGGGTCCTGTGTCCGTGCTTTAATAAAATCACCTTTTGCACCAAAGACGTCTTCAGGAATTCTTTCTTGGTCGTTGGCTCCAAACCCCCGCGGCTCCAAAACCCCATGAAAATCACTCCACCAGCTCACTGATACTCAGAGTGTAAATGACCTCACCTGCTCTATCTCAGGACACTTCTGTAGCTCCTCCCCCCCATCTGCTTGGGTACAACGCCCCTCCCCGCCCCCTCACCCAGATGAATCAGCAGGGCCATTGTGAAGGCAGCCTCCTGGAGCCCTGTGACCAGTGCCTCTCTGTTCCATGCACAGAAGGGAATCCCTTGAGTTTCCGCACCACTGATGGCTCAAGCTACCTTATGATCACCTGAGAGCAAACAACCTCACCCAAGAAGAATTCTCGTGTCCTTCTGAAATCAATACGATCCTGTTTCATACAAAGCGTGCTTACCTTTTTCTATTACCAATCGTTTGACCCTGCTCAAAGCGACGAGAGTTCTGGCATTATTACCTGGCAGGAAATAGCACCACCTCCAAAGAGTCTCACTTTGCTATCAACCCCCCAACCACAAATAAAGATGGAGGGGAGTTTCAGCACGTGACACCACAAAATGTTTTTTGGGTTTAGCAGAAGACAAAAGCTCCCGTCCCTTCTACGTGCCACGATTCACATCATCCTGCCCCGGAACAGTTAGGTGTCTGGGCTATTTAATATATGCCGCATTTACTATGGAGTGTGGAAACTGTAAGGTCCATTAACTGTAAGGTCCATTAACTATTGCTAGGGCAATGCAACGTCAACTCAAAGGCACACGAGCATCAACATTTATTTCTCCCTGGTGTGTCTGCAGATCGGCTGGGGTTGAGCTGATCTAGGCAGGGCTCAGCTGGACTGGACTCCAAGCTCCTTCACCACCGGACTCTTATCTTCCTGGTCCAGCAGCTCTGTGGGGCATGTTGCTCTCATGGTAAAAATTGGGACAGTAAGTGCATAAGCTCACCCATAAAAACACATTTCAAGCCTCCATTCATGTTGTATCTGCTAATATCCCAATGGCCGAAGCAACTCACCTGGCCAAGCCGAAATCAAGTAACCCGGCCCACGATCAGTGGGGCAGAAAAATATATTCTTGCCTCTCATGGAAGGAATACCAACGTTCTGTGGCAAATGGTACACAGAAAAGGGTGAAGAATTGAAAGTAATCAGCCACTGACCATAGGGAGGCAGGAAAAAGGGAAAGATGGCAAAAGAAATAAGATTTTTAGGGATTGGCTTTGAGCCAGGTACTTGCCTGTGTGTTTCAGGCTCAAAATTCTATTTAATGTTCACAAGAACAGGGGCACCTGGGTGGCTCAGTCAGTTAAGTGTCTGACTTCGGCTCAGGTCATGATCTCATGGTTCGTGAGTTTGAGCCCTGCATCTGGCTCTGTGCCAACAGCTCACAGCCTGGAGCCTGCTTCAGGTTCTGTGTCTCCCTCTCTCTCTGCCCCACCCCTGCTTGCACTCTGTCTTTGTCTCTCAAAAATGAATAAATGTTAAAAAAAATTTTTTTTTAATGTTCACAAGAACCCTTTATTAAAAATGGGGCACACCTGGGTGGCTCAGTCAGTTAAATGTCCAGCCCTGGATTTCAGCTCAGGTCACGATCCCAGAGTCATGGGATCGAGTCCCGCATCTGGCTCCATGCTGAGTGTGGAGCCTGCTTGGGATGCTGTCTCTCCCTCTCCACACCCCACCCCCCTCTCTCTCTCTTAAAAAAAAAAAAAAAAAATGGAAAACTGACATCGAGATATCTAGGTGGGAAAGCTGGTGAGCAACCAAGCCGGAATTTGCACATAGGTCCAACGGACTCCAGATTCTGCCAAGAGGCAGAGATAGCAGCATCTTTAGCTGCCTCTTGCTCTTTCAGAACTACAGATGGATATTGAGCCAGAAAGAGGTAAATAAACTGTGATCTTTTCAAACCCAGGCTTCTCCCAAAGGGCTTGAAGCAGGGACATTATGCCTGAAGCAATAATTGGAGTCCAATGACCCGAGTCCTCTGTCATTAGGCTGTAGATTGGCTGCTTGCTTATTCCCAGGGCTCTTTCGGGCATTCAAGCCCATCCGAGGCAGACAACCTTGCCTTCAAATCTATGTTATAATGGGATCAAGAACCATTTTCAAGTCCTCTAGAACGAGTTCACATTTGTACCCTTTTTTTGTTGCTGTCTGGCATTTGGCTCCCGGCATGTTAGTGCAGATGGTCAAGTATGAGAGAAAGCAGAGCATGTAACCAGGGCCCCGGGTGTAGCTGTCAAGCCCTTAGCATCAAGTTTAAGATGCACTTGGATGCTCTTAGGAAGAACGCAACGGGACACGGAAGTGTGTGGCCGCTGTATTCACTTAGTTGGCGCTGAATACATGCTTTGCAAAAGAACAAATTCATGGACGCAGCCGTGCTGCATTTCGAGCCATGAGTTCATGGGCCCAGAAGGATGACTGTGATTCTTCTCTACCACCAATATGCTTCCACTCAGAGAAAAACCCTCCCTCTGAGGTTTGTCCCAGCGTGCCCACGCTCTCTCCCCGCCTTCAGCCATCCCTTGACGCCCCGGTGACGCCCTTGTATTCACTGCTGATTTGGCCTCCTGCATTACAACCTTTCCCTGTTCTGCTAGAGACCGGGGATACCACCGTGAAGGATCATGTGGTACCTGGGCCTTACGGGTGCCACCTCTGTCAACTCCGGCAGCCTCACTCAACCTTCCTTACCCACGCCCACCTCCCGTGGGCGGGTCTCGCAGTCTAGCGCCGCCCCCTCACCGTTTTCTTTTTTTTTTTTTTTAATATTTTTTTTTCAACGTTTTTTTATTTATTTTTGGGACAGAGAGAGACAGAGCATGAACAGGGGAGGGGCAGAGAGAGAGGGAGACACAGATTCGGAAACAGGCTCCAGGCTCCGAGCCATCAGCCCAGAGCCCGACGCGGGGCTCGAACTCACGGACCGCGAGATCTTGACCTGGCTGAAGTCGGACGCTTAACCAACTGCGCCACCCAGGCGCCCCCTCTCACCGTTTTCAAATGCAGGTGAGAGCCACTGGTGAGTCACAAAGTTAGTTTCAGGGGACTTGCAGCATTTTTGCCAAATAAAATAGAAAAGAAAATACCTGACAGCCTTCCACGTAATAAGAGGGTATTTTTCTCGTGCAACTTTTGTTTGAATTATATGTATTGAGAGGTATACGGGGCGGTGATAGCAGATTTTTTTTTCCCCGAAGGTTATGGTCAAAAAAAGTTTGAGAGATACTTTTCTTGGCACTTTTTTTTTTTTTTTTTTTTTTTGCAGAACATTCCATTCTTTTTGGTTGAGTTATTTATTTTGAGAGACAGAGAGAGAGAGAGCATGCAAGTGAGAGGGGAGAGGCAGAGACAGAGAATCCCGCACCAAGAGTGCAGAGCCCTTTGTGGGGCTCAAACTCACACACTGCAAGATGATGACCTGAGATGAGAATAATAATCGGACCCTTAACCGACTGAGCCACCCAGGCACCCCCAGAACACTCCATTTTTATTTTTTTATTAAAAAAAATTTTTTTAATGTTTATTTATTTTTGACAGAGTGAGAGGCAGAGCATGAGCGGGGGAGGGGCAGAGAGAGAGGGAGACACAGAATCCGAAGCAGGCTCCAGGCTCTGAGCTGTCAGTACAGAGCCCAATGCTGGGCTCAAACTCACAGACTGCGAGATCATGACCTGAGCTGAAGTCAGATGCCGAACTGACTGAGCCACCCAGGAGCCCCAGAGAACATTCCATTTTTAAAATATCATTCTCTCATAGCTCCCTCTAAGGAATGGCACCTGCTTACTCTCTACTTTTCAGACACCCATTGTTGCAACACTTATGGTTACATGTGGCCCATTAGCATGGCAGGTGAAAAACTAAGGACTGGGATATTGTTGCCTTATAGATCTCTTATTCTATCCCAATCCCCTCTGAAAGACACACACACACACACACACACACACATGATACTGTCCTGCATGCATGCACAAATTGTCTAGTGGGTATGGCATGAATACACACACCCTCACACTGCAGTGGATACTGAGACAGAGAGTGAGTTTCCCACATGAGCTGACATGGGCACAAAACAGGCACACCACGTGTAGTCAAATGAGACGACCGGAAGTCACACGTGAAAGTGTGTGCGTATCCCGGTCAAGGAGGTATGGACTCATGACATTAACACAAGAGGCATATTTGGGTTTTCTTCAAGATGACAAAGTCATGACACAGAAAGAAAAGCCCCAGTATTACAAATTTGAGCTGTAATATAAACTCTGAGTCAATGTAAATGGTAAATCCAAATTTTCTCTTGGGTGGTAGGATATAGCACGATTTCTCAACCTGGAAACTATTGATATTTTGGGCTGGATAATCCTTTTTTGGGAAGGGTGGGGGGCTGTTCTGTGCATTGTAAGTGGCCTGGCCACTGCGCACTAGATGCCAGTACCACCCCCTCCCCACTTGTGACAACCAAAAATGTCTCCAGACACTACCACTTGTGCCCTGGGGGCAAAATCATCCCAGTTAAGAACCACTGGAATATAGCAAAACCAAGGTCATGAGGTGTCCCATGGTTGATGAGTTCCTCTGTGGCTATGATTTCCTTTAGCCCTCACAGCAGCCCTACAAGGTAAGACTGGCCCTGTTAGTGTTATGCCCAGAATTCGTGATCCACAAAGACCACCAGGGAGCCGAGTCTAATGAGCTAGCTTGAGCTCAATCCCCTACCTGCACCGACGTAGCGGTGAGATGCCAGGGAGAGACAGCGAGTTTCAAAAGCACAAAGGTTTTATAGGGGTCTAGGGGCAGTTGGTGAGGTAATGGTTGTAGCCTCAGCCGATTGGCTGGGGAAGGGTCATGGCCTCAGCCGATTGGCTGGGGAAAGGTCGGAGTCCTGTTACACAGGTCGCAGGACGTGTTTTGATCAGGAAGTTTGAACTGGTGAGCGGGAGGTTACTCAAGGGGAGGAGGAGTGGTCTGAGGTGTCTGCGATTTTCCCGGAAAGGGGGCATGTCGGGGACATAGTCACTCAAGGTAGAGGACACAGAACAAGATGGAGTCAGCCAGCATAGGTCCGCTGTTTCATTATAACTTTCCATGGTCGCAGTGACCCATCTCCCAGGTATCCCAGTGCTCTTGGGAGCTCTGCCTCAGCCACCCGACTCTGAAGTAGATGACCAGTGGCTTCAGATTGTGCATCAATCACAAAATGAGTCACCTTTTACCCATTCTCAGTCATTTGGCAATGCTAAGACAGGAATCAAAATACTACAAGACAAGACACTGAAAGTACTTTAGGAGGCCACGTTTGGATATTCCAGCCCCACCTTGAACTACAAGAACACAGATTATTAACATCATTAACCTTCCTTATTTATGGGACACTGACACCCAGAGAAAAAGAAATAACCTCCCCTATGTCAAACATGTATCAATGGTGCCCCCTGCTCTCGCCCCCTGCTCTCATGCCTCGCTCTCTGACCCCAAGACTGACCCCACTGACCCCTGACCCCAAGTACTCAAGGAACGTAAACCCAACCTATTACAGTCCCAGTCTGCCAGCATCCCAATTCCAAATTCCTGAGAGCAAGTCACAATGGGGCTCTTACGCGGGGGCATCGCACCATGCCAGGGGCACCACTCACACAGACCATGGAAATCCTATGGTACTTGATTCCAGAGTATGAACAGGGCTTCAGGGACCAGCCCATGGATAAAGAGCAAATCTCTGCGAAGGTGGTAACAAATTAGACAGGTTAACTCTACAGATGTCGACTGAAGTGATCTCACACAAATCACGAGACTTCTTCTGCTTCAATGATCCCATCTCAGTTTGGCGATTGTAAAACATGGCCCCCTGATTCCCTGCCACTCCCCCCAATGGAAGGTAGAAGCCTTTGTCCCTGCCCCTTCCATCTGGGCTTTGTGACAGTCTGACCAGTAGAATTTGATATAAATTCTGCTATGGCAGGGTCCAGACTCAGGTCTTTAGAAAAAAATGGCAAATTTTCACTCCGTGTCTCTTGGATGCGTGCTCTTCGTGCCCAGCCACCATACTCAGAGGAAACCCAAGCATTCCTGGAGAAGCCCACCTGTCCAATGGTCTCTGCTTATCTTTCGTGGAGCTGAGATGAGCCTTCCTCAATGGAGCACATTCCCAGTTGGAAACCCATGTGGTTAAAACAATTGTTAGTGTTAGTGTTTTCAGCCACTGTGTTTGAGGGTAGAGGTGGTCGGGTATGCAGCGATAACCAAGAACACTCATAATCTCAGCCTTCCTGGTAGAGGGTATTAGGTAATCCATTGAGGTACAGTATGAAAAGTGAAAGCTCTTGGTACATCGGAGAGCATCAAGTCAGCTTTAATTTGCATGATTCCAAGGTAAATGGCAGCAAAGCCGTGGTTCTCCCGGCCAAGTCAGCAGCTGGCTCGTGTTCAGGGGAGAGGAGGCAGTTGCTAACAGCAGCCAGCACAGAAGCCAGGCTGGTGAGGATTGGGGCAAGGAGAAGGCGCAGTCACAGACCGCTGTGGTTTATCAAGCCTCAGGGCAAAAGATGACCCTGGGAGGTTGTCTGAGACCCTTCCTCCAGACAGATACATGAAGAATATCGATTTTATTTTAAAGGTTCTGGAAGGAAACAAATGTCCGTGTCTAGCGGTAAGTTTGAGTTATTCTGGATTCTTGGTCAGGAAATACTAAACCAAGTCTCTCTGGCTTCCTACGTGGCCCGTATCTTTGGGTTGCGGTGTCAGATAAATTTGGGGACACAAGTAGGAAGGCGCATCCTTGGCCACAATGATTCTGGCCGGGAGGGTGTTTCTAAAAGTCTCAATCACTGCAAAGGACTGTTGTATCGTTGTCTCAAAAAAAAAAAAAAAAAAAAAAAGAATTTCCCCATCTTTCTAATGTAGAAGTCTGACAGGCCACGTCCCAATTTGGTGATGGAAATCCATACATTATTTTGCCCATTGAGTGCAAATACCCCGGGAGAGATCTTTCCAAACCACGTTCAACGTCTTGTCATTGCCCTTCGTTTTTTTTCTCCTTTGCAGTTCAGAGAAGGTGAGTCCTGAACACGCTGAAGTTCAAGTCCAGCTGTGCCTGCAATCAGCCCTGCCCTGTGCATTGCAGCCTACCGGAGTCCCCACATTTTGTGTGTGCCAAAGGCCATCTGAGCTGGCTTTTCTGTCACATGCAGTCAAGAGTCCTAACTGACCAATGCGTACAAAGAAAATTCCCTGGGGTGACCGAGGCAGGAAACTCACATGGTAAATCCTTTACTCTGTAAATATCATGAAGACCCCACCCAAGTGGGACCACTTTTATTTTCTCTTCTATCCCCCTTTCTCTGCCTGGTGGGGGACTCCTGGGCTTCAACATTATTTTCCTTCTCAGTGGGGAAGCCCCTAGTCCCCACCTCAACTCGGCTGCACTGGCTCTCTCCCTCTTTCTCTCCAGCAAGTTTCGACCACACCAGCGAATGCTCATCAAAGAACCTCAGGCCATGAAGTAGTAAGGTACAAGGAAGTAAAGTCTGTGAAAACGTCTAGCTACTTTCAAACCAGCTCATAAAACCCCAGCGAGGCGGCAAAGGGCACATGCTGTCCCCAGGCCCGTGATGGGGCAGGAGAAGGGCCGCCCCCACCACCTTATAAGCTGTTTGACAACAGCGAGCTCAATGCCTGTATTTTCTGGAAATATCTCAGTTTTGAATATCCTATCCTGTGGACAAACGGTGCATCCCACTTTGGTGTCCTGAAAATACGGTGACTGTTCGTAAAGCATCACCCCATCTAGCCTGTGTCAGGAAACGCGGCTCCCATCGCAGAGGGTAGGGGCTGCCCTGTTGTACCACGGGGCTTGTCTGCACTGTCACTGTCCCAACCAAACCAGGGAGGCTCGGAGGTGGCAGGCTGCAGCTCTCAAAGCTCTGAGTACAGAGAAGGCCATGCAGAAGAAGAAGACAGTTCTTGGTCCCCCTGGACTTAATTACCAAAGTATGGCTCTTCAGATGACTTATAGTGCTACACAAATGCTATTTTCTTTTAAGATTTTATATTTAGGGGTGCCTGGGTGGCTCAGTTGGTTAAGCATCTGACTCTAGCTTGGGTCATGATCTCACAGTTTGTTGATTTGAGCCCGCGTCAGGCTCTGTGCTGACAGCTCAGAGCCTGGAGCCTGCTTTGGATTCTGTGTCTCCCTCTCTCTCTGCCTCTTCCCCCCCTCAAAAAATGAATAAACATAAAAAAAATTAAATTGTCATGTCTCATAGAGGGAGGTGGGGGGGGGAATCGGCTAGATGGGCAATGGGCACTAAGGTGGGCACTTGTGATGAGCCCTGGGTGGTACATGTAAGTGATGAATCACTAAATTCTACTGCTGAAACCAATATTACACTGTATGTTAACTAACTAGAAATTAAAAAAAAAATTTTTTTTAATCATCATGGTGTTTACAAGCTGTAAGCCATTTCACAGATATTATTGCCTGAGATGACACCAAACTACTGACAAAGGTTGGCCAAGTAAAATTAAAATATTAAATAAATAATGGCTCAGTGGGGTGCCTGGGTGGCTCAGTTGGTTAAGCATCCGACCGGCTCGGGTCATGATCTCGCAGTTCGAGAGTTTGAGCCCCACGTCAGGCTCTGTGCTGACAGCTCGGAGCCTGGAGCCTGCTTTGGGTTCTGTGTCTCCCCCCTCTCTCTCTGCCCCTCCCCTGCTCACAGTCTGTCTCTCTCTGTCTCTCAATAATAAATGTTAAAAAAAATTTTTTTTTAAATAATGGCTCAGCAATCTATCGTAATGACAAAAACCACACGGATGGTAGAGAAAGGCAGGGAATTCGGTAAACTCTGCCCTCAGCTATCGCTCTAGCATCTTCAAAGGGGTCTGCTTCTCTGGACCACATTCCTTCAGAGTATTATTCAGTTTTGCTTAGCCTCCATGTCTCACCCACCCTCAGAAGAACACAGAAACGTCACAGGTGGCTATGTGAAAACAGTGCCTGGGTAGTTGGGCTCACAAGAACTTCCTAAACTGCACCGAAAGAACAGTGAGTCACATTATTAAATGGACCACAGGGGTGGTGTAAGTTTTACGTGATTCTAACAAACACATACTGCGTAGGTTTCATGGTAAGGCATAGAATAAAAGGTTCATCTTATTGCAGCATTGTTTACAATGGCTAAGATGTGGAAACAGCACAAGTGTCCATCGACTGATGAATGGATAGAGATGTGATATCTATCTATCTATATATAGATAGATAGATAGATATACACACACACACAAAGGAATACTACTCAGCCATTGAAAGAATGAGATTGTGCCATTGCAGTAACATGGAAAGACCTAGAAGGTATTATGCTAAACCATGTAAGTCAAACGGAAAAGACAAATACCATATGGTTTCCTCATATGTGGAATCTAAAAACAAAACACAGGGGCGCCTGGGTGGCTCAGTCGGTTAAGCGTCCGAATTCGACTCAGGTCGTGATCTTGGGGTTCGTGAATTCGATCCCTGAGTCGGGCTCTGTGCTGACAGCTTGAAGCCTGGATCCTGCTTTGGAATCTGTGTCTCCCTCTCTCTCTGCCCCTCTCCTGCTTTTGCTCTGCCCCTCTCTCTCAAAAATAAATAAACATTAAAAAAAATTTTAAATAAATAAATAAGAAGAACAACGCAAACTAATGAAGAAACAAAGAAGCAGAAACATACCCATAAATACAGAGAACACAGCGATGGTTGCTGGTCGGGGCAGGGTCGATGGGCAAAATGGGTAAAGAGGAGTAGAAAGTCTGGGCTCCCAGCTATGCGATGAGAAAGTCAGGGCACCTGGGTGGCTCAGTCGGTTAAGCATCTGACCCCATTTCTGCTTAGGTCATGATCTCATGGTTCATGAGATCAAGCCCCACAATGGGCTATTTGCTTCCAGTGCAGAGCCTGCTTGGGAGTCTCTCTCCTCCTCTCCCTCAGCCCCTCCCCTGCTCTCTCTCTCTCTCTCTCTCTCTCAAAATAAATAAATAAACATTTAAAAAGAAAAGCCACCAGGATAAAATGTACAGCATAGGGAATATGGTCAAATAAAAAAGAAAATAACATCAAAGTCTCATCTGTTCAATACTTTGTATTGACTCCCGTTCAACGCTTTTTAACTTCTGCTTCAGGGGAGAGCAGTGCTAGATGTCCAGAGTGGGAGAGACTGGAGAGTCAGCGCAGGGTGGTTGACACTTTCCACGCTCAGGGAGGTCCCTGTCTAGTCACAGGAAGGATGGCAAAGCCACACGACCTGTTTTATCCACAATTCTCCAGCCCAGGTGCGGACACCCTGCAGTCACTCTTGAGGGATTAATGCTCAGGGGACCATATATGTCTACGTCTCTATATCTATACCTATTGCAAAGCCAGGCAAAAGAGCCTCTCAGATCACAGAAGTAAATCTTAGGAAAAAAAAATCACAGACGTGAAGTCTTAGAATGAGTTGTCACCCCGAGGGATGCACCGGAAGTAAAGCCTCAGCCTGAATGCCAAAGTCAGAAAACCCAGATTCAGACCTTGTCTGTCTCGTTTCCCGGCTACATGATGTTAGTTGACTTACTTCTTCTATCCTTGGCTCTGGTTTCCTCATTTTTAAAAGTCCATTAGCACGCCAATCTCCCAGAGTTCTTGTGACAATTCAGCGAGATTAGTTGATGTAGAGCCCTTGGCTGACAGTTGGGCAAAAGCTGACTGTTCGTTCCCTTGTTTCCTCCTCCTTCCCTCCCTCAAATGCACAAGCCCGTGGGAGGAAGGGGAGTTGGTGGCTGCCAGGAGGGGGGCGGGGTGGGGGGGGGTGCAGAGATGGCGGGATGCTTGGCTGTGGTTTTTGTAGGCAGAAAGCTGCAGCTATACTCCCCTTAGAGACAGGAACGAACGCTTTGCTGTGCTCTCAGGGAAACCAGCTCCTTGACACCATCTGGCCACGAGGAAGGGGGACCTCACGGAGGAGACAGGTCAGGTGAGGGCAGAGAGAGCTGGGCTGAGGCCAGCGGCCAAGGCTGTGCTTCCCAACCTGCTCTGCCCAGGGGCCCCTCCCTTACCAGAGGATGCGTTTTGGATTTTGCCTCCTATGGACTTTCTCTCCAGTCCACAGGCCTGCTTGGCATCCAGACTCCAAGTGATGAGCTTGACCATTGGCTGGTCACATGGCTTGGACGCCGTCCAGACTGTGCAGTTGGGATGGATGCGTCAGCTACAGCCATGGTGCAGGGCATCTGATTCAAGGGTAGAAAGGAGACACTTGTAGGCTTTGTCTCTTTTATTATTTTTAGAAGAATGAGGGGTTGCCTGGGTTAGCTCAGTTGGTTAAGCATCTGACTCTTGGATTCCTCTCAGGTCCTGATCTCATGGTTGGTGGATTCGAGCCCCGTGTCGGACTCTGTGCTGGCCGTGCAGAGCCTGCTTGGGATTCTCTCTCTCTCTCCTTCTCTCTCTGCCCACCACCCCCGCCCCCAAAAGATAAATAAATAAACTTAAAAAAAGAAGAAAAATGAATATATGCCAATATCAATAGACAGAGCAGCCAACTGAAAAGCCACCAGTGACCTCACCCCTTGGAGATAACTCTTGCGAGTGAATCTAATCTAGAAGCATCGCCATCCTCCTTTAGCTAAAAACTAAATTACTCTGTAACTCTTGTTCCTTCTAAGACATTTTCTTCCAATATAACAAAGCTCCCGACACATTTCAAGACAATTCGGGGCTCTTGGTTCCGGGTCCCGGGGCCAGGTGTGCCCTTCAGAGGCCAGGGCTGGTGAGGGGTGTCTGTCACAGTCTGCCAGGAGCAAAAGAGCCGTCCCATCCTTGGCCTCAAGAACCCAGCAGAGAGGAGGGATGGGGGTTGCCCCATCCAGATTTCTGCAACCAGAGGAGGATGGGCAAAGACAGAGACAGAAATGCACGAAAGAGCCTTAGCACCCCGCATTTCTCTCCTGCCTCCCGTTAATATACTCTGGGCATGTCCCCCCAACTGCAAGGCCTCTCAAGGGCAGCCCGTGCTGCTGGCGTCTGCATTTTGAAGAAGGATGGGGTGGGGTTTGCAATTACTCCATATTGCTATGAATTAGACTAATACTCAATTAGCACATTGTGCATTTAAATGACTTATTTATGATGCTTAATTGATACAGTTGCGTCTACACAGCCTTGCTGAGTCACATGAAAAGTTTCAAGGCCTCGGATGACGACTAAGCTTCCTCTTGGCACTTGGCACCCTTGCCACCTGCCCTTTTGGGGCCTGTTCCACCCAAGAGCCGGCGGCTCTTGCCCGGGTTTGTGACTTTCAAAGCAAAAATGGCTGCCTCTCAGCTGCTGAGAAGCCAGGGCAAGGCCTTGTGTTCTTGCTGCCAACTCAGGAGGGAAGGGCAGTGTAAACAGCAGGTGTGGAAACCGGACCTCGTCCTCCAGGAGCTAACAGAGCAGAGAGGAGCGGCTGGCTGAAGTGGCACCAGAGCAAGTGTGAGGGGAGAGCTCCCCATGCGGCCTGTGTTTCCGGCCACAGCTTTGGGGAGGTGCAGACAGCTGGACGATCCGGCTTTCTGTCATGAAATTTCAGCGGCTGCCTTCGTCAGTCACAAGATCACAAGATGGCAGCCCAGGCAGGCTCAGTAGGCAGACAACTTGAGCCCGGGACAAGTTCATCCTTGGGCGGGGGGGGGCGTTCGTTTGCTGCCACAGAAGAGTATGGCAGACTGGGTGCGGTAAGCAATAGAAATTGATCTCCTCACCATTCTGGAAACCACCAGTCTGAGATCAAGTGGCCTCCCTGGGTGGCTCAGTCGGTTAAGCGTCTGATACTTGGTGTCAGCTCAGGTCATGATCTCACGGTTCGTGGGATCAAGGCCCACATTGGGCTCCACGTTGATGAGCCTGCTTGGGATCCTCTCTCTCTCTGTCTCTCTCTCTCTCTCTCTCTCTCTCTGTCTGTCTCTCTGTTCTTCCCCCACTTGTGCTCTCTCTCTCACTCTCTCAAAGGAAATCGATAACCTTCAAAAAAACAAAAACAAAATGTCGGCAGGGTTAGCTTCTGAGACTGCTCTCCTTGGCTTGTAAGTGGCTGTCTTCTCCCCATTCATCTCATGTCCTTCCCTGTCTGTGTCTATGTTCTAAGCTCTGCTTTTATAAGGTCACTGATCATTGTGGATTGGGGCCCAGCTCATGACCTCATTTTAATGTAATTACCTCTTTAAAAGCCCGGCCTCCACATTCTAAGGTACTGGTGTTTAGGACATCCACATACAAATTTCGGGGGAACAAAACTCAGCCCATACCAGGGGCTCTCTCACCCCGTGAATGCATCACCTACACCTCCTGTGTGCTCTGTCCAGAATCCAAGCAACGGTGGGGTGCTGCTGGCCTCTGCAAAGAACGCTGAGGGAGAAGAATCACAGTAGGAAGGCCAGTGTGATCCCTTTTCTCTCATGAATTTAACAAGAAATCCGTAAAACCTCCCCACTGGCTGTAGGAGGAAAGAAAAGGCCCAGCGACAAGAAGTGTGGAACTGCAGTGCAGGTTGAAGGGCACTTCTGACCCCACTGCTGGAGGCCTTGGAGCCACCGAGGACCCAGGAGTGTTTTCCAGATCCAGGCATTCTGAGCTGTGGCCACCCTGGGGTTTGGGTTCTGAGGCTTCCGAGCAGTGACATGTGAATCGAGATAATCAAGCCCCTTGTTTGAGCCAACCTTGCTGTGCAACTACCACTTACTTGCAAGACACGAAAGAGCCTCAAGGGCAGTACGGATGTGATACAACCAACACAGGGGATTTTTTAAATAATTTTTTAGTAGATGTGCTACGAAAAAGTTAAAAGAAGCCAACAAAATAAATTTTAACAATTACTTCAGTATGTCCAAAGTACTATTTCCACATGTAATCAGTATTAAAACGTGTAATGAAATTTTTATGTATTTAAAATTAAATATAATATTATCATATATAATTATATAATGTTATAAATAGAAGTATATATTATAAAATAAATTACAGTCATATATTACTATTAATTATTATACAATACATGTAACATGATAACATATTTGCCCATCTCTAGGGGCCCCTGGAATGGGGGCGTCCAGTCCCACCAAGTACACAATTAAAGCCATTATCTCGATCATTCAGGTCCTAAGGTCATCTTTTTCTCTGTTACCTAAATTGAGTGATCAGAGCACCTGGCTGTCTTGGTTAGTAGAGCATGTGACTTTTGATCTTGGGGTTGTGAGTTCAAGCCCCAAGCTAGTGTAGAGATTACTTAAAAATAAAAATCTTGGGGCACCTGGGTGGCTCAATCGGTTAAGTGTCTGACTTCGGCTCAGGTTGTGATCTCAAGGTTCATGAGTTCTAGCCCCGTGTCGTGCTCTGTGCTGACAGCTCAGAGCCTGGAGCCTGCTTCGGAATCTGTGTCTCCCTCTCTCTCTGCTATTCCCCCGCTCACGCTCTGTCTCTCTTTTGCTCTCAAAAATAAACACTAAAAAATCATAAAACGTACATAAATAAAAATCTTCAGGCGCGCCTCGGTGGTTCAGTCCATCAAGCATCCAACTCTTGAATTTGGCTCAGGTCATAATCTTAGGGTTTGTGGGCTCGAGCCCCATGTTGAGCTCTGCTCCGACAGCCTGGAACCTGTTTGAGATTCTCTCTCTCTTCTCTCTCTACCCCTCTTTCATGCGTGCAAATACACTCTTTCTCAAAATAAACTTTCAAAAAGAAATTAATGACAATAAAAATCTTTTAAAAAATAAATTGAGGGGCGCCTGGGTGGCGCAGTCGGTTAAGCGTCCGACTTCAGCCAGGTCACGATCTCGCGATCCGTGAGTTCGAGCCCCGCGTCGGGCTCTGGGCTGATGGCTCAGAGCCTGGAGCCTGTTTCCGATTCTGTGTCTCCCTCTCTCTCTGCCCCTCCCCCGTTCATGCTCTGTCTCTCTGTGTCCCAAAAATAAATAAACGTTGAAAAAAAAAATTTTTTTTAAATAAAAAATAAATTGATTTGTTTCTCTAGAATCCCAACTCCGACTATCTTGGAGCACAAAGACATATTTACCTGGAATCTATGGATGCACCCTTGCTTCCAGATTTGGAAATAAAGCGAAGGTTGGGATGATCCAGCAGCCTGGGGAAATGTGCCAAGGACCCAGCATTTTGGGGACTCACCCAGCCTGTACCACGGCGGTAGGCCAACC
Organism: Herpailurus yagouaroundi; assembly: GCF_014898765.1. Classification (NCBI taxonomy): domain Eukaryota; kingdom Metazoa; phylum Chordata; class Mammalia; order Carnivora; family Felidae; genus Herpailurus; species Herpailurus yagouaroundi. Next base: position 5,110,835 of record NW_024412423.1, on the reverse strand, counting down.
CTGGTAACCTCAAACTGCGTCCAGCTCTGTTGAATTGTCAAGACAGCTTTTGCAGAATGAACAGTGATCCCTCTGCCCCTTACGGATGAGGAAGCTGACGCTGAAAGGTAATGTGACTTGTGCAGGCCACTCACCAGGGAGATGGAGATCCAAGCCTCGAACCCGGGTCCCTCTGATTCCAAAATTGGTGCTTTGCACAGCGGCCAAGGTGTCTAGGGTCTCAGGTGTAAAAACAACTGTCCCAGAAAATAAAAATCTAAAGTGAGGGTGGGAAGTGCTGTTGTCGTTGTTTTAGCGGATTACTCGGGTCCCAACCTCAAAGGCTCCACGTGCGCAAGCCTCCCTTGGTTGAGAGAGCCTGACCCCGGCAACTGGGAGAAGGTCTGGTGCCTTCCTGTTCTGCTGAGAATCCTACGGTCAGACCAGCCCTGACCTTGCTGGCCAGTGCGTTGAACGGGCAGCAAAATCCATCCTCCTTGACGGGTGTTGTAAGATGATTAAGATGATGTCTGTTAAGCACGTAGGACTTCTTGGCATCATGGCGCTCTCCCAAACTGATCGATAAACCCCATCATCTGCCTTAAGCACGCCATGCTGCCTTCAGGACGAACCTTGTCTCCCTCCCATCTGCGGGATTACTCCTGCTTGAGACCCAGCCCAGGCCTCCTGATCCCTCGGATGTCTTAAAAGACTCACCTGTGTGGGTCTGAGTTTAATTATACTCGTCAGCCAAGGGATTTGGGGAGCTTTAATTTAAAGACGGTGTTGAACGCTTTTAAATTATTTTAAATTTTCTGAGGCACCCAGCTGCAACACACGCCTTTCATAAATTACAGAGCAAATGCGGCGGAGGCTGTGCGCGCAGAAGGGCCAAGGATCAGAACAGATCCCCAAAGGATGAAATATATTTCTGGCAACGAGGAAGAGCTTAGCGCACACCTATCATTATTGTTAATGGCACCGGGGTGTCGGGCTCCCTCTCAGGGCGCACCACAATGCAAACGCGGCTCTTGGAATTCAGTTCCTCGCTGCTCCCTGGCCGCTCGGTAGCACTGAGCCCTGGTGAAATGTGTGTCAAGTTCTTCAAAACAATTATTGCTGCTAGAGGAAAAATGATCAGCGAAGTGCTCTGAAGTTAACACCTCCTCAGCGCCGGAAATGGAAATGGAAATGAATTCTGGAAATGTCTGCATTCTGTTGAATATGAATCTACAGACATCTCGGCTGCCGTGTGCAGAACGGGAGAAGGGACTGTAAGGGAGGATAATGAGCTGACGAAGGAACTCACAAGGTCTAGAGGCCAGAGTAATGGACTGGTGGTCACACTCCCAGGTTCTTGCTACGGCTCTGCTGCGGGACCCTGGGTGAGCTCTTAACCTCGCAGAGCCTCCTTTCCGGAGGCTAACTCACAAAGGCGTGGAGACCAACAATTTATGCTAGAATCTAAATAATCATGCAAGTTACCTGGAAGAGTGGCTGCAAGGCCCACCGTGTGTGACTGAAATCTTCCCAAGGGAGCTTCAGCAGCGAGGTGTCTGAGGGAACGCTCTCCGGAAAGGAAGGCACCTGTCACTCCTGGGGCCACTGTGTGTGGCTCAGACGTATTGGCTCCTGGACACAGGGATGATTTGGGGACAATTCCAAAGGTGAGATGGGAGACTCCTCGAGGGAGAAGATCCCACCTGCACTGAGCAGTAGAGCCAGAAAATTCTGACATGGACCCTAAGGCACAGAGTAGGTTGGTAAAATGGGACTCAGTATGACTCAGTCTTGGTTAAAGCTCCAGAAGCTGAGAAGTATCAGTGAACGCCAGGAGCCAAGAAAGGCCCCATCGTAAGTGGGGTGCTGGGCCATTTGTGCAGGGAGGCCACTGCACAAATGCAGATTTCTTTTCTTGCCATAATCTCCCTGGTGGATCCAAAAGGTTGGGGCTGGGAAGATTCCAGACTTTCTTTAAAGACAGATGAGGGCACACCGAGCCCCCTACAGGTCCTCCCTCCTACTCTGGGGTCGAGAAGGAGAGGCAAGACTTCCTCCTTTCAACCCAGCTGAGATAGGCTTCCGAAGAATCACTTGGCAAGTCTGACCTGTGTCCCCGGGGGGTATGCTGGGGACAGAGGCTGGGTCAGACCCACGCCTCAAGAAGCCCACAGGCAGGGGCTTGCCAAAACAGCCTGCTGGCAGAGCCAATATGCCCAGGGCCAGCTGCACGTCTACAATGACCATCTCCCAAGGATTCGATGGGGGACCCCAGGAATGGAGGTGGCTTGGCAAAACCTCAGACTCGACTCCTTTGGGACACAAACAGGTGTCCACTCTGAACCCAGAGCCACTAAGTAAACGGCAAAGCCAGGATTCAAACTCACATCTTTTGATTCCTAACCCAAAGACCTTTGCTTATTGCTGTCCCTCTTTTTATATTTTATCAGCCAGCGTTAAGAGGTAAGTGTGCAGTCTAGAAACTCAATTTCTCCCGCACGCCTAGATAAAGGAACTGCTGAAAATAAACCCATGTAAACACAATCATTTCATATATGAGACAGCAAATGCAATCATTGGCCTCATTTTATCAGTATTGTTCGAGATAGTAATTGGTGCACTAATCGAGTCTGACATCAGAGAAAGCTCTAATTTGATAAACTCCTGATTCAGGATTATAGAGCGCTGATGCTTTCTCATGAGCGGCACATAAGAGTAAGCAGGCAACAGAGTCCAGTGTATTCTCCAACGTTCTCTGGAGTGCTGTCAACCTGTCATGATTAATTCCAAAAGGAGAGAGCAGAATATGGTTTGTGGAGGTGACGAAGTTGTCCGTTTGTCAGACAAGAGGACAAGAGTCTAAACAGGGTGACAAATGTAAAGTTTGGGGGTTTGCTTTTATTCACTTGGACATTTAATAAAAAAACATTTTTTTCTCCAGAGAAATGACCATTTGAATTGTTTTTAAATTTTTTTTAAGTCTTATTATTCATTTTGAGACAGAAAGAGAGCATGAGCAGGGGAGGGGCAGAGAGAGAGACTCCCAGTGCAGAGCCTGATGTGGAACTTGAACTCACAAACCGTGAAATCATGACCTGAGCCAAAACCAGGAGTTGGACACAACCCACTGAGCCACCCAGGTGCACCCAATTTGATTTTCTTTTTTTAATTTGAGAGAGAGAGAGAGAGTGAGAGAGATCACGAGTGGGGAGAGGGGCAGAGGGAGGGAGAGAGAATCGTAAGCAGGCTTCACGCTCAGCACGGAGCCCAACTTGGGGCTCAAACCCACGACCCGGAGATCGTGACCTGAGCCGAAATCAAGAGTCAGATACTCGACTGAATGAGCCACCCAGGCGATTCAAAAATCCGTATCCCTGCTTCACAAAACTTCAGGAGTTTCAAAGAAATGAGTGGACACGTGCTGGTAGTGGACCAGCCACGAGTTCTAAGGATGCAGTGCTGTACCTGAAGGGCAGAAAGCGGGGAGGTGGGGAGGTGGGCCCCGATACGGCAGATCAGCATTTCTATAATCTCCTCTCGACCCCCTGCTTCGTGGCTGCTAAACTCAGGATTGGAAGAGCAGACCTTCTTCTGCCACGACCTGGGAGGCAGCGAGAGGTAGCTGGGAGCTGGAGGGCCACATGCCCTGAGGCACAGAACACGAGGTACGGCATCTGGCGCAGTTAGATTGTAGGTGGTCAAGGTATGTTCAGATGAGTCACTGTGTGCGTGCAAAATTCCTGAGAACGGTGGGCTTCCGGGATCTTGCCCTCAAGGGGCACTTATACCTTAGGGTGGTAAGTGACTTACGCTATCGTTTGGTCTATCACCTGATGTCTGGGGTAGAGCCAAGCGTTCTATCACGGTCACTTTAAAGCTTGAGAAACTGCTATCTGCCCGTCCACCCGTGTGTCCATCCATCTGACACAGAACAAAGGTATTATAGGAGCACAGAACCCAGGGCCTGACCACGCCTGGGGTCCTCCGCTTTCAGGCCACCCTGCTGCCCCAGGTGTGGGTCTTTAAAGAGGGTCACAGCCCATGTGGGACCACAGCTGGCAGGGATGAGGCCGCCCAGGGCGCCCTGCACAGAAGGACGTCTTTGTGCGAGCTCAGTGTGGAAACTCAGACTTGGGGCAGTGCGGGCTTTCAGATGGATTTCCTATCATTTATCTTCTTATCAAAAGGTTTAATCACTTTCCGCTCTCCTGACTGTACGGGAATAATGACCCTATTCTATCCTTACCAATACAATGCACAATAGAAATGGTTCAGAGTCTCTCAGGCCTCCTAAAATGAATGTCTTATTGTACACACATCATTCAAACCACAGTAAAAGGAATGTTTAAAGAAGAGAAAGAAATCTCAGTAATCCCACGCACAGCGATTGCATATTGCCCGCCGGTCTTTGCATGTGGGCACGCCGAGATGAATTGCACGTTGAAAATTACTTGTCCTGTCATTTCCCCAAGAGGCCGAATGTATTCTGACACGTCGTGGACCTGTAGCTTCTGGAGAAGTATAGCATGTCCCCCTCTATGATTTTCAACTTCTCTATCCAGAATGAACAAGTACTGAGAAACTTGAAAACGAATCGCAGTGGTTTCTGCCCAGCGTTGGGCTGCTGAGGCCTTGTTCTGGAAACAGTTAAAAGCTGTATTACATTCCTGGAGGGCAAGGGCTGTATCATATACCTTGATGCCTCCATTAGCTCCCCACCCCCACCAAACAAAGCTCCTTTCTATGAGATCAGGCGTATTAAATAACAACAGCGGCACGAAACCTGAGACACCCTCACGGGCAGTGGCTGATGCTCACGAGGCCTTATGCAGACCGATCGAGTCCTCAAAGTGCTTCTGGCTTCCCCAGGCTCCCCAGGTCAGAGTTAGGACCCTCATCCTCTCTCCAACACCAGAAGGGAGAGTTTTTTCACACTCCCCGTTCATTGTATCCTACGCAAGGAAGAATTCATCACTGATACTGTCACTTGGGCTGTTTAACCATTCCTCGGGTTGTATAAGAAGGGTGGGGGGTGTTATGCACCTGTAAAAGTGGGTGAAGAGATATGGAAGCAAAGGGCCTGTAAAGACACCCTACAGTCTTACTACTAAAAATGTGGACCTCGGACCACCAGCATCGGCATCCCATGGGAGCTTACTATAGAATGCAGAAACTCAGGCCCCTCCCCGGTGCCATAGATTGGATCCGAATCCACACTGCAACGAGACCCCAGGTGGCATGGATGTGGTTGATGAGGGACCACACTTCGGAAACCACTGCTCTAGGGTGTCTGGGTGGCTCAGTTGGTTAAGCGGTTTGGGCTCAGGTCACGGTCTCACAACCCGTGAGTTTGAGCCCCTCATCGGGCTCTGTGCTGACAGCGTGGGACCCTGCTTGGGATTCTCTTTCCCCCTCTCTCTCTGCCCCTACCCTGCTCCCTCTCTCTCTGTGTCTCTCTGCAAAATAAGTAAATAAACTAGAAAGAAAGAAAGAAAGAAAGAAAGAAAGAAAGAAAGAAAGACAAAAGAAGAAAGAGAAAGAAAGAAAAACAAAAGAAGAAAGACAAAAGAAGAAAGAAAGAAAGAAAGACAAAAGAAGAAAGAAAGAAAGAAAGGAAGAAAAACAAAAGAAGAAAGACAAAAGAAGAAAGAAAGAAAGACAAAAGAAGAAAGAAAGAAAGGAAGAAAGACAAAAGAAGAAAGAGAAAGAAAGAAAGAAAAACAAAAGAAAAAGGAAAGAGAAAGAAAGAAAGAAAGAAAGAAAGAAAGAAAGAAAGAAAGAAAGAAAGACAAAAGAAAGACAGACAGAGACAGAAACACGAAAGAAAGAAAGAAAGAAAGAAAGAAAGAAAGAAAGAAAGAGAAAGAAAGACAAAAGAAGAAAGAGAAAGAAAGAAAAGAAAGAAAACCACTGCTGTAGAACCAGTCAGGGAATTCACATACCTGAGTATCCCCCTGGGGCATTTGCCTGTGGGTGTAGAAGAGGCAAGTAGTGAGTTTTCATTTCCGTGAAGGTAGAGGAGACCACCAGGCAGGGAGGCGCACTCACCCACTTATTGCTGCCTGCTGTCTCCTGGGTCCAGACTACCCTGCAGGCCACCCCACCCCCACCTCCCCTCCCTCTAGTCTCTGCCCAAGATCTCCAGCTCTAGGTCATCAGGCACATGGGATCCCATTTCGTCACCACGATGCACGCAAAGCCAATCTGAACCATGTGATATAAAATAGTACTCACTTAACAGTCTCATGCAATACACAAAATTAGAATTAACGTGAATACTCCAAAATTTTTTTTAAAAAGCCATCAGGCATTTCATAATTTCAGGTGCCTGGATGGCTCCTTTGGTTAAGCGTCCGACTTCGGCTCAGGTCATGATCTCACGGTTCATGGGTTCGAGCCCTTGCATTGGGCTCCGTGCTGACAGCTCAGAGCCCGGAGCCTTCTTCGTATTCTGTGTATCTCACTCTCTGCTCCTTCCCCACCCGCACTCTGCCTCTCTGTCTTTCAAAAATGAATAAATGTTAAAAAAAAAATTTTACGAATTGCATAATTTCAAGACCAGGGGAGGTCCTGGGAACCATTTCTACTTTTCCCACATGCCAGGCCACAGAAATGCCTGCCATCTTTTCTCAGCATCTGTAATCCGTGAATCTTCTTATTATTTACATATATCAAAGACTTTGCTAGCATCCTGGTGATGATTTTGCCAATATTTATCTTCACTGATGTCATTTACTGTCACCTAAAAGATCCCTGAATGAGGATGTTCGTGCTAAGGCTGATAAAAAGTTCCCCTAAATCGAAATCTGTGCAAGGGAAGTTAGATGTGGTAAAATGCCACAGTGAAACCCGTTCACACACTCTGACACGCTATTAATATAGGAAAAGGCTCTGCAAAATATTAAAGATAATGCTACGGGGAGCGGGGTCGGGGGTGGGGACAGAGCTTTCAAACCAAGAGACAACGTAATAATTACAGATTTATGCTCTCCTGGAACACATCCCCCTGACTCTACATTTATTGCCATGGGAAAGTTTGTCTTGAATTATGCAAGGTCTTCAAAAAAGCACCCGTTGCCTAAAATGTGACCACAACATACATGAGAATGTTTTAGTCCTTGGGTCACCGAAGACAAAAATGTATCCTGATGCATCCAACATGATTTCTCCCCTTGGTTATGGAACTCGACCCCTCCCCTGGGTCAACTCCCCTTGTCCAGACTCCCTTTGTCCCCTGGGACCCCACACATGGCATTGCATGTATCAGACACACGATAACATGATCACCAGGCCATACCCACCGAGAGAATTGGTTTTTAACTAATTCTCTGTTTTTGTTAAAAATATATATATTTTTAAATATTTTTGAGAGAGAGAGAGAGCAGGGGTGGGGCAGAGAGAGAGGGAGACACAGAATCCGAGGCAGGTTCCAGGCACCAAGCTGTCAGCACAGAGCCCGATGAGGGGCTTGAACCACAGACAGAGAGATCATGACCTGAGCCAAACTCAGACGCTTAACTGACTGGGCCACCTAGACGCCCCTGTATTTTTTTTTTTTTTTAAGTCAGATTGATATTTTTTTGAGCCTTGGCTTTGAGCAAGGGCCTTGATCACTCGGCCAGATGGCTGTTTCACTTCTCAGTGCCTCAGTTTTCTGTCTTTGCAAAGAGATCTTCCCTCAGCCTGACAGTCATTGCTCTGGGGGAGTTGTACGAAGAGGAAGACAGTACCCTTGAGGGTGAAGAGGGGCAGGGGTCGCAGCTATGTGACCCGAAGTGGGCATACAAGTCCATTCGCACTCCGGGGTGAGGGGTGAGGGGCCATCACAGGTGGGGCACAGCCCTCACGCAAGCTCTTCTGCAAGGCCTCTCCAGATGAGACATACGTAGGGTTGTATCTCAGGGGAGAGGGTGGAGTGTGCCCTGGGGTCTGTCTAGGAAGTAGCCAGTTGTAGCCATGAGCCGATGAGCTTGAGTATCAAGAGGTAACTATAGAGCGCCTGGGAGGCTCAGTGGGTTAAGCCTCCAACTTCGCCTTAGGTCATGATCTCATAGTCCATGAGTTGGAGCCCCAGGTCAGGCTGGGTGCTGACAGCTCAGAGCCTGGAGACTGCTTTGGATTCTGTGTCTCCCTCTCTTTCTGCCCCTTCCCTGCTCATGCTCTGTCTCTCAAAAATAAATAAATGTTAAAAAAAAAAACAAAACTAAAAAAAAAAAGAGGTAACCACAGATGGAGATCAGAGCTGGGGGAAATAGGGATTGAGACAGGTGGAGTGACAGGGTCCCCACATGCAACAGTCCTTTTGCTTCCTCCTGTGCAAACTCCTCTTTGGCCCTTACTCCAAAGGAAGCTCACAGAGGCACCAAGGGAGAAAGAAGTGTGGAGTTGAACCATCTGAAATTGCCATTTTCAGGCACCAACCAGTTGACTATTGGCAACGGCACACGTGATTGAACCTAAAATCACCCAGTGGAAATGGTGGGGAGGGAGGGTGTGAAACCCTCTCAGATTTGCCTGTGGCAGGAGCTAGGCAGGGGGAGGCTGAGCTTCGGAGGAGACCTCTGTCTGTGCCCCACCATGGGAGAGGTGGCACAGACTGGGGACTTCGGAAGTGACTCTGCTCCCTCTTAGTGGTGGATGCCTAAGACAGAGGGGTTATTTCCATGAGCTGCTTGCAAACGACCACTGCCGTCCTCACTCTGCCTTGTCAGGATTTGTTTTCAGATAATGTCTTCAGGGCAGGGTAGAGACAGTCTCCTAGTCTCCTGTGTATTCCTAGCAACTTGTCTGGGTTCCGGATACCCACTGGAGGCTCCAAGAAATGGTTACTGGATGGGGCGCCTGGGTGGCTTAGTCAGTTACGTGTCTGACTTTGACTCAGGTCATGACCTCACGGTTCATGGGATTGAGTCCCATGTCGGGCTCTGTGCTGACAGCAGAGCCTATTTGGGATTCTCTCTCCCACCCTCTCTCTCTGCTGCTCCCCTGCTCACGCTCTCTCTCAAAATGAATAAATAAATAAACATAAAAAAAAAAGTTAGAAATAGGATGGCAGTATTTCCTAAAATTATTGGATGACAAAATAGATTGTTTTCATGGCGCATCTCCCAGGACTGGTGATTCTCCCAGACTGTATTTTGGTCCTTCAGACAGAGGTTGGGCTGAAATATATTTATGCATGAGCTATGAACAATAAATTAATAAACTAGATGTCAAGGTAGAAATGGGTAAAATACTGAGGAGGAGAAAAAACTCTTTCCAAAGACTTGAGAAGTATTTCAGAAACATCAAGTACGTGTAAATAATTGATATAATATCAGTCATAACTTAATTATTCATTGACATAGGTTCCCTAATGATATGGATGAAGAAAGACTGGATTAGCCTAGTTGAAGGTATATATTTGAAAATAATAGGACTACATAGCATCAAATATATTCTCACTTTTCAATAATTCAAGCTAGTTCCACCATTTTCTTCCGTACTTAAAGGTTTTAATGTGTCTATGTAATTTGCTAATTCACCTGAAAATATATGAAAGGCACAATGTTTGGTATCATGGGTCTACAAAGATGAATCAAAGGAATTTGTCTTCAAGTCTCTCTATGAAAACAGGTGGTAAACCAGGAAGATTAGATTAAATGAATATTTTTCAAAGTAGAAAGGGGATAAGTCGGTATGTGAGAGACACAGACAAGTGCTAGGAGTTTCTGAGGGACAGAGAGATGTTGCCTTCCAGCTGCAGGAGGAGACATGTCTTGGTGTCGGGCATTCTTTCCGGGAAGGCGGTCTGTGGGTAAGGAAGGCCATGGAAGGCAGGAGGAAAGAGCGTCCTCTAGTGGACACTATGGATTGTGTTTAGACGTGAGCACGTTTGTACGGTCAAGTAGCCAACATTAGCCAGTGCCAGTGGGTGTGTGAGAGGTAGAACTGACAGCTGGAAACCCACAGAATGGGTTTGTAAGGGCCTATAATGGAAAGTTCTGTGTGAAAACCAATGATGTGTATTTTGGAAATGTGAAATCCTCAGCTCTGCTCTGTCTGCTTTGGTAGTACAATGATCCGCCAACCAATACCTGAGAGTCACCAAGGAGATCCTGGAAATGTGCACCAAGTGCTTTGCCCAGGGAATGAGGATGGAAAGGGCCCCTTGGGTTCGCATTATTTAAGATAATGTAGGGACAAAATAATGAAACCCGGTCGTTTCCGTGTGAGGACGCTGGGAAATGTCCTGGCAATAGCACCTCAGTCTCACTTGGGGTCATCGCTAACGGAATATGGCCATGAAGAGGTGGCTCTATGCGAGTGGTATGTGAGCAAATGAAAACCAAACATGGCGCCTGGGCTTTCAACAGACTACAGCCAGTATTTCCACGATGACTGAACACCTCCCTTGTGCTCTCGTTTCTTGTTCCTATCAACCCCATACATTATATAATTCCCTTTTTATACCTTTTGTAAGGAAGCTTAGGCTCAGAATGGTCTAAAAAAGCTAAAAGATGCGAACTCGCAAGCCAGCGGCGGGGCTTTGATTTGAATGCAGGTCCTTCTGATTCCCAGCACAGGGCTCCCCAGAAGTCACAGCCTTTACCTCATAGGTAAAGGGGCCAATTCCCCCCTTTCTCAGAATCTTGGGACCCCTGTCTGTAAAGGAGGGTGTGAGGGTGGGGAGGAGTATGCACGCACCAATACGAAGTCTACTCACATCCCAGGACCATTTTGCAGCTCAAACGTGAAAGCATGTTTTCTTTTTTAAAAATGTTTCATTTATTGTTGAGAGAGAGAGAGAGAGAATGGGGGAGGGCAGAGAGAGAGAACACGAAGCAGGTTCTAGGCACTGAGCTGTCAGTACAGAGCCCGATGCCAGAGCCCGATTCAGGGTTCGAACCCATGAACTGCGAGATCACGACCTGAGGTGAAGTTGGACGCTTAACCGACTGAGACACCCAGGTGCCCAAAAGCACATTTTCAACACTGAGGTAAGGACTATATTAACAACCCCCATAGGGGTTAGAAAAAAAAACAAAGACCTGCAAAATAAGAGCTCTTCCTGGGGCGCCTGGGTGGCTTAGTCAGTTGAGCGTCCGACTTCAGCTCAGGTAATGATCTCTTGGTTCATGGGTTTGAGCCCTGCATCAGGTTCTGTGCTGACAGCTCAGATCATGGAGCCTGCTTCCGATTCTGTGTCTCCCTCTCCCTCTGCCCCTCCCCCACTCACACTCTGTCTCTCTCTCTCTCTCAAAAGTAAATAAACATTAAAAAATTAAAAACAAAAGAGCTCTTCTTAAAAACTGCAGAATTGGCACAGCTGGGCCATAATGGGAGGGCTGTGCCTTTAAAGGGTGTGGTCAGTCAGCAGCTGGAAGGGTAGAGGGGAAACTTCTCAAGCTCTCCACTTTTGCCTGAGGCCATCTTCAGGTCCTAAGTACGTGGGACTGGACTTAGCTGTCCTTCCCCTTGGCCATCAAGCATAGCACGTAAGCCCAGAGGCCAGGGCTAGGCCTGCAGAGGCCCTTCCCTGAATGCAGCTTCCACTGGCTGCCTGCACTGTGTCTGCCCTCACCGGCCAGGGCCCCGCACCCACTGCCAGGCGCTTGCCCTGATAGAGAGCTCAGAGCCAAAGCCACCACCAGTAATGCTGAGGGATTTGCTCTGGGGCCACGACATTGTCCTGCCACAGCAAAAGAAATGTATCCAGATGGACGCCAGGAAGCCTTCCGTTCTCTGCTGGCAGAGGGGGCCCATGTCTCCCCACGGTCTGCAAGATAAATCCGTTCAAAGACCCCAGCTTCCAGGGCACAGGGGGACCCCCAGGCCAAACTCAGAGCGAGTGCTGCCAGATTTCTTTTTGAATTCATAAGTCTTGGTGGATCAGAGCCTGCCCTCTCAGCTTTGCTGAATCCTCTCTGGCAGGAGCTGTGCACAAAGCCATGGCCCAGGACAAGAGTCTAGGGCCAGCAGAGAAGGTGCCACGTACCTAGCAAATGACAAACTTTTGGTTTGAATTTCCAGTGTAAGGAAATATTGATGGAGGGTGGCCATCACCCATTGATGGAGGGTGGAGCCTGGGTGGCTCAGTCAGTGAAGCCTCCGACTTTGGCTCAGGTCATGATCTCACGGTTCATGAGTTCAAGCCTTGTCTCGGACTGTATGCTGGCAGCTCAGAGCCTGGAGCCTGCTTCGGATTCTGTGTCTCCCTCTCTCTCTGTGCCACCCCCCCCATGCTCTGTCTCTCTCAAAAATTAACATTAAAAATTTAGGGGCGCCTGGGTGGCGCAGTCGGTTAAGCGTCCGACTTCAGCCAGGTCACGATCTCGCGGTCCGTGAGTTCGAGCCCCGCTTCAGGCTCTGGGCTGATGGCTCGGAGCCTGGAGCCTGTTTCCGATTCTGTGTCTCCCTCTCTCTCTGCCCCTCCCCCGTTCATGCTCTGTCTCTCTCTGTCCCAAAAATAAATAAATTGAAAAAAAAAATTTTAAAAAGAAAATAAAAGAAATATTGATGGAAGGGAGGGAGGAGTTGTCTCTACCTTATCCTGAAAATGGCCTCTGCCTTCCTCTTGGCTCGCAGGTGGATAATAGCTCTTCAGGGCTTTGGGCTGCCTTCCAATGAAAGTTCCAATCTGAAATTTTTCCTGGGCTCCAGACTCCCAACAGGCCTTTGGCTGAATGTCAGTGGGTCTGTGAACTTGAACTTGTCTGCATCTAGTCTATACTGCACATGGCAGGAAGAGTCCCTATTGGTTCCCAACCAGCCTCTATTGGGATGTTACAGGGCCCGGAGCTTCCTTGTGTCTTGAGACATCCATGATCCCATATGGACTGTTGCTGCAGGACGATAAGACTCCTCTGTTCTTCCTCTCTGAGAACCAGGACCCTTTGTTCCCAGACTTCCATGAGTGGTTTCGTCTGCCTAGAGCATGAGTGGCAGACAGGGTCCAAGGTGTGGCTCTGGAATTTGTACTTGCATTTGCAGAAACTTGGCCTCAGCCTCATCCTTCCCAGCCCTGCTTCTCCCTCAATAAAGCAAGTTTCTTTCTTTCTTTTTAAAGTTTATTTATTTATTTTTGAGAGAGAGCGAGCGAGCACATAAACAGGGAAGGAGTGACACAGAACCTGAAGCAGGCTCTAGGTCCTGAGCCGCCAGCCCAGTTGGGCTCGAACCCACGAACTGCAAGATCATGACCTGATTCGAAGTCCTACGCTTCACCGACTGAGCCACCCAGGCGCCCCCAAGAGAGCAGGTTTCTAGAACCATGGAAACTGATACTCAGTTACCACTGGATGCCCGCAGGGGACCTGGTGCGGGCAGAGTGCAATCTGCAGAGAGACTCCAAAGCCTCTGGATCTGCAAGCTGACTAGCCCCAGGAAAAGAATGTTAACAGCTCGCCCTGAGCTGAGCGAGCTACAGAATCCTGTCTTGAAAGGAAGAATACCACCTAGAGGTAAACAAGAACAGAAGGGGCCAGGCAGCAGCCCCCGCTAGCCAGAAGAAACAAGGCAACAGGCGGAATCCAGGATGGTAAAGAGCTGGCTGAAAACATCCCAAGGAAGTGTCTAGATGCTACATATTTCCAGTGCAAGAACACAAGCAATAGCAACCACACAAACAGTTTCGGAAGCCACGGGCGGCGGTGCAGGCAACAACTGCGAAAGTCACCTGGCCAGGGAGCGCTTCTCCTCTCTGCAGAAGTCCTGAGGTCCGGCAAAACCAGTGGGGCGAGGGGAGGGGGGCACTGGATGCTGGGCTCCTGTGAAAGCCCAGAGACCCCACAGCATCCCGGCTATGCGGCCCTTCCACTTGGGAATGCAAACCTGGAAGAGCCTGGCTCCTAAGAAAAGGCTCAGGTCCATGCCCTTAGCACAGAGCTCAGGAAAGCCAGTCTTCTCCCTCCTAGCACAGCATCCTCCCTCCTGGGCAGTTCAGCGCATCCTCACTGTGGCCAGTCGGTTGTTTGGCCACTGCTTCTGCGGAGCAAAGGGGAAGTGTAGGAAACAACATCTTCCACCAGTTGCCTTTCTCTTTTTAACAGTGCACCTTGCTCCCAGCCCCATCTCCAGGGGGGTGTGGGGAGTGGGGCAGCAGAGGCCCTCCTGACCTTGATCAGCCTGGCAATCTGGCGGGCATGGGTAGTGCCAGAGAGGCCAAGCGGAGGCAGAAGCAAACAGGAGAGCAAACTCTCTTGTTGCCATCAGACAACGGGAGTCCGAAGCCACCGCCGTCGGATAGGCTGATCTTTCAAGAGAGGCAGGACATCTGCATCTGTATATGAAATGTCCCGTTTACAATGGTGGGTTGAAATGTTCAGACAGTAGTTTTTGGTGGGGCAGGCTCCGCCAGGCGCCTACGCCACTCCGTCTCTCCCGTGGGTAGGTAAGCGCTCCTGCAAGGGCACCACTCAGTCAGCCCTGGGCTGCCCTGCTCCTTCCAAGCCCACCGGGAGATGCCCCGGAGCCTGGCAGGGCACCGCCTTACTGCCATCCAGAGCAGCCTGCTCTAGAAGAAGAGGTTTCCTCTTTCTGGAAAGTGCAATCTGCCAATCTGAGCAAATAATTCTGGCCCCTCCGCGGGCACCGTTTCTAGTCTGGAACAAGGCACCCATCCTTGTCCGCTGTGGAATCTGAAACACGAGTTGGCGGGATGGCGCCCACCGTTGCCTCATGTGGCCACAGGGGAAGAATGATAGCCTTTGGGCATTTGGAGTCCCTCTGAAAACAACGACGAACTGTTAAGAGTTTTGCCAAAGAATTACTGTACCGAAGTAATAGTTATTGACATCATTGCAAAGCCTCAGTCCGGTTCTGCCTAGTGTCTGTGAAATACCAGAGACACCGACTCTTCCCCATTGTATGGACTGAAGCTGAAGATTGAAAAGGTTAAGATTGGTCAGCGCCCGGGGCACCCAGGTGGCTCAGTCAGCTGAGAGTCTGACTTTGGCTCAGGTCCTGATCTCAAGGATGGTGGGATGGAAACCCGCACGGAGCTCTCTGCTCTCAGTGCAGAGCCTGCTTCAGATCCTCTGTCCTACCCCCCACCTTCTCTCTCTGCCCCTCTCCCATCATGCTGTATCCCTCAAAGATAAATAAAACATTTAAAAAAAAAAGACTGCTCAGAGCCCCCATCTGCAGAATCAGACTTAGGATTTGGACCTCGGGGGTGGGGATCTCTTTCTAAAGTCCCTACTTGAGACCACCTCCAGTCCTCCAAACTCTGTAGAGATTCCACTTTTCAAAAAAAATTTTTTTATGTTTATTTTTGAGACAGAGAGACAGACCACGAGCAGGGAGCAGGGGAGGGGCAGAGGGAGAGGGGGACACAGAATCCGAAGCAGGCTCCAGGTTCCAAGCTGTCAGCACAGAGCCCAGAGCAGGGCTTGAACCCACAAACCACAAGATCATGACCTGAGCCAAAGTGGGATGCTCAACCGACTGAGCCACCCAGGTGCCCCTAGAGATTCCTCTTTTATTCCAGGGTAGGGGCCTTCTTTCACCTTTTCCTCTTCTTTCCTTCCTCCCCTCACCCCTTCTCAGGAAGTGAGAGCCAAAAGTCAAAGGCTTCGTTATCATAATAAGCCACCACAGTTTTGCACGCCAGAGGGGGTCCATATCAGCAAGAGAAAGGGTTATTTTGCTACTGGATTATTTATTCCCCTGGGAACCCCATGAGGGCTCTTACCTGGTGAAATGGCAAACTGTCTGGCAAGAGACCACACCTATAGCACATCCCAAGTATTACAGACAAACACAGAGTTACCCAGTTTCATATGATTCCTTGGGAAACACACAATATGGAGCTAAACTGGATAGTAAGTAGAACAGCGTATTCAACCTCCTCTATGAATGTATCACTCTCTGGTTTACTAGGGTACCACGTATCCCCACTTACACAGAGGGGAAAGTCCATCATTACTGGTGACCTTCAATATTTTTATGCATTCTAGTGTTGCTTTTAAGCACAGAAATATTGCTCATGGTCTTTCTTTCTTAATCAATCAGCCAATCATTAACAACTCGTCATCTCTGCCCCAGTCTTTAAAGAATATTTAGAAGGAGAATTAGAAATACTGGGTTCTTCATTGATCGATGGAATATGTATAGGCATACATGTATCTATACACACATATATACTAATAATACAAAAGAATATCAAGTTAAACTGCTAAATGTGTAGAGACAGCAAGTTCTTCAAGAGTTCAAAGAAAGGGTCGAGGGATTACAATGAAAGATAGAGAAATCAGGGAAGCTTCCTGGAGTTGGTGATGTCTGAGCTACAACTTGAGAAACAGGAACAATTTCCCTGGAGCTTTAGGGGCAGGAATGACCTTGCTTTAGTTGATGGAAGAAATGAAATTCTGATTGGGTGGCAGTGGGGCAGCAGAACCCAGTAAACAACACAGATAACACTTTGGATAACGTGTTGGGGAAATATCTGGCTTTTTAGCTCAGCGTGTGTTTGAACGGAGTTGAACAAAATCGATTTGTTAGTGGTGCTTAGCAGAATACACAGGTGTCAGAAAGGGCAGCCAATGCTGGGGCGCCTGACTTAGTTGGTTGAGCAGTTGAGCGTCCGACTCTTGATTTTGGCTCAGGTCATGATCCCCCTGTTTGTGAGATGGAGCCCCGTGTCAGGCTCTGCACTGTTAGGTTGGAGCCTGCTTGTGATTCTCTCTCTCTGCCCCTCCCTCGTTTGCACTCTCTCTCTCTCTCTCTCTCTCTCTCTCTCAAAATAAATAAACTTAAAAAATTAACAGTAACAACAAAAAAAGACAGGGTAGCCAATGCTAAGCACTAGGGTGGGCAACTAATGTCTATTAAGAAGAAAGGAATCGGGGCGCCTGGGTGGCGTAGTCGGTTAAGCGTCCGACTTCAGCCAGGTCACGATCTCGCGGTCCGTGAGTTGGAGCCCTGCGTCAGGCTCTGGGCTGATGGCTCAGAGCCTGGAGCCTGTTTCCGATTCTGTGTCTCCCTCTCTCTCTGCCCCTCCCCCGTTCATGCTCTGTCTCTCTCTGTCCCAAAAATAAATAAACGTTGAAAAAAAATTAAAAAAAAAAAAGAAGAAAGGAATCTTATCAATCGATAGGAAAATAACCAATATCTTTTTTGAAAAAGTGGGCAAAGGACAATATTAAGCATGATGCAAAAGAAGGACACGCACAACTGGTAAGAACAGCTGCTTATATTTGGCACGACGTGCAAATCTTCAATTCAGCAAGGAAGTCTGCCTTTTAACACATAGCCTCAAGAAAGAATTCAGAATTTGAACAAAATCCTGTGCAAGGATTTTCAGTACCTCGAGCTTATTGTGGTCAAAAACTAAACTAAGTTCTTAAGTGGGAGAGTCAGGGACAACGTATAAGAAATGTGTTTATTGATTTTGAGGGTTGGTTGCGATATATTCGCAGATTTTCTAGAAGGCATCAAGCAGATCATGCGACCCTGTGCGGTGTGTATGCCATTTGTGCATAAAAGTAAAAACAAATAAAACTATCCAACCTAAATACACACACACACACACACACACACAAATATACACACACATGCATAGATATTCATCCATATTTGTTTTTCTTTCCATCTATATGTATATATAGGGATACCTGCACACACATATGCATATATACATAGATGTCTATATGCCTAGATGTTAATACTCCTTATTTCTAAGTAGTAGGATTATATGTAACGTCTATTGCCTTCTTCTGCATACGCTTTATGTTTGTTTTATAACTGTTTTCCACAACAAGCATCTTTTTTTCCTTTAATTTAAAAAGAAGGAAGCTCAGAGAGCCCTGTGCAGCTCCAGCACGGCACCAGCCTAATTGCCATCGCGCCCAGCAGTCCCTGCCTCGCCCTCGTCCTCAAGGTCAATGCCAAGCACAGGAAGCAGCGGCAGAGGACTCACATCCACGACCTCTGCCTGCTGGGTCAGGGTCATTGCAATGAAGCTTTGGGGAACAATAAAATGGTTCCTTGTAAGAAACTAATATGGTTTCAATAAACAAAAAGGACACTGAGGAAGACGTATTTTGTACACCAAGACAGCCATAAAGAAGAAAAGCCCCAGGAAGAACTTTCTCAGTGTAGTTGGTGGAGAGACTGGAATTTGATCTTGTTGCAGGAGAAAAGGGTACAGGGGCAGCAAAGGTCACGCGCCCTGGTGGGGTTCCAGTGCAAGGCGGTGACACAGCTCACCAGAGGCATTATAGACTATCCAAGATCGGCCGGGTCCTCCACACACTCACCAGCGGAGCTACCAAAGCGATGAGAGTAGGGTGAAAAGAGAGGGGATGGCTCTTGGAGGGCTCCCCAAGTTCAGGGCCAACAGTCCCAGCACTCCCATACTGCGCGTAGGCTCCCAGCTTCCTGCTGAGCACAGACTGTGGGCGTGGACCCCAGGATCCCAGCCCTTCTGTTGGGGGAGAAAAGGTGGAGGGGGCTGACAAACGGGGTGCAGGAGAACAATGTAGGCCATAAAGACAGAATGTGTATCGGGGTTATAGACCACGACTTCCCAGGGGTCCCTCCTTATCAAAGACGGCCTAGAGAGGATGGCAATGAAGAAGGTAAGGGGAATCAAGGAGATGAGACCCAAGGTCAGCAGGTCCCTCAAGGTTAGTACCCACAAAACTTCAATTTCCCACACAGGGGCTCAGAAAACTGGAAACCGCTGGATAGCACAGAGACCAAAGCAGCGGACCCACCGGCTGAGACTTTTGCTCCAGCATGAGCAGTGCAGGGCTGAGTAAATGCTCACTGACCGTCTCTACCACCGGCTGGTTGAGGCATCCAACAAGAATGAATATGAAATTCCAGCAATAAGAAATGAACAAAAGATTGGAGCTGAGGGCGTTAAGTACTTGCTTTTTGCCCATTGATCAGATACCCAAACTATCTGCATTATCTATGCAGGATGGGGTTTCTATTATTTTTACCTAATCTCTTTTTAGTCATGACAAATGTGTGTGTGTGTGTGTGCGTGCGTGTGTGTGTGTTTTAAAACCTGGTTTTTCTCAACACACCTTTATTTTTTTCCTATGTGGTCAAATTGAAATTTCTAGGAACCTCATTTTTAATCTATAATAATAGTTTCCGACTTGCTTTTTCAAAAGGATCAACAAACAGCAAACATGTGTTAATAAAGATCTTAAAGGTACAACTTCTTTGTTTTCTAAGTTTATTTATTTATTTTGAGAGAGAGAGTCAGGGAAGGGCAGAGGGGGAGAGAGAGAGAGAGAGAGAGAGAGAGAGAGAGAGAGAGAGAGAGAATCCCAGGTAGGCTCCACGCTGCCAGCACAGAGCCCAAGCGGTACCTTGAAGCGTCGAACCATGAAGTCATGACCTAAGCCAAAATCAAGAGCCTGACGATCAATCTACTGAGCCACCCAGGTGCCTCAATAAAGACCTTAAATAATAAATAAATAACTTTAGGGGCACCTGGGTAGCTCAGTTGGTTAAGTGTCTGACTTCAGCTCAGGTCATAATCTCATGGTTCGTGGGTTTGAGCCCTGTGTTGGGCTCTGTGCATACAGCTAAGAACGTGGAGCCTGCTTCAGATTCTGTGTCTCCCCCCTGTCTCTGACCCTTCCCCACTTGTGCTCTGTCTCTCTGTCTCTCTCTCTCTCTCAAAAATAAATAAACATTAAAAAAATTTTTTTAAATAAATAACTTTAAAACTGTAAAGGTCAGATTCTTCTGTTAGAGCCCCAGTTAGTAGGATGGACGGTGCAGTGGTAATTTATTATGGTAGAGAATGTCCTGAGGAACCAGGCAATTCTTTTTTTTTTTTTTTTTTTTCAACGTTTATTTATTTTTGGGACAGAGAGAGACAGAGCATGAACGGGCGAGGGGCAGAGAGAGAGGGAGACACAGAATTGGAAACAGGCTCCAGGCTCTGAGCCATCAGCCCAGAGCCTGACGCAGGGCTCGAACTCACGGACCGCGAGATCGTGACCTGGCTGAAGTCGGACGCTTAACCGACTGCGCCACCCAGGCGCCCCATGGAACCAGGCAATTCTGAAAGAAGCTTCCTAAGGTTTACAGCCCAGAGCCCAGCATCTGTGCGGCTTAGCAGAGGGAAATGTTGCTTGCCTTCCCGAAGTTGTACTTCCCAGCGTGTATTTCAAAGAGCAACAATCAGAGGTGGCAAGAGGAGAGGACACGAAACTTCAGTGACAGCCCGGAGGCCCAAAAGGGAAATAGTGGCAACAGGGCAGAAAACCCAGCCTTGGAGGCTGCCGTTTTGCACATAGTGCCCCGGAGAGCCAAATCATACGCTCACAAGTGGCTTCCACATTCTGAAAACGTTGAGGCATGAATCCACATTTCAGAAGGGAGATGTCTGTTCCAAGAATCACCCTCAAATAAGGCAGAGGCATTTCAATTCAGCCCAGCAAGCTGCCGAGTGCCCTCTACTCGAGTGCCTCTACTCTGAAAAGCAAGACTCCTTCCCTCCTTTCCTCCCTCTCCTAGAAGTAACAAGGCCCACAACGAAGATATCATCCTCTTATGAAGCATTTCTTCTATCAGATCACTCACTCTTCACAACAGCATCATCATGTAGATGGGTATTATTATACCCATTCTACAGATGGGAAAAGTATTATTATACCCATTCTACAGACTTTGGGGCACAGCCAGGACTTGACCCCAATGTACTAACTGCCTCCTCCCTAGGTGACTTTTTGGGGCATTTACCAAACAGAACTCATTCAAAGGCAGGCGTTTGTACCAAATGAGACACCGCAGTGTTTGATATTTAAGCGAAGGTTAGGGCGCGATCATGCAGATGTTGTTTACCATCGTGCCTCATTACACAATCAAATTAAAGTTGCTGACACACTGAACTTCGAGTCCAACGTTGTGTTTTGTTTTTGTTTTGTTCTGTTAATCCCATAATGGAATTGCTGATCCACTAATCAACCTTCAGCATGGCCTTTCCTCCTTGGGAGGGCCCTCCCGCCCGTGGAAGGAGGAAACACACTCCTTTGGAGGAAGCTGACCCAGCCCGGCTCTGGTTGAACTCCTGGGCCCGGGATCTCTGCTCTGTCAACTCTCCCCAGCAGGGCCCTGAGACAGACTGTGTTCGCCAAGGGAGGAAGAGAGGGCATGGGTGATTTCCTCCTTCATTTTGCTTGCTCTCTCTCTCTCTCTGGAAACCTCTTCCCTGGGATTTGAAACAGACTGCTACTTTAAAAAATTTTTTTTTGTTTTTTAGTGCTTATTTTTATTTATTTTTGAGAGAGACAGAGCACGACCTGGGAGTAGCAAGAGAGAGGGAGACACAGAATCCGAAGCAGGCTCCAGGCTCTGAGCTGTCAGCACAGAGGCTAATGCGGGATTCAAATCCACAGACCACGAGATCATGACCCGAGTGGATGTTGGATGCTTATTCGACTGAGCCACCCAGGCACCCCTAGACTGCTGCTTTTAAAGTAGAAGCTGCAATCTTCGAAACTGCAATCTTTTTTGCACTGAAAAATAAACCTGAGAGGACAAAAGACTCTTCTTGAGGAGCGGGGGTCTCTGGGTGGTGCCTCCAGCCTGGGCAGGGACCCCCTTGGTTTAGGGAACAGTGTAGACAGCCTTTCAATTTAATGGTTTCCAATAGGCAATACATTTGCAAAGTTCAGAGACAAGAATAATAGAAGAGAGACTACAAGGGGAAATCTTTTTAACTTTTATTTATTTTTTTAAGTTTATTTTTCTTGAGAGAGAGAAAGCACGAGTGGGGGAGTGGCAGGGGGAGAGGGAAAGAGAGAGAGAGGGAGAGAAGGTGACTCCCAAGCAGTCTCTGTGCTGTCAGCACAGAGCCCCATGTGAGGCTCCAACTTACGACCTGAGCCTAAACCAAGGGTCAGATGCTTAACTGACTGAGTCACCCAGGCGCCTCTAACTTACATTTATTTTTTTTAAGTCGTAAGTCATCTTTCAACCCCGGGGGGTGTTCAGACTCACTACCCCCAAGACCAAGAGCCCCACACTCTACCCACTGAACCAGCCAGGCACCCCTATGTGGGGCAATCTTGATCACACCTTTGTGCCCATCTTCCCATCGGCTCCCTTCCTTATAGGCAACTAGTTTTCTCAGTTTCTTAAGTAGCCTTCCAATTTGTTTCATAATATATTTTCTCACTTTCTTATCGAAGAGGCTTCCTCAGTTGGGGTGATACCACCCCCAAGGGGGTGAAAATTGATTTTGGGAAGTGAAAAGTTCTTCCCCTTTTTATGTGTAAATCACAAATATACATTAGACACGCCGCATATAGACAGATATACATGATATCAACATTTCACGGGGGAGGGATGTCTTTAAAGGTTTCTTGGTGGGGGGGGTGACGATGACGAAAAATTTAAGAAACACTGTTCTAGAAAGCAGTATAGGATACAAACTGTTCTGTACCTTGCTTCTTTCTGTTTACAATATGTCCTAGAGATCTTTCCGTATCAGTTCATGCAGATTTGCCATTTTTTTTTATAGTGGCATGGTATTCCATTGTGTGGCGGACCATTATGTGTCTTACCTGTTCCCTATTCATAAATACTTGATTTTAGTCTTTGGCTACTGTAATGCCATAGTGAACAGCCTTCTGCACACATGGAACATACACACAGGTCTATCTGTATATCATAGATGCCTGGAAAGTGGGTTTGCTAGGTCTAAGGCTCGAGTCCTTTAAAATGTAGGCTGATATGCCAGATGCCCTCCCCGCCCCGCCCCGCCCCCCCCTCCCCCCCCCATTTTGCACTAACTGAGTCTGTCATCCAATAAGAAACAGGTTGGTTGCTCTTTAAATGGCTGTCTGATGCCCCATGAGGATTATGTTAGGGGCTAGGGGCAAGGTGGTCCTAGGGGCTCTGGGGGCTCCTCTAGGCTGTGTGGTGTGTCTCAGCTAAGCAGAAAGTGGGTCCTCTGTGCTAGTACTCAGGGTACTCAGGCAAGGAAGGGGCCTCCTACCCTCCCCCCTAGTTGGATGAAGAGCTTTGGGGTCTTCAGAGGGAATATTGCGTGGGATGACCTCAGGCCGTGGCGTGGGATTTGGCAGCCCTGCCTCATAATCTACAGCCTCCAGTTTGTGGGAGGGCAGCTCCCGGTACAAACTGAGCACACCTCAACCTTGACTTTCCAGCCTGGGAGCCAAGGCCTGGCCAAGGGCGGTTCGCTCTGCATGGAACATTCAGGGTGCCACGCAGCTCAGTTCCTGACACAATTCCCTTCCCACTGTCCCGCGCAGGGAGGGAAATCAAGGGGTAGCGGCCTCCTCTTCCCCGGAAATCTCGGGAAGGAGCCTCCCCCACTGCGCATGCGCAAGGCAGGTGCGTTGCCTTCCCTGCAGCTCCGCTCCTGCTGTGATCTGGACTGAGATTTTAATTGCTCACAACACATTCGTGCTTAACACCTCAGCCGACTCCGCAAAGATTTTATTTGGCCTTAAATGATTTAAACCACTGTAATCATATTTGCTTTCAACAGAAAACTGCCGTATTTACTGGCTTGAAAGGGACTCAATGAAGCCCCTGGGGTGGCTCACCACTGCTTTGGGGTCTACTTGGATCCGCCCCTCCCCAGACAGACATCCCTGCAGGGCTGGGGGCAGGGTTTGCACTGGGTTTTCTCGTGCTTATAAACCGAGGTCAACCACATCACAAAATACAGAAATTTACACTGCCTTACAATCATGTCTAAGCTATCACTGGGAAGGATTTTGACGCCGTCATTTAGTCAAGACACCCTCTCCTTCCTGGACCAGTCAGATCTCTGAGCCTACCTGGTCTTTCCCGCTTAGTTCTGCAAGCAACTGGGGACTCCCACTCTGCTCAGAGAAGGCTTTTAGGTCCAGGGGATGAATTTAAATAAAGAAAGAAACATCTGCTGGAAACACGATTTCAAGGACAGAGTGGGCACTGTGGTTCCCCATGCCTCTGCGTCTTCTCTCCGTAAAGCTGAGTAAAGCTCCGAGCCAGAAGGGACATGAGAAAAGTGTCAAACAATATCAATCGTGAATCGTAAGTCACAGTTCCATTTGCTCTGCCACAGTGTAAAAATTGCGAGTTTTTCTTTAAGAAAGAAAAGAAGAGCTGTGAATGCTTCCTATCACTTGGCTGCCATGATACTCTCATCATCCACACCCACCTCGCTGGTGCACCTTCTCTCTCTCAGAAGACTGGCCTTCCCCAGGGCCAACACTTACATACCTTGTCTTCCCTGGGTGCACATGTTCCTCGCCCTCCCTCGGGTGACGGATATTTTGGATGGGATCCACGGTTGTCTCATTCATGGTTAACAACAGTGGGAAAAGGTGTTGAAATTGAAATCTCTCCTTTTTCTCCTTGGTAATTAATTCATATTCTCTCTCTCTCTCTCTCTCTCTCTCTCTCTCTCTCCCCTCTCTTTCCCATCCCCATATTTTCTCTCACCTGCTCGAGAATTCCAAAGAGAGCTAGAACAGGAACAAGCAGAACCCAGGCTTAGCAGAAACAATCAGGTCCTTTTACAAATGATCTTCAGAACTATGGACAGCAATACTTGTGAGGAGACAACTCCCAAAATTTGAGGGGTCATACCAGGTCTATGACAAAAATTCCATGGCTTCTCCAAAGCCCTTCCCAGACCTGGGGGTGTGTATGAATCGCTAACTTCTACTTCTAGGACCCACATCTGGCCTCAGTGGGCCCGTCTCTACATGGCGGGTCAAACAGTATTGCCAGATGCCAGGCACTATGAGAGAGAGACCTAGGCCAGCAGTGATTTATTATTTATTTATTGCTAGAAGGCTTGACTTGAACTATGGACTCACAGAGGGTCAGGACTGGCTTTATGCCACCTCCACACAATGCCACCAAGAGGGTTTCTATACTTCCTCTGGGCAGTGATGAGATGGCAAGCTGAGATAGAAAGAATGATCATCTGATGTATTATATTTAAGAGGTGTGTTAATAATATCATTTAAAGTCTATATCAGTTTTATCAAGTCTCCTGTAACTCAACTAATGGAGGAAAATGAGACCAGCTTGTAAGGAATGCAAGTCTTATTTATTCATTGGACATCTATTTATTTATAAATAAATGTGCATCGATATGCAAAGTAAATAAACATGTATCAATATGCAAAACACTGTGGTAGAGTAGAAAGTTAGACAAGATGGACCCCTGCCATCAGGAAACTTAAAGGAAAAAATAATAATAATAAATCATATTAATAAACACAACCAACTTTGCTGGGCTAGTTGCTAGTCCCAGTTCTATACACTCAGCAGAGATTTGCTCATTTAATTTGTACAACAGTCATACGTGATAGTTAGTTATTATCCTCATCTTACAAACTGGTACACAGACAGGTTAAATAATTTGCCCCAGGTCACAGAGTGAATACGTAAGCCCAGCTGTGCACCCAGAAAATCTGCCTCCAGAATCCACATACTTAACCACTGTACTATGTACTTAGACAACCATTAAGTGATGCAGAAATGAATGGGATCCTTAAAATTTAGTCTGCCATAAATAGGGGAATTCTAGGGGAATCTAGAAAGAAGATCACCTTCGGTGGGAAGCAGGAACTCTGGGATCTCAGCCAAGGCCTCATAGAGGAGATAGCATTTGTGCTCAACTTTAAGAATGGATGAACTTGGAAAAAGTGGACCGATCAGAGATCTCTGGGTAGACATGATGCGGTCTTAGAAGCGACAGAGAAACACCCAGCTTGCACAGAAATGGCGAAACATCCAGGTAAAGAGTTAAAGGAGAGTCGTGTGGTTTACAGAGAGGAGGTGCATTTTATATTGCAAAATAAATCTTCCAAGCACTGTAGGGCTCACTTTGGTCTGACTCTTTCACAGAATAGCATATAAATGGCAGGATATAAGAGCATCTGTCTGAGGGTGCAAGGAGAAACAGGGAGGTCTGAGGGCACCTGGCAGTAGTCCTTTCCGTGTCACTACGGACCCCTCTGAGGAAAACATAACTTTTTATTATCAGAGCTGGAACGGGCCCAAGCCGAGGTCCCAAATTGGCTCAGTTCCCTTCTTAGGCTGAAGTGTCATTGTGTTCCAAGGAGAAATGACTTGATCTTAGCAGATGGCTGTTCGGGCTGGCTGGTGACCAGTCTACTGCCCTGTCCTGTGTCCTCCTGGAAATGAATGGCAGCTTCTTTCCTTAAGTTTCCTGGCTTGCTCTGCTGCTGAAAATACCATTCTGGAAACAACACAGCCTCCGGTGGGCTCTGTACAGGGCTGTCCCAGCCTCCGGGCTCTGGGCAGAGTGACCTCCACCAAGGAAAGCTTGCCCCGACCACGGAGGTGTGGAGGGGACCCCGCCCAGGACCTTCCTGGGGCCCAGCCTGCAGCTCTGACCTCATCCAGAGTGGGAAGAGGTGCACAGGTGATGAAGGCCATAGCCGTCCTGAGACAGAGGAAGCCTGGCTGGAAAGGCCAAGAAGGGAGGCACAACATGTACAAGGACGACCATCAGCGTCCTGGTTTATACAGGCTCTCGATTGTTCCTTTGATGTAATATCTAACTTGGTGAACAGATGGTAATCAGGTGACATCAAATGCTTCCCCTTCCTCCAACTTCTCCTTCCTTGTCCTCAAAAGAGTTCCAAGTTTCTTTCTTTTGTTTTGTTTTGTCTTGTTGTGGGTTTTTTTTTTTCCTTTTCCTTTTACAAAGGAAATTAGACCCAGCAGAATGTAGAAATCACTGGCATGGTGTGTAAGGGGGAGGGGAGACGCATGGTCTTTGCAAAAGGGAGGCTGGCCATCTTTTCCATTCTGCTTGGCTCCGTGGCTGAGGAAAAGGATCCCACCAGTGAAGCGCAACAGGATTTCAGTTTCTGGGCACAGGACCACAGTGGGCAAATTCATTAGGCTTCTGCTCGCAGACGAAATCTTCTGCAGGGCAGAGCACGATGACACGGAGGAGGCAGCTCGGAGATGTGCTTCCTGTAATGAATTCTCCATCCCTTGCTGGGGAGAATAAAACATTTTCTTACACGTTTGTTTCTCAGACATCTTGGGCACACAGAGGTGGGGGGGATCCCCGGAACCCAAAATAGCACAGCATTGCGTGGGAAGAATGATAAAATTATGGCATTCTGGTGACAGACAGGAGGTTTCATTTTATCTCTCTGTCACAGGATGTCTTGGGAGGTTCACTGTTTCCACTTCTCTCCTTTCTCCCCGTCCCTATGTTTTCCTCCTGTGAACATATACATGGTTGCATATTTTACTTCCATTTTGGATGTTTTTCCTTTTCTCAGCCTGCCTTGGATCCATGCAGCCTAGCTGCTCCGGAGGGCTGTGATCGGCCCCACTCTCCAGTGCTGCCTCCCAAGGGGCCACTCCTATGTAAATGCTTGCGGCCCCAGCTGGCCCCTGCGCAGCACCATTCAAGGACCGGGTACAGCTGCTGTTGCTGCTATGAAGGCAAATGCATCCCTCAGAATGTGCAGCATGGGATTCCCTGGGATCCCTCCCCACTACCAGTTCACAGACACCAGGCAACAACCTGCTGCCCCAAAACGAAAGCACTGCCCCTCTCGCCGCCAGTCACGGCAAGCTTTTGCATGGCAACCTTCATCCTGTCCACTTCCCTTTGAGCACGCTCTTCCTCCAGTTGTGGTCACGTGCACAAGCTCCACAACCTCTGCGTCAACCCCAGTCCCGACCTCAACAGCCCGGGAGAGAAAAGGCGTGGTGGGCGCCACAGCCTCTGAGATGGGGATTGGCAGGGTCCATGCTGCCTCGATGCACGTGAACTCTTAGACGCGAGGCGTGGCTACCACTGTACCTGCAATTGTGAGGGTCTGCATGTGTGATCAGCTGTACCCACTGGATCAGGTGGGGTCTGATCAGAGAAGGAGAACCTCTGGGGGTAATTTACCAAGGGAGGATTTGTAGCGTTTACAGGGGCTAGACCTTCTGCAATGGAGACCGCAGGCTATGCTGGCCATGCAGTCCCTGCAGGCTGCTGCTTCTGTGTCTCACCTCCAGGTGCAGTTACTATAGGTCAGCCATCCGAGGAGAAGAAAGCCGGATGCAGGTGACAGCAAGAATGAACTAGAGCCTGCAGGGGTGAGGGGAGGGTCACATGACATCTGGAACCAGGAGGGGAAATGGAACCTGCTTCCGTCTCTCATCACCTTGACGCCGCGGGTGACCCGCGGGAGAAGTGGGTTCCCTGTGCTGAGAGCTGTGTGCATACTGGGGCCAGGACTTGGCAGAACCTGCCGCCCTGGGCCACCTTCAGAGCTTGCCAATGCAAGAGGGGGGTGAACTTCCGTGTTCCTCACCCCACCTGTGGAAGAAACAGCAATCCCAGCGCGGTACATTCATTCTCATCCTTGTGTGTTGTGTTCGCTGATGAGGGAAACACAGGCAAGAGAAATGTAGCTGAAATTAAATCTCCCTACAGCTTGCAGCCTGAAACATGCAGAGAGTGACCTTGCTCAAGCAATTCATGGCCGTCTTACTTCCTTCATGTTTCTGTTTCATTAAAGACTAAAAGTAACCTTATCTTAACAGCAGCTAGCCCCTCAAGGTCCTGAAAGCCTTGCTTTCAAACTCCGTAGAGACTTAATGCTCTCCCTCACCCCCAGAAACTTAAAGGTACATAGTCAGTCACTCCTCACAACCCTGGTGCAGCTCTCTCTGCCCACAGGTCCTGTCCCCGTGCTTTAATAAAATCACCTTTTTGCACCCAAGACATCTCAAGAATTCTTTCTTAGCCGTTTGCTCAAGAACCCCATCATTCACGGCCACTAGAAGGTGCTTGGTCAAGTCCAGAGACCATCCCCACAAACTCTGATCCTTCTGCAAGTTTTCAACCCACTCTGTACTTCTACGGCAGTCCAGAAATTAAGCGGGCATCTGCGTTGAGCCAGATCCTGGGCTGGGTCCTGAAGAAAATGCAAAGAAAAGCAGAGAAGGCCACTCGTGCCCGCTGGCTTAAGAGGTGACATACGTTCATCTGAAGCTGACTGACTTCACAGTGTCACACTGGTAAGAGGCGAGGAGGAATCCCTACGGGGACTTCAGGGAGGTTTCCCAGAGTTGCAGGACTTCCACCAGTGCGTGAAGATGGATGGAGGGGAGGAGGAGGAGGAGGACGACAGCAGAGGAGCACAAGCCAGAGTTCAAAAGGCTCACTTGGGGCAGGGAAGGTCCCCCCGACCCCCGCCCCAGCGAGCTATCTGACTGTGCAGAGAACGGGAGGCAGAAAGTCAAGGCTCACGTGGAGGAAGATGCTAGGATGTGATCCCCCCGCTGCCTGAGCTCCCCCATCGCCGCGAATGCAAAAGGTGAGCCTGATGATCTTCAGTGATGACAAAGAATAGCTGACGCTCGGGGCACTTACAGTGTGCTGGGGCTGGTGCGTGACCACGTAATCCCAAACTAACCCGCAGGTAGTTGTTATTATTGTATGGTATTTACTGTATTTATTTTATACTTCTGAGAGAGCGTGCAAGTGAGCGAGGGGCAGACGGAGGGAGAGAGAAAGGGAGAGAGAACGAGGAGCCCAAAGACGGGCTCGGGCCCACCCGACGCGGGGCTCAAATGCACAAACCGTGAGGTCATGACCTGAGCCGAGATCAAGAGTCGGACGCTGAACCGACTGAGCCACCCAGGCGCCCTCACGTAGTTACTCTTATTCCCACTGAAGAATGAGGAACCTGAGTCTTAGAACATAAGGTCTCTCAACGCCACATTCTTCACCCACCGCTTCAAGGCTGCCCACCTGGCCCTGCAGTTCCATGCTCAGTGACACAGATGTTGCAGTAGATGCCGGCAACCTACCCAGTGTTACGCTCATGAGGCCCTTCTTCTGTCATGTAATTTCAGTTCTGATTAGGGAAGCAAACCCCCCAGGATTCGAGCTGGCTACATTATAAGAGACGTCGGCTAAGAAAGTGGCTTTCTCTACCCAGGAGGCTGGATGGCGAGAGGGCCTCCATCACGGTGCGACTAGCATTTGCTGTGCAATGTGCACTGGGTAGTTGTTTCCTTTTCATTTTTTTTTAAAAGTTTATTCATTTTTGAGAAAGAGACAGGACATGAGCAGGGAAGGGGCAGAGAGAGAGGAAGACACAGAATCCGAAGCAGGCTCCAGGCTCTGAGCTGTCAGCACAGAGCCTGACATGGGGCTCAAACCCACAAACTGTGAGATCATGACCTGAGCTGAAGTCGGACGCTTAACCAACTGAACCACCCAGGCACCCCATCTTTGCTTTTCATTTAATTGGGGGGGGGGTTCCTCCTGCAGATTCCAGGTTTCTTTTGTGGGGGTGGGGGAGCATTTTCAGTTTGTAAGTTGAAAAGCACTCGTCGGCGTCAGTAATGAAAATGTGCACACAGAGAAATCACCGCCGCCCCCCAGGCAGGGCAGCCCTCCCTCCCCCCCCATCCCCAGGCCCAGAACTGCTCCGGTGAGCCGAGGCCGGCTGAGGCAAGGAAGCAGGATCGGGGAAGGAGCTCAAGCTAGTAAATGTGTCAATTTACTTGGGCTCCCTGCAATTTAGAAGCTGATTTCAAAGAAAAATTGCTTCGGGCCTCACGCTCCTTCTGTTGTTGCCAAATGTGGCCCAGTTTTACAGCTGACTGACCACGGGCTAAAAATGCGGGTCTCTGGTGGTCTCCGCAGGCCCCGCTGGCTCCCGGCCGCCCCCCAGCAGAAGTCACAAGCATAATTACAGCTAATGGAGGCAGGTCGGGGCAGGCCGTCCCTCACGTCACCGCCACCTGCTTCCCCAAGGACTGTGCCTCGGCTCGCACACGCAGCTGTTGTGAATCCCCAGTCAACAGCTGACATGACTCATTAGAACCTCACGCTCCTGCCCGGCAATCCCCTCACGCCTCTCGAACCTTCTCTGCTAGCCTTCATGCCCAGTTCACGGTCTGTGGCTGCGTGCTCCCTGCCCTCCCTGTCCTCCCTGTCTCCCACCCCTGCACTGGGTGACTCCCCGCCCAGGGTTAATCATGTTTTCTCCAGGGCCTCCACCCAGAAGGAAAAGAAACAGTCTGACTTCACTGAGGGTGACGGGGCAGAGGGGCAAGAAATCCTTTCCCCACACGCAGAAATCCACGCACAGGCCTTTCTCTCTGGCAGCTTCCATCTGAGTGTGTCTCACTTAAAATCCATTCCTCTCCGGTTGCCAGCCTGACATGGGGGATGAGGGGTTAGGAGATTGCTTTGTGGTAATAGGGACAAATTCATCTCAGCTGAACTTCCAGAGAGATGCTGGGTGTTTTGTTTTGTTTGGTTCAGGAAGGGCAGTTACTCAAATAGTGTTGTTTGGAGAGTGAATCATTAATAAGTTGTCCCCACAACAAACCCTTCAAGAACCTATCAACCTGGGTGGCTCAGTCAGTGTCTGATTTTGGCTCAGGTCATGTTCTTGCGGCTTGTGGGTTCGAGCCCCGTGTCGGGCTCTGTGCTGACAGCTCGGAGCCTGGAGCCTGCCTCGGATTCTGTGTCTCCCTCTCTCTCTGCCCCTCCCCCGCTCACGCTCTGGCTCTCTCTCTCAAAAATAAACATTAAGAAAAAGAAAAGAACCTATCAATACAGCCTCAGTTGCTCAGAAGAGAGATTCCTCCCGCACACGGCTTATCTCCGGGCAATTGGAGGATGCATAACGTCTGTTCAAAGAGCACCTGTTTGGGGAAGCTTTGGGATGGCGTCTAAGCCAGCAGGGCTACTCTAGGCTACGGTGAACCGTGGGAGGCCAAAAGCAAACGGATGTGCCACCTGCAGGTGGGGCCCAGCCGACAGAACAGGGTAGACCAGATGACCTTTCTCCTCTGGTGCTCTCTGGTTCTGGGCTCCTTACCTGAACTTCCTTCTTTTGTGAAGACAACCATCTAGACGAATGGAGATGACCTTTGAAGACCAATCGCGACCTTCCACTGGGACATTTGCATGTGATTCCTACGGAAAGGTCACCAGAGAATTCCGTGGTTGAAGAGCATCTTTTCAAACAACAAATGTGACAATTAAAACAAAGCACCCTTCTCATGTGGTGGCAGTGCGGAAGCAGCTGGGCTCCAGGATGGCTTGGCCGGCGCAGGCCTGTGGCATTTGTCACCTAAGGGAAACAATAGCATCTCTGTAGGCATTTCTGTCTGAAAGGGCGAGAGCTGTTGCCAGCTGCTCGGCTCAGGCCAACAAGAGAGGGGCAACAGGAGAACACCCATCGTGACTGTGGGGCATCCTCGCACCTTCCCAAAGCCCCCATATTGTCCTGCCCCCTCGTGACGGGGTGCGCATGCGCATACCGGTGACAAAGGCAGGGTCTTGATTCCGGAGCTGGACATGAAGCTTCGGGCACAGGGTAGGCGCGGTGGCTGTGGGTGTGTCTCTTCCATTCCACTCGGAAATAGCCAGGTCGCTCACAGCTCTGTCCTCCAATTGAAAAATGTACGTTGGACTGTAAGCCACAAATACACATCTCACTTTCTCCCATTTTTTTTCCAGTCTCCGGTGGAACCAAGTCTTCCATGGAAGCGACCATTTATGGATAGATTATGGTTCCTCTTAGAAGACTCTCAAATGCTGGTCATCCTGGTGGATACTCTGTTCAGAGGGAAACTGACCCATGTAAAGCCCTTGCTGCTTCTCCATCTAGATCCCTCCCACGCAGCTCATCGGTCAAGGGCTGGGGCCTAACCCATAAAAAGAACCAATGGACACCTTTCCAATGACTTAGGAGCCATATGGTTTCTAAGAAAATAACTATGTAAGTGGAGGAGGAAACATTGAACCTATTACATTCTCTCTCTCCCTCTCTCTCTCTCCCTCTCTCTCTCTTTCTCCCTTGAAGCTGAGCCATGAATAAGAGAATTTCCCATTGGGAGGAGAAATCGTTTCTGAAGAGTCATGAAGTAAATTTAGAACTAAAGAAGCCAAAGGTAAGGGTGAGTTGGGGCAGTGGGCAAACACAAGGAACCACTGATGGTTGTGAGTGAGCAAGAAAGAGACACAGCAGGTAGGTATTTTGTCCTGATGGTGCAGTATTTGAGGAGGACCCCACAGAAGCCCCCTTGAATCCTTCTGTTCCATTTCCAGATGACCCTTCTGTACCTCGGTTTTCTGTCCTAGGCTTCGGACTTCCTCATTGTTGCACATATACCTTAAGATTAATTCCCCTTCACTTTGGCTAGCTTCAAGAAGTCTCTATCCCTTCCCTGAAGATAAACCTGGAAAACAGAACAACAGACACCCTGGGGAGACTAGCTTTCCCAGGGTCCAAAAAAGAAAGGGTGATTATATTAAGTACACATTTAAGGAGCACCTGGGGGCTCAGTTGGTTAAGCGTCCGATTCTTAATTTTGGCTCACATCATAATCTCACAGTTTTGTGAGTTTGAGCCCCGCGTCGGGCTCTGTGTGCTGACTACACAGGGCCGACTTGGGATTCTCTGTCTCCCCCTCTGTCTCCCCCTCCCCTGCTCTCACTCTCTCGTCTCTCTCTCAAAAAAAAATTTTTAAAAGAACACATTTAATTGTTGCTGTTCTATTTGATGAAAGGAAGGAGGAAAAAGAATTCTGATCTACAAGGCGATCACCAGATCCAGGGAAGGTGATCAGGCAGCCAAAGGCATTGGCTGTAATTTATACAGATTATTGTATATTATATTGTATATTATAATCTGTAATTTATACAGATTATTGAGTAACCTGACTGCCTCAGAGGGAGAGAGAGGGGAGTCTGATCTCTCCTGCTAGGAGGGCTGTCCCTTTGGAGACGTGAAAAACTGAAGTCACGGCAGGCAGCTTTCATGTCCCCCCTCTGGGAAAGACCAGCAACATTGGCACCCCAGCACATGTGGCCTAAGAGGTCAAAGCCCTATTCTGCCTGGTTCCTTGAGCCTTGTGGACACTGACCCAAGATGAGAGATTCACATTCCAAACTGGGTGTCAGTCACTCAGGCGTTTTATCTTTTTTCCTGTTGTATCTATAATGAACACGCTCTAGGAGAGGAAGAATGCACAGTATTTTAACAAGTGTCGAGAAGCTTCTATGCCATTACATATTCATTACAGCCTGTTTGAGGAGGCTGGGAGGACCCAGGTAGAGCAGGTTATATAATATTTAAAAACCTCAGCTAACCAGGGGCGCCTGGGTGGCGCAGTCGGTTAAGCGTCCGACTTCAGCCAGGTCACGATCTCACGGTCCGTGAGTTTGAGCCCCGCGTCGGGCTCTGGGCTGATGGCTCAGAGCCTGGAGCCTGTTTCTGATTCTGTGTCTCCCTCTCTCTCTGCCCCTCCCCCATTCATGCTCTGTCTCTCTCTGTCCCAAAAATAAATAAACGTTGAAAAAAAAAAACCTCAGCTAACCAGAAGTCAGCTAACCATAACTTCTCAATTAACCAGACATTTAACTGTTACTTTTATAAACATAAACCAAAAACAATAAAAATACAAATAAAAAATGTCAGACTAGGTTATGTCTCAGCAGCTACACATTAGAGATCTCTAGGACCAGGACCTTGAGATGTTGCAGGATCTTGACTCGTGTGAAAATGTTTGGCTTGCTCATCAACCTCTACTGACAAAGGCATGGGTGTGATCACAAGTATTTTGGGCAGATTTGCAACAAGTTTCTATTTTGGAAGCAGGGAATTGGATGTTTAAATGTCCACCTATGAGATCCTAAACATAAGTGTTTAAGATTATACCAGCCTGAATATCACATTTTCTTCTGGAGAAGAGGGATCTTGAGGGGGGATTTGTCCACATGCCAAGCTAGACAAAAGCCTCAAGTACTCAAAGGCATCAGTGAGCCATTGGACAGAAACAGGTCTTGGGATTTGGACTCGTTTGGTCAAGAGACATGGGTTCCAGCCTCAGCCTTGCCAGTCAGGGAATGACTTTGAGAAAGCTTGGTCCCATTTTCCTTGGCTGCAAAGTGGAGAGACTGTATTAATGTCTAAAATGGCCTATCTTCAGAGATGACCTCACTTCCAAAACCTGCTCCATCAAGTGGAGAGTAAATTTAGAGGCTACCTGTCTTATTTTGAGCCTCAACTCAAGGCAAGTGATGGAGGAAGATACCTTTGAGAAAATCCCAAGCTCTGTATTACAGTTTTGCCCTCTGAGGGAAACTCCACCTGGGATAATCATCCTCCATATGTAGTCCTAGTTGTAGTTCACAAACTACTTTTCTTGATATAGAAAGATCTTGAAGGTCCTAGCCCATCACTCAGATTTGGCATTTAAAGACATATTCCTCCCACACTGGGAACTCCCTGACCAGAACTGAGATTATGTAGCCATGAAGACCCCTTTTAGTGTCTCTCAGACCCTTCATCCCAGATCAAATCCAGAAGTTCTTCCAAATCCATTTGGAGGTGAGGCAATGGGAGGTTTTGTGTGGGAAAAGGATGAGATGCTTCCTTCCTCTTAGAGCTGGGTGACCTCCCTCTTCAGGACTCCCACAGCCTCACTGGCCAAGGGGTCAGGGGCCTGTAAAATAGGGTAGAACCGGGTTTCCTCTCAGACCCCAAAAATCAACCCATTGCAACAGGTGCGTGTGATCTATCTACTGTAATCAGACTGGGAGAGAGAATATTCCTAATGGTTACTGCCTTGGGCTCTGGGGCCACAAAGTTGGGACAAGTGACTTCATCTACTAAGGCTTTAATCTCCTCATCTGTAAAATGGGCTTAAAAACAGTCTGCACTTCATAAGGTTGGTGCACCAATTCAGTGAGAGAGTTTATGCCAAGTACTTGGTGTGTAGGAAGTGTTTAGTAGCATGTAGCTCATGTTTTGTTGTGTCCCAAGGATCCCCCAAACCCTTCTGTGTTCGCCCAAAGTCTCCTGAAGACAGGGCATCACAGGAGTTAAATTTGATATGACCTCCGTGTCTCATCTAGGAGAAGGAACTGATGAGCCTTCCGATTTGTGGTGAGCACGAAGTGGTTCATTGGGTCTGAGCCGACAGCTCTGATTTTTGCACCTGTGACTTCACTCAGTCCAGAAGCGCCACCTCTGCTTTCCGTAGATAAAGGTGAGAAATTAGTCATTTTTGTCACCTTCCTTCCAGCCTCGATAATTTCAGTTGCACCTATGTTCGTTAGAGTTCCATAACTTTTAGTTGAGGTTTGGGCATTCAAACACACCCAGGCTCGATTAGAAAGGAAGAAGTTGCATCATTTCATAAAAAGAGGAATAATACCCAGAGTCTTAGTGTGGCACCCGAGGCTGAACCAAGGGGATCAAGGGCGCGGTCAGGGGTTCACTCATTCTGCCTCTGCCATTTGCCAGCTGTGGACAAGTCGGACTTCTCCAAGACCACACTTCCTTCTTTATGAGGAGGAGAAGGTAAAAGCCTGGCAATGTTCCCTTCCTAGGGTCATGGTGGAGACAGCGTTCTACAGCTCACCATTTGTTGGTGCCGAGTCTACTCAGCTTCTCTCCCAGACCCGTTGATGGCTGGTAGGCAACTGCATTAACCATTTGGTATCCCTCCATCAACTGGCAACCAAAAGCAGGCAGCTAGCTCATCCACCCGCCGGACTGGGCTCCCAACTTGGGGCAAGTCTACCTACTTGGACTGCGCCAGTACAGCCCTGAGCCTGCAAATCCACCACCGGCAGGGGGAGCACTTCCCCATCTCCCACAGGTAGTCACCCTCCTCCACACCTGGGGGGGAGGGGGGGAGCAGCCTGGAGGCAACAGAACGGGGACCTTCAGCACCTGATTCCTACTAAAGATCGCCAGCCCCTAGACAGAGTCCACATCCAGCTGGAATGTGGTAGGGACGTCATGACTCCGGGTTGTGGCTCTGATAAGATACACAGAAAAGCCTCCTCCTCCTCCTGTCCTTCTCCTGAGGATCTCTGAGTCCTCCAGTGGAACTCTGCCCTGCTCGCCCATCTGATGTCCCATCAAGTCTTGGTCACAGCATTTCCAACCTGGCCTTCACTGTTTCTTTGTTTCATTTTTTACTATTCAACATTCAGTCATTCATAGCAAGGACCCTGGTCTCACACTACCTGAATTTCAATGCTGCTTCCTACATATGCGACATTAGCCAAGTTACCCAATCTGTGTCTCCTGTTCTGCACCTGTTAAAAAAAAAAAAAAAAAAGGTAATAATAGCTCCTCCTTTTATACAGCTGTCCTGAGGACTGAGTGAGTTTATGCAGGTAGAGTGGTTGTCAGAGTCTAAACACTGTATTACTGCTGGCTTCTTGTTACTGTGTTCTTATGCCTCAGTGACATCTCGTAATTAGTGGCGTTGTGAGGAGGTATCATCTCACAGGAGGAAGGGAGCAGAGACTGTCCAGTCAGCTCTCCACCAGGACGCTGAGTGAATCCATTGTGTTGCAAAACACAGTTGGACTCTTCTTTGTTTATCATGATCCTAGGGCAGCTCAGTCCTTCCTGTTCTTGGGATGGTTTCTCTTCTTCCGGAACTTTCTGTTTATTTCTGTAGATCCACCCTCCCCAGTTACACAGAGAGAAATAGAGATCTATATTTTACAAAAAGACATAGATAATTTTTTTTAAAAAACTCAAACTACCCAAACACGTCAACTTCACCACTGTCATGCTTAATCCCACACCATGGTGCGAGATGGGGAAGAAAAAGGCAGTTATGCCTGTTCTCGCTCTCCCTAAATGCGGGATGGTTTGGTTCTTCTGAATATTTATCCTGAAGAGCCGTCTTTTTAATGTCTTCAACAACAAGGGGCACCTGGGTGGCTCAGTTGTTTAAGCGTCTGACTCCGGCTCAGGTCATGATCTCGTGGTCCGTGAGTTCGAGCCCTGCGTCAGGCTCTGTACTGATGGCTCAGAACCTGGAGCCTGCTTCAGATTCTGTGTCTCCCTCTATCTGCCCCTCCCTGGCTTACACTCTGTCTCTCTCTCTCAAAAATAAATAAACCTTAAAAAAAATTAAACAATAAAATCTTCAACAACAAGAGGAGTAGAATTAATGAAGAATTCTCACAGGTAAACCTGTCTTTTTTGGCCACTTGGGTAAAAGTGGAAATAATGTTCCCAAACCCTACCCCACATCCTCTCCCTACCCAGACCCCAATCCTCACGGCCCTGATAGCAGCTCGGGGACAAAGTCATCTTCCCAGAAAGTGCTGGCCAAAGACACAGGGGGAGGAGGGTGGGGTGGGGGCGGGGAGGGAGCTACCTCCGCTTTGAACCAGACTCTGCACCCTGCTCACACCCCACCCCTCCATCCGGGTGGCACAACGTATACCCCGGGCATTTCCAAATCATTGCCCATCAGCTTCCCAGTAAAACAAAAAGGCCATAGCTGGCACTTTAATTCTCTCCCCACCCAAGCTGTTCATGCAAGAAAAAAAAAAATTTTTTTAAGACTACAAGTTGAAAGGCTTTTTTTTAAGCGCCTACCCACATTAAAGGAGGACTATTTAATTCTAGAGCTACAGCTACAAGATCAAAAATAGGAATAATTAAAGCCTGAGATGTAACTGTTAAGAAAGGCGTTTTTTATTTTCTTTGCCAAGTCCTTAAACAGGTAAACCTCATATTTAAAGAAAGCACTAAGATTTGAAAATCCCAATGGGAATTTTTTTTTCTTGTTTAAGGCATAACGAATTCAGTCTTCAGAGACCACAGAGCAGAGTTTGTTAAGCTCCCTGAACTGTCAGCTGAATAATTATCTGGCAAAGCCTGTGTGTAGGTGACTCCCCACGATTTCACTTCTTTCCTGTTTTGAAACAGAAGGTCACCAACCTCTGGAACAAAATTTGGCAAACTCAGGGAATGTCAGCTTGTGGCCTTCCTTTGCATTAGGGGATATTTCATTTTTAAGTCTTGCAAATATGTATACTGAATGCCACTCAAGTACATGTCCTAGAGAATGTAGAATTTAAAAGCAAAAGAAACAAAATTAAAAAAAAAAAAAAACAACCAAACACAAAAACAATCTCCCTTTTTTCAGAGTGGCTGGAGCCAAATGAACCTTATGTCAAAACCCATGAACAGTCTGATAATTTATATTCCAAGGAGAAGGTGAAGCAGGAACATTGAGGGTCGAATGCAAAAAAAAAAAAATCTCATTACAGCCAAACCTGTTGGTTTTTTAATAAGATTAGAATTTTAAATTGTGGCCTTAAAATACCTGTCTGAGTGCTTGGACGTTACTGCTTTAAAATCTCCACTTGAGGGGCGCCTGGGTGGCGCAGTCGGTTAAGCGTCCGACTTCAGCCAGGTCACGATCTCGCGGTCCGTGAGTTCGAGCCCCGCGTCGGGCTCTGGGCTGATGGCTCAGAGCCTGGAGCCTGTTTCCGATTCTGTGTCTCCCTCTCTCTCTGCCCCTCGCCCGTTCATGCTCTGTCTCTCTCTGTCCCAAAAATAAATAAATGTTGAAAAAAAAATTTAAAATCTCCACTTGAGAGGCTGTGGCTGTGGGGGTTCCGGTTCACCTAAAAGGAGTCTGGACAGCTGATTCATGGGCGCTTCCTTCTGTCACATGAACCTTGTCCTGTTCTGAAACTGAAGTATTCAGTCTCCGTCCCCATAGGATGCAAGGTACCTTCAAGGAAAGACAATGCATGTCATTATCCTAACTTGACTGAAGGCAGAGCTAAGTAGAGATGAGACTTGAGATCTTGAACTTGAGATCAGACGCAAAACCTGACGTGGAGCAGAGATCACGCCTGGCTTGCCTTTGTCCCAAAAGAATGTTGCCTGGGTGTCAGGCAAGACTGTTGGCTACACCTGACCAGGTGTGGGGAGGTGGGATTTGCAGAAGGGAACACAAAACCTCAGTTCCTTGTAAAGGAGAAAAATGAACAGCCCACCTGCTCCAGAACTGGCCAGCTTCTCTCAAGTTTGGCCAAATAGGACATTCCGTTGTTCTTATCCTAAAACCAGAAAACTACCTCCCTCGCTCCTGCTACTGCCTCTGTTATCTGCCAAATGTCAAAATGGGCCTGGAGTAGGCTGTCTACTTTGCTCTCCAGGGTAGTAGAGTTGAGAGAGGGGCAATGATCAGCCAGTGCTGCCCTAGACTCATGTCTGCAGCTGGAAATCACCTAGCCACACAGTCTCCATTATCCATGCAGACAAAGGTCGTTGAGAAAAGAGGCAGGTCCCCGATACAGCCGTAACTATTCCTGATGGGACCTTATTTCCAGAATCAGCAGCCTACACTGTGTTCCCGGGACTGGAACCTGATAGGTACACCCTCTACATTCTCTGGACAAACCAAAGGATGATGAAACAAGCACAGAGAAACGACCCTGTGACCATGTGTTTGATCATTTCTCTTTGGAATCAGGAGCGAAGTTGGTCAATTGTTTTAGTTTGCCCTGATTTTTTTTCAGGGCACCCCAGCCCTCAGAAGGTATAGGTTTATATGACTGCCCCTTGCCTCAAGAAAAGCTGCAAACTCCTTGGGAAACCTTTCTATCCTGTCACCTGTATTTCCCAAAGTTTGGGGCGGGTATTCGTCTCCTGTCTTTACTTAGGCTACTTGATTATCAGTGTTCCAAGAACCTTAAACATCTAAGTCTTTTTCACCGTTTCTCCCTCAAGCTCTAAAGCCCTTGTGAAAACTGACCCTCAAGGTGCATCCTGATGTCTTGTGGACCCCAGGTGGGACATGAGGATTACGCCGTGATGAGTGTGCAAGCCAGTTTCAAATATGTGGTCCATGCCTATAAACCCATGAGAGCTTGAAAGCTGCCATTGTTGATGCCAGCCTGACTCAAAAGACAGAAAATATCCCAGCATACCCAGATATTCCTCTGAACCCCCCTTCCTGTCTTCTTTGATAACATTAACTCCATGATCACTGTTGTTACCAAATTCTGGTCTTTGCCTGCTGCCCCAACACCAGCCTTCACCCCTCCAACCCACTTTCTTTCTTTCTAGAAGCCACAACGATTGTATGACTTGCTCCAACCGAGCAAGTCAGTCAATGGCCAGAGGTCATTCTGAGCATTAGCTTTCCGTTCTGCAAAACCTACACACCAAATTGAAGAGCAGACAAATAAACCCACAGCTTGGGGTCATCAGGGTAAGGGGCTAAACTAAGATCTCATTTTATTTGACAGGTGCATGGAATCGGGGATTTAAATTTCAGGAAATCTCCATGAGAGAAAGTAAACCCATGGTCATGGTCATGGGTAGTCATCAGTCAAGTGTTACAATGTGGACACATTTCACCCAGATTGGTCCCCAAATAATTCCTAAAACTTCCTAAGTTTCTTGCAATCTATGAGAAATGTTTCTGGTGCCCCGCCCCCCACCCGTTTAGTCCTTACACATTTTTTAGTTTAGCGTTCCCAATATTGCAATTGTTTATGAATGGGGTGTAGTATCTGGCCAACTTACTGAAATTCTCTTACTAGTTCAGATCATTTTGCGGTTGATTGAGAAGGATTTTCCAAAGAGACAATTATACAGTCTTCAAGTAAAAACAGTTTTGTCTCTCCTTTTTCAATACTAATACATTTTGTTATTTTTTACCGTTTTATTCCATTAGCTCGGATGTTGAATAATAACAGTGTTCGTCTTTGTTTCTGATTTCAAACAGGTGACTCACCGCTGAAGATGAGGTTTGTAGAGGGGTTTCTTTCCTTTATGAAAATGAGGCTGTTTTATTTTATTTCTGTTTTGTTAAGTGTTTTTCTTTTTTACGTCACAAATGGGTCTTTGTTGAGCTCATTAAAACAGTTTTTCTGAATCTATTGAGATGACGTTATGATTTTTCTTGTAATTCTTGATCAAATGAATTACATTAATAGATTTCTTCATGTTGAAATATCCTGGCATTCCAGGGATAAGCCCTGCTTTGTTAAGACGTATTATTCTTTTAGGACACAGATGGATTTAATTTACTACTGTTTATTTAGGATTTTGGTGTCCTTGTTCATAAATTTGATTGATCTATATTTTCTTTCCCCTCGATATCTTTGTTTAGTCTTGTTATATGGTTACACAAGCCTCATAGATGAGAAGCTTCCAAGTTTCTTCTAGGTTCAGAAAGAAGTACTAGACCCCCCAAATTATCTGTTTCTTGGTGATCTGAGCTTTATGATTAACTTTGCCTAACTTTTAAATGTTTCTATAACTATACCTCTTTAGTCAATTTTAGAATTTATATTTGCCAGGAAATCACCATTTTAAAATCCACATTTGCACATTTATTTTAAAAAGTTGAGCATGGTATGTCTTTATGTTTTAAATCTTCTAACAGAATATACACCCTTTCTTATTTCTGATGTTTCATCAATTTTCTCCTTATTAATAATTGGCCTCGATCAAAGCCTTGATCATTTTTCTTTTTTTGCATTTACTCCATTAACTGCTGCATTTTCTCATGTTTATTCTCTCCTACTTTTGGGGGGATTACCTTACAATTTGTTATCTAGCTTTTGATTCATAAGTTTAGTAAAAAAACAAAAACCAAAAAAACCTCCTCATTATCTAATTAGACTATTTCAAACTGTAAAATGTTCTCTGCCTATTATTTTGCATGCATCCCACAAATTTTTTCTTTAATGCTGTGCTCACATTCTTGTTTATTCCTAACTCGTTTGTAATTTCAGTAAGATTTTCTCTTCAATCTAGGAGTTATTTAAAAGTCTGTGTTAAAATGTCCCGGTAATTGTATCTAGACTATATAAAGAACTCCTACACATCAATACAGAAAAGACAGCTCATTACAAAATGAATAAATAAACATTGGAACAGGCAACTCGTCAAGAAGATATATGAATGGCTAAAAAAACATGTGAAAAGGTAGTCAACATTAGCAGTCTTCAGGGAAATGCAAATTCAAACTACAATGAGATACCACTTGCCATCCACCAAACGGTTGCCATTTAAAAGATGTGAAAATATCAAGGGCGCCTGGGTGGCTCAGTCGGGTGAGTGTCCAACTTAAGCTTAGGTCATGATCTCACGGGTTCATGGGATTGAGTCCCACGTTTGGCTCTGTGATGGCAGTGTGGAGCCTGGTTGGGATTCTGTGTCTCCCTCTCTCTCTGCCTCTCCCTGCTCATGCTCTGTCTCTCTCTCTCTCAAAAAATAAACATTGAATGAATGAATAAATGAATGAATGAATAAATAAATAAATGATGTTAAAATATCAAATATTGGTGAGAAAGAGGAGCAAAAACTCTCGTATGTGGCTGACAAAAGTATAAAATGGTACAACCACTTCGGAAAAGAGTGGTAGTTTGGTGGCAGTTTCTAATAAAATGAAATTTACCTCAACCCGATAAGCCCGAGATTCTGTTACTAGGTACATGCCCCAAATAAATGAAGGCACATATTCAGAAGTGTCCTTGTACAAAAATGTTTCGGGGCGCCTGGGTGGCTCAGTCAGTTGAGCGTCTGACTGTGGCTCAGGTCACGGTCTCATGGGTTGTGAGTTCAAGCCCCGCATTGGGCTCTGTGCTGACAGCCCAGAGCCTGGAGTCTGCTTCAGATTCTGTGTCTCCTTCTCTCTGCCCCTCCCCCACTCGCGATCTGTCTCTGTCTCAAAAATAAATAAACATTAAAAATTTTTTTTAAAAATGTTTCTATTAGCTTTATGCAGGTGCAATAACCCCACACTGAAGTCTGGATTACCACACAGTAATATATCTGCACAGAGACATACTACTTAAAAAATGAGTAAGTAAATAAGGGATGAACATTTCGTACGTACCACAAACAACAGGGATGCATCTCAAAAACATGCTGAGTGGAAGAAGCCAGATACAAAAGAGTATCTGCTATGTGAACCATTTACATAAAGTTCAAGAACGGTGATTGTCTCTGGGTGGGGGCATGACCAGAAAGGGGCAGGAGGAATCTTTTTGGGGTGATGGAAATGTTCTAGATCTTCAGCTGGATGATTACTGAGGGGTGGACATCAAAATTCTGTGAGCTCCACAACTGAATTCTTTAACTATATAAATTATACTTAGAAGAACACCAACAACAACATAAAGTGTTTCCCTTCCCCCCTCCTTTTGTAGTTAATTTATACTATTATTGCATTTGGCTAGTAAATTTATTTAAATACATTCAACTACTTAATATTTGCTGAGATTTCCTT
The DNA here is from genome assembly GCF_014898765.1 of Herpailurus yagouaroundi. Lineage (NCBI taxonomy): Eukaryota > Metazoa > Chordata > Mammalia > Carnivora > Felidae > Herpailurus > Herpailurus yagouaroundi. Next base: position 5,066,828 of record NW_024412423.1, on the reverse strand, counting down.
TGAATCGTAGTAGATAGTGCATTTTTGTTACTGCTCCATAAGTATTTGAAAGAATATATGTTATTCTGTTAAAAATAACCTATACAGCTTGTAGTGTCTTATTCAAATATACCAGTTTTCTTTTTTTTTTTTAAATGATATTTCTATTTCTGAGAGACCTATGCTAAAATTGTGACTTTTTCCACTCATTTCATCCGGTAAACATTTGCTGAGTTCCTACCCTTTGAGGAACATACATTAACAGTTGAGAGGAAAGGGTGTGGAGCTAGAACCCTTGGGCATGAATTCTGACTCTGGTATCGACTAGTTGTGTGACAGTGAATATGTCACGTAGCCTCTCTGTGCCCCAGTTTCTGTATCTTTAAGATGTGGACAGTATAGTATCTGTCTATGTATCTGTCATACCTATTAAATAAGTACATGTGAAGTCCTAGAATAATGCTTGCATATAATAAGGACTTAATAAATGTTACCTATTATATGACAGAAACTATGGTAAGCCCTGGAGATATTACAATGAAAGAGAGAATATAAGACATGGTCTGAGACCTCCTGGGGCTTACCTTGCAATGGAGGAGTCAGACTTTTTGTCAATTGCATATATAAATGTATAATTACGCTGGGATAAGTGCAATGAAAGAAAACAGTACCATAAGAGCATATAATGAAACATCATCTATTTTGAGGGACTGGAGAAGACTTTCCTAAGGAAGTAATATTTGGGTTGAGGAGAATGTGGTTATGACTTTAGAATACAAAATAATTTCTTTTTTTTTTTTTTTTTAATTTTTTTTTTCAACGTTTATTTATTTTTGGGACAGAGAGAGACAGAGCATGAACGGGGGAGGGGCAGAGAGAGAGGGAGACACAGAATCAGAAACAGGCTCCAGGCTCTGAGCCATCAGCCCAGAGCCTGACGCGGGGCTCGAACTCCCGGACCGTGAGATCGTGACCTGGCTGAAGTCGGACGCTTAACCGACTGCGCCACCCAGGCGCCCCCAAAATAATTTCTTAAACAAGTCACAGTAAGTATAGTTCATAAAATTTTATTGCATTAAAATTTAAACTTGTATAGTTCAGGGGCACCTGGCTGGCTCAGTCAGAGGAGAATGTGACTCTTGATCCTGGGGTCATGAGTTTGAGCCCCATGTAGACTATAGAGATTACTTAAATAAATAAAACTTAAAAATTTTTTTAACTTGTATAGTTCAAAAATACCATAAATAAATTGAAAAGACAAATCAAAGACAAGGACAAGATATTGCAATGCATATGGCTGATAAAAGGTTGCAAATTTATAAAGAAATTCTACAAATCAATAAGAACAAGGCAAAATGTATAAATGTGTGGACAGATGACAGGAACAAGCCATTCACAATAATCAATTGGAATTGCCAAAAAAAGACACATGTAAAGATTCCCAACCTCATTAGTAAGTAAGGTAACACACAAAATACAGTAACAATGAGATAACATATACCTGATATAGTGGCAAAAATTTTAAAGTCTAACAATATCAATATTTGGCAATGGGAACTCTAATGCTACTCCAAAAATAAATTAATATAATTAATTTGGAGAACAATGAGGCAATATCTAGTAATATATACTCTTTGACTCAGAAATTTTACTCCTGGGTATATACTCCAGAACTAAGCTTTCCAACTTTTTCACATCATGGCCCACAGTGGATTTTATTTTCCCCAGTTAGTGAGTCTCTGTCTTTTAATAGGAGAAATTTAGCCCATTTACATACATTGTGATAACTAATATGACTGGATATATTTCTAAAGCCTTATTTAATGTTTAAAAATTTTTTTTAATGTTTATTCATTTTTGAGAGAGAGTGTGAATGGGGGAGGGGCAGAGAGAGAGGGAGACACAGAATCCGAAAAAAGATCCAGTCTCTGAGCTGTCAGCACAGCCCAACGCAGGGCTTGACCCCACGAACTACGAGATCATGACCTGAGCTGAAGTTGGATGCTTAACCAACTGAGCCACCCAGGTGCCCCCAGCCTTATTATAATGTTTACCATGTATCCACTTTAAAAATATCTTTGTTAGTTTTCCTTTTTTAAACCATCTGTTTCAATGGATTTTGAATTCTTTGAGTTTTTTTTCCTCCAATAGTTTAGACATTATATACCCTATTTCTATTTTTTCTGGTGATTATCCTTACACTTTAAAACACACTTAAGCATATATCTTTCTACGTATCTCAGGTATTTGTCAATATCTCTATACTTACCCTGAAAAGTTATCTGTTAATTTGATGTAATTCCAATATTAGCCTGCTTTCAATTTCTTCTGTGTCCCAAACCCACCACACTGAAATCATTTGGGATTTTAGTTTTTGTTTAGTTCTTTTCATTATTTTTCACATCACGCTATCAAAATCTTTTAAGATTTAACAATTAAGCTTATAGGTTTATTGGCTTACCACCTTCCTGTGACTTGATCACTTTCTTAGGGTCGCTTTTCTTCTTTCTAGAAACACTCAAGTGTATCTTCTTAGAGAGGATCTGTGGGGGCTGAACCCTTGCATGTCAGTCATTTTATCCTGCTCTTCAATTTCACTGCTAATTTGGCTCAGCATAACGTTGTAGTTCTCTGGAGTTATTCTTTCTCCTGCAGTTGAAAATGAATGCATTCCCCTAAACTGCTATCCTTTAAAAAAAAAAAAAATTTAATGTTTATTTATTTAAAAAAAATTTTTTTAATGTTTGTTTTTGAGAGAGACAGAGACAGAATGCAAACGGGTTAGAGGCAAAGAGAGAGGGAGACACAGAATCCGAAGCAGGCTCCAGGCTCTGAGCTGTCAGCACAGAGCCTGACACGGGCCTCGAACCCATAAACTGTGAGATCACGACCTGAGCTGTAATCAGACACTTAACTGGCTGAGCCACCCAGGTGCCCCCAAACTGCTATCCTTTTGATCTATTGCTGCCTTCCCTTATATTTCAGTTTGACAGGTATTTGTTGCATCCCTACTATGTGCTGAGTGTATTTCTAGGTATTGGGGATACAAGGGGGCTTGACATAGGCCTGTGTGTGGTGTGCTGGGTTCACTACCACCACTGTGTATGGACTTCCTAGGTTTCCCCCTGATGACTGGCCGAGGGGCCGCCCTGCTCAAAGTTAGTCAATGCCTAGGCTGGCCTACAGCACGGTGTGGTCTGATAATCGACAAAAACCCAAAAACAATAGCAACAAAACTGACCTGTGCTGATTCAGTTCTCATTCTTATGCATTTCAATGGGGAAATGCCCAAAGAACAAAGCTATAAAAATAACCCTGCCTACTCTCTGGCCATCTGCCCACCAAGGGCAGAGCTCAGGGCATCTGGTCCTTTTGATAAATGCTCTGGCCCAGCTCTGCCTGACAAACCACATCTTTCCCACTATCACTTTCTGGGCAATGACATGTGAGAAAGGAAAGACCAGCTTCTTGGCACAGCAATTCCCTAAAGAAAGAAAACAGGGCTGGGGGTGAGGGGAGCATTTATTAAATCACCTGGAGGACTTTTTAAAAATGCATGTTCAGGGTCCTTAACCCCAGAGAATAAGATTTGACCTCTTGGGATGGTGGGGTAGGGGTTAGGGGAACTTGGGGGAAGCAAATATACATTTTGAAAAAGTATCTCAGGGAATTATCACCTCTATTGTATGTATGACCACTCTGCCACTTCTGAGTTGACAGCCACTGATGTTATCCAACCCTGTCATTTTATAGATGAAGCAACCACAGTCCAGAGAGGAAAGGTGATTGATTTGTTCCAGGCCATACAGCTAGTTGATAGCAGAGCCAGGATGAGACTCAAGGACACTTGATTCCTAGACTGTGCTTCTCCTGACTACCTATAATTCATCTTTAGCTCTTGCTCTTCTTGAGATCATTATCATCACCATCACCACCATTAATGTCATCACCATGATCACCATGATCACCACCATGATCACCATGATCACCACCATGATCACCATGATCACCATGATCATCATCATCACCACCATCATCACCATCACCATGACCACCATGATCACCATGATCACCATCATCACCACCATCATCACCACCATCACCATGACCACCATCATCACCATCATCGCCACCATCATCACCATCACCACCACCATCATCATCATCATCACCATGACCACTATCATCACCATGACCACCATGACCACCATCATCACCATGACCACCATGACCACCATCATCATCATCATCACCATGACCACCATCATCACCATGACCACCATCATCACCATCATCACCACCATCATCACCATCATCACCACCATCATTACCACCATCACCATGACCACCATCATCATCATCGCCACCATCATCACCATCATCACCACCATCATCACCATCATCACCACCATCACCACCATCATCACCATCATCACCATGACCACCACGACCACCACCATCACCATGACCACCATGACCACCATCATCACCATCATCACTATCATCCTCATCACCTTCACCAGAAGACTACTGGCCACTTATATAAACTTATCTCTCCAATTGACAATAATCCTACAAGGCAAGTGTTGTCTCTGTTTCTTACTCCTTGTCCACATTCCCAACTTTTATGTACTATTCATCCTGACACACAGGATCTGTCATCAGCAGCAAATGCCTCTATCTGTGCCCTGTGTCTTTTGTTGTAAGGTGTCTTCCTATCTTGCCCTAATGGAAAGTTGGCTGTGCTCTGCAAACGCCACCTCATCCGCAGACCCTCAAGTGGAGGTTATTTGGGCTTCATCAAGGCTCAAGGGTGGAATAGCTCTCCCATTGTACCTGTAATTCAGTTCTCTTCACTCCTCCTTCAAAACTCCCATCCTTCAAAATTCAGGGCACACTTTACTACCTGCCACTGTTATCTACCAACTTACTCTCCTTCATTCATTAATGACTCTCCATGTTTATTCCTGACACCATTCTTGGTGACTTAACAACCTTGAAGAATAGTGATCCATTCCACACCTTGCTCCCTGCATTCTATGACCTCCTCACCTCCAACAATCTTTCATTTCTACTCCCCGGCGCCCCAGCCACACTCTCATGCTTATGTTCTAAACCCCAGTATCAGTTCTCTCTGGTCTCAATCCATGACTTTACCACCTTTGTATCTTTCTTTATAAAGATAAAAAATACAGTGAAACTTTGGTTTGCAAGCATAATTCATTCCAGAGACATGCTTGTAATCCAAAGCACTCATATATCAAAGAGAATTTCAAGAACCATTAGCTCAGTTGTGATCATGTGACATTTGGTGTCATGTACTACTCTTATTGCAAGACGTCGCTCGCTTATCAAGTTAAAATTTATTAGAAGTGTCTGCTCGTCTTGTGGAACACCTGCAGAACAAGTTACCAAGTTACTCACAATCCAAGGTTTTACTGTATATGCAAAGATAACATATATGTCCGTATAAATGCAAAGATTATTTATATATATTGGGATTGTATATATAAGGAGATATTAACATATGTGATAGGTATATATATCTCCTCATATCCTCACTTGCCTCCTTGTTCTGCTTAATTCCATGATGTATCATTATAGTGACTGCTTTGTGTATTCTCTCATTTCCATGGCTTTTTCTTTTCATCGAATTCATCTGGCAAAAGCCCATTCAAGATTAAATCCCTACCCGTAGAGTTTGTGACCACAGCTGAGAGGCTCGAAGTTGTGACAGAAGATATAAAGTGGCTGGAGGGTTTACTTTCAACACATTACTGCACACCCCAAATAGGACCCCAGCGCGCTCGGTGGTTTTACAATCCTACTCTGTGAAAAGATTGTTCCGCCCCTTCTCCTCCCTCTTTAAGCTTTATACATGGCTGGCTTCATGTGAGTTCCCCTAAAAGCTGTGCCTGAGACACAGGTCTACCTGAAGGTAGTTTATATGGGAAGTGATCCCAGAGATCCAGAGAGAGGACCTGAGGAGTGAAACAGGAAAAGTGGGAAAGGCGATGGATGACCTCTGGTAGATGGGCAGTTCAGCACCCATGACCTGTGGGTGACGGATGAGTTATGGGTGATGGATGACCAATCTCAGGGACCTTCTGAAGAGCCTGAGGGGCTGTAGCTCAGATTTTTCCACTCAGGGAATGGAACGGGTGAGCATTTACCTCCAGGCTCCTGTCTCCCATTGCCCAGTGGGGGCCTCTTGCAAGAACTTCCCCGCATCTCCAGGCCATCCCAGGGTGAATGCCACACAGCAGCTTCTAGAACGCCCGGGGCCAGACACTGTCACATTGTTCTTGGGCTGAGCTGCTTTGAAGCCAGTCCAGAACGGTCCCTCCAACAGTCTGTAAAGTAGGGAGTGTCTCCCTGAGAGGAGAATTGAACTGAGGCACAAGGGAAGCCCCTTGCACCCTTCACATCTGTCACGGACCCTCCAAGTCCAACTGAGTCTTTACCCAAAGCTGCGACTTCTGCCGGGACTTCATGCAAGAGAGAGTGATATGAGCTCCAGTCCCCCTGCTCCAGCTAATCTCAAGGCCATAGCCGATACTGTCCATTTCTACCACCCATTCTCCACTGCCCTCCACCTCAGCCAGCACTGAGCAGGTCTAAGTTGATTGCTGTATGCAGGGTCAATGATCTTTGTTCCCTGAGAGGTCTGCCTCTCAATGCCTTGCGTTTACATCTGGTCATGGGTGCTGAACTGCTCATGTACGTAGTTATTGGACAGGAAAGCATTGAAAGCCACTCATGTAGGTCTCTTGGGCGCAAACACAGATTTCCCTGCTCTTGTGGGTTGGCTGGCTGCTCACCCCACTGGTTCCCAGGGCAGCATGAGGGGTGTGAGGGCACTGGACCTGGGAAGAAGGTCAGAGGTACAGAGATAAGAGTTGTTAGAAGCCGAGAAGGTCAGCTCCAAAAGTCTTCCACATGAGTGGGACGTAATGCCAAAGACCTTCTCTGTTAACCTCACAAAGAAGGACCTGTCTTCTCTCGAATACATATCGTGTGCCAGGCAGCCTAGGTGCCTTGTTTTCACGTGAGAGGTAGCATTGCGGTCCCCATTTCCATCAGGGGGAAACTGATCAGAGCAGGAAGCCAGCTCACCAAGCCGGATCTCGCCCACAGGATGGATCCCACAGCCCTTCCCGTCAGCCCTGTGCCTCCAACCTGGGGGTTGAGGCCAGTCAGGTGACAGGTGAGAACATACCCTGCAGGGCCCAGAGAGCTCGACCTGATTAGATGTGTGTAAAACACGCACGGAATCGAGCACAGAGACATGGCCAGCCACTCGGCATGCCCCCTGGGGTCTCCCCCCTCCCCCCATGCTCTTCCCCATGGCACTCTCTCTTCTCTCCCCACTGTTCTTGTAGGAGCGGCGCATCTCCGGTAGAGCGGTAAGTGGGAGTCCTTCAAGTCCATCCAGGGAAGGCAGGCACCTTTCTCCTTCAGGGCACTCCCTTCCCAGAAGGGCCCCATCCACAACATCCAAGCAGGTCACCCTTCGCAGGGTTGGGTAAGGTCCAGAGGCACAGCAAACCAGCTTCAAGGCCACCTCCTTCCTCGAGGAAACCCTGGTCTGTGCCAGGAGGAGTGATACTGCGGTAATGACAGCTCACAGGCTGGGGCAGGGACGGGTGCAGGCAGGACCCAAATCAGAGACTGACCTCTCTCGCAGGAGAGGCAGGGAGGCGGCGAGGTGCTGGGGGCACACCGGCCCCTCTTACAGGTACCCAGAGACTGAGGAAGAGCAATCAGATGGAGAAGCTGCAAATCTGGATATGTTGGGAGAAGCAGCAGGCCACCAGGGCTGACCCATGATCAGAAGCATCAGGGCCGCAAACAGACTGTGTGGATTTCGAGAACACCCGGCATAGAGAAGCTGTGGCCTGGGTGGGGGCAGCCGGAACAGCCCTGGCCGACCCCAGCTCCCCAGCCCTCAGGCTCCCTGCCTGGCATGTCCCCCTGACCCAGCCTCCTCTCCTCAGATCCCATTCCCGTGCTCTGTCTGCTGGTCCCACGTCACTGTCCTTTCCTGAGCGGCTCCAGCAGGTCTGAGGTAACGAGAGAAAGGGCTCGTGTCCAGAGTGTGCCTCCTCCCACCAGCCGTGGCCCAGCCCGGGTGCACCTGCTCCAGGCCACACTCCTTGCCTGGCCGTGAGACCATGCACAAGTCATTTGGCTTGTCTCTGCCTCAATTTCGTCCTCCATAAAACAGGGATGGCGATGGTAATGAAGACACTACCCTCCTACTATGGTTGTGCGGATTGAAGCGATATGTATAGTTGTGAAAGAGGTACAGAGCTGATGTATGTTTTGAACCATTTCATTTACTCTTCCCAACAGTATAATTGGTCCCATTTTACAGACGGGGAAATAGAGGCTCCAAAATGAATAGGCATTCACTGAAAGGCATGCATGAAGTAGGAACCGCAATTTGAAACCCAAACTTTTTTTTTTTTAAGTTTATCTATTTATTTTTGAGAGACAGGGAGCACATGCGCACATGCAGGGGAGGGGCAGAGAGACAGAGAGAGAGAGAGAGAGTCCCAAACCTGATCCAGGCTTGTCCCAGGGCATTGCCTGATCCAGGGCTCGATCGCACGAACCGTGAGATCATGACCTGAGCCGAAATCAAGAGTCTGACGCTTAACCGACTGAGCCCTCCAGGCGCCCCTGAAACCCAAATTGTGTGACTCTGAAGCCCGGGGTCTTTTTGACCTCTCAAAGTCAGAGGCCCAGACAGGCAGGCAGGTGAACAGGGAAAGGGTGCTCCTGCCACAGCCAGGGCTTGAAGTGGTGCTGCTTCACTTTTGCTTCTGTGCGGCGTCCCCACAGCAGACCGCAGTCCAGAGCCAAGATTCCTGCTGTGGAACTCGAGGCCTGACCGCAAGCTGGACGGAGGCAAGAATAGAGACCCAGGTATCTTTCCCAGCCCCGCCTCCTCACCTCCCCCCCCCCCACTTCCTGCAGGCAGGGCCACCTGCTGAGAAGCCCTGGGCTCTGTGCAGGAGAGATGGGCATATGCCAAAGCAGGAGTCGCAAGCTAGTGTCAGAATCGCCCCCAAAGTCCTTCCTTCAGCTTCTTGCAGCGCTGTTTCTGGACAGAAACCAAGCGGAAGGACGGATGCTGTGGAGTCTGCGCCTTGTACAAAGGCTCTGGCCAACCGCATTCCCCAAGCTCTCCCAGGACTTGCTTCTCTTCTCAGTTTGCTCCTTGCAGCCGCGTGCCAAGCATTCAATTAACCACCCTGCTTCTGCCCCCTCCCCAGCCAAATGGGTACCAGATGCACCATGGAGACCTCGCACAAAGGGGGGAAGAAAAACTTTACTCAGGCAAATCAGCAGAGAAAACACAATTAGGCAAAGCAAACAGAGCCAAAGAGGCAGCGGCGAAGCCAAGTGTCCGGGAGCCCACCTGCAACACATTTCCAGGAGCCCCTCAAAAACCATGCTTTTCTAATGGAGGCCATACAGAAGCCCCCGCCAGGCAAAGGGAGGCTCTGTGCCTAGCAGATCAAGACAGCCTCCACGCCAGGGGCTGGGGAAGTGGGGAGAGGGGGGGTTGCTTTTGTTCCACCCTCGCGTCTCCAGGAAGGATGTAGGTAGGGCCTGTGGCTGCTGCAAAAACACGAGAGCTCGATGCCAAGAAGCCACCAGAAAATTGGCCCCACTCCTTCCTTATCTTGCAATCTAGACTTCCAGCCAGGGCCAGGAGCAGCAGTCACTGGAAGAGGGAGGGGTTAAGGCCAGGTTTGCAATAACTCTTTTCTCTGGGAGGCCCTGCTCAGATCACTGGGCTGAGAATAACAGCTGCTGCCCCGGGGAGCAGGGCGAGGGCTCCTTGATGGCCTGTTCAGAGCATCAGGCAGCCCTGGAGGAGCTTCTGCCAACGGCAAACACCCAGAGCCCCAGGTAGCGTGATCCTGCCAGTTCCCGGGAGCAGCAGCCGAATGCGAGGTTCAGGTGTCCGCTACCAACATCACAGATCCGGAAGTACGATGTGCAGAATGGCCTCTTACCCCCGCTCAGAGTGGTACACTCTTAGCCCTCCCCCCACCCACGTGCCATCCCCAGAGTGGTACAAGGCAGGGAGGCAGTGCCGGGAGCACAGCCTCTGGCATCAGACAGAGGCTCAAATCCCAGTTTCCACCGCTTATGAGAAGCTGTGCAATGCCCAGCAAGTTACTGAACCTCTCTGGGCTTGTTTTCTCATTGGTAAACTGAAGAGGGACACCTAAGTTTGCCAGGAAGATTAAGTGAGATTTGGGCACATACGGTGGTGAATACATACCTGGCACCTGGTGGGAACTTAATACATGGCAGCAGCTTTGTGCCAAGCTTATTAGGAGGAAGCTTCGGAAATCAGGAGGTGGGAGAGAGAGGAGGGAACCGGCAGAATAAATGTGGAGCGGAGAGGTGTGAGGCCACGAAAAACCAACAGTTGAGAAACATGTAGCTGAGCGTTGGTGGAACCAGCTCGTGAGCTCTGCTAGCTTATTAGCAGAGGAAGGTTCTATTTTGACAAACCAAACCAGCCCAAAGGAGGCATCAGCCATAGGGCATCTACGTGGTGGAAATGAGCACCCAGCTCATTTCTTTTCCATCTCCAGAGCCTCGCATGGTACCTGAGCCAGCCCTGAGCCCTCCACTCCTCGCAGGGCTGTGTTGACTCTACCCACTCCCCATGCCCTTTATTGCATAAATAATGCCAGAAAGGGGGCGCCTGGGTCACTCAGTCAGTTAAGCGTCTGACTTCAGCTCAGGTCATGATCTCACGGTTCACGAGTTCCAACCCTGAGTCGGGCTCTGTGCTGAGAGCTCAGAGCCTGGAGCGTTTTTCAGATTCCGTGTCTCCCTCTCTCTTTGCCCCTCCTCTGCTCACACTCAGTCTCTGTCTCTCAAAAATAAATAAACATTAAAATAGAAAGAATGCCAGAAGGAAGTGGGAAATTCCACCTGGAAAGGCAGGCGTCCCGGAATTCTTGCAGGAGGCTGTGTCATGGCTAAGTCCCAGGAACTGGCCTGGACAGCCCAGGGGTGTGGCTGACCTCATGGGTGGCCCAGAGGTCACCACCTCTGTCCACAGGTCTGATGCCCCACGCCCCTCGGTGGGACTGGCGTCCTCTGTGAACCTCTCCTCAGAGCTGGTCAGAGCTGTGGGCCTCACGCACTCACAGGGAGAGCTGCAGGGGGGAGCCACGTGGCTGGAATCTGGAATCTTCTATCTTGTGATTTAATTTAACAGTGTAACAATGAACTTCAACCTAGAAATACAGCTTTTTCACCAGTCTCTATGCATCTATATGGTCCTGCGGCGGTCCCAGGGTGGAATGAATGGGCTGGCTGCAGTCAACTGCCCCCCAGAACACAGGGAGAGGAGTCAATACAAATTGGCAGCCAGAGACCAGCTCCTGAATGACAGAAAGGCGGCAGGGAGTCAAACCTTTGTCCCCCGTGTCCTAGGACACCACCACTGGTATTGTTCTGAATGGCACGTGAGCAGGGGCCCTTCCCCGCCGGGCACGGGTGGCGGAGAGCACAAGCTCTGCCATCAGCAGGCCTGTCAGAATTTGAGGCTAGCATCTTCTGTGTGGTCTCACGACCTCGAGACTTAATCTATTCCGCTTCAGCTGCCTGTAGCGCTCCACGACCAGGGTTTCTGTGAGGATTAGGCGGCATAAAGTATACGCAGGGCCCGGCTCAAGAGGGGCCGATCCCCTTTCTCTGTGGCTTGAGTTCACAGACCAAGTTTGCGGGGTCTGGCCAGACCTACTGTGCTGCTCCTTCAGGGCCCGAGCCCCCTGTGCCGAAACACAGTCCCTGCCGGCTCCCCATCCCCCGGACCCCACACACTCGGCCCTTCCTTCGACCTGCAGTTGTCTCTCTCCAGCTCCTCGGCACCCACAGCCGTGAGTGAGCTGCTGCAGCCACGCTCCAGTAGACAGCCCGACAGCACCTCCCCGCTCCGACCCACCCTGAACCACCCAAAAGCCACCACTCAGGACATAGGAACAAAATATGTCCCGCACAACGGCAGAAAGGTCAGAGCATAATCTTTTTCTGCGACAAACTGGACAGGACAGTACACAGGAGAGACACGTCCGTTTTCCAGGAAGCCTATAGCTTCAAGAGGTCTGAGACCCAATCTGGGCTTCAGATCTACCAGACGACGGAAAAGAAAAACCAGCAGGATAAATCTGCGGGGAAATGTGAGTTGGTTTTTTGGATGAGCAGTAACTCTGGGGCTCTGTCTTGACTTTTTTTTTTTTTTTAATTTTTTAAATGTTTATTTATTTTTGAGAGAGGGAGAGAGAGAGAGACAGAGTGTGAGTAGGGGAGGGGCAGAGAGGGAGACACAGAATCGGAAGCAGGCTCCAGGTTCTGAGCTGTCAGCACAGAGCCCGATGTGAGGCTCGAACTCATGAACCATGAGATCATGACCTGAGCTGACGTCGGACGCTTAACTGACTGAGCCACCCAGGTGCCCCTTGACTTATTTTCTATCTGTGCATGTCCGTCCTGGAGGCCAATGGGGTGGAGAAAAGGGCAGACCCTGGATGAGAGACAGTCTTGGCCTCTCCACCTGTGTCACTCACCCCAAACCGGGTAAAGCAGTCATATTTGTATTTGGGGCTTGCTTAAGTTATTCTGGGGCTCAAAGCAGAATTTTACCAAACCTCTTTCAAGCCTACTACCTGTTTCAGAACAAAAGCTGCTGGAGGAGCCAGCCTGTCTTGTCCGGGATCATGTCTTCTGTGTCTGCCCCAAGGCCTGGCACCTAGCAGGTCCTCAGTAAACGTTGTGGAGACTGAACTCCTCCGGTCTGCCGTGGATCTGTGAGAAGAGAGATAAGGCAGGTAGACATTTCGAACTCCAATCCTTGGGGCTTCAAACCCAGAGTGATGGAGCCATGTACAGGAAGGTCCATAGAGCTACAGGGATTTGATAAAATGCAGGGTGGAGAGGAGATCTCTTGGCTACTAGATTTATTTGGATCACTTATTCACTCGCTTAGATAAGGACAACCACTTGAAGGATTAAAAACAAAAACAAAAACAAAAAGACATAGTCATGCCTCAGACAACAGGTTTTTGGTTCTTCACAAGCACGAGAGAGAGAGAGAGAGAGAGAGAGAGAGAGCGCTCAAATTTTGGAACCTCCAGTAGGATTACGTTCCAACCTAGCCTAAGCCAGCCCTTCCAATCCAGTTGCTAACCACAAAGAACCCAGCTGCCCGCCGCTACGATACTACCCAGGACGCTACCCACCGGGCACCCAGGATGGCGGTATTTCAGACATTCCCAGTCCACTGGTGAGTGGAGCCTGTTCTGGTCCCTCCTCCTGGGTGAGGAAAAGGTGAGCCCTGAGAGGCATGAAATATAGCCTCTCTTCCTGATGGCCTCCATACAGCCAGTCTCCCATCTGGCCCTTCAGGATGGTTTCTGACCTGGCCTTTAATTCTGTCTACATCTTGTTGAGTGTTACCTGTAGTAGAACATGTATCTGGCAACACGTAGGACAGCAGCATGTGTTACAAGGAAATACTCCTCAACAGAAACCTTCTGGAAGGCGGGACGTCTTTGTTCTTGAAAACTACAATATAATACCACCCTAAACTGGCAGGGGGAGGCAGAGGGTTATGTGTATGAGGGGAGAAACAATTGAGTGACAAAGCCAAGACATGAATACCATGTCTCAGCAGTTAAGTCTGTGAGCAAAGTCCCTATCAGATCCCCGACACGGGCAATACGCCTGCAGACTGAGCGGCTGCCACCAAGAGAACGTGGGGCCAACGTGACATTTAGCTCTCCTTTACTCCCAACTAGTGCAACATTCTCTAGACAGGCCAACTCTTCCTAACAATGGTAGCAGAAACGCATGCTAGTTTTTTAAGTTATGTATTTATTTTGAGAGAGAGAGCATGTGTATGCATCCACAAGCGGGGAAGGGGCAGAGAGAGAGGGAGAAAGAGAATCCTAAGCAGGCTCCATGCTGTCACTGCAGAGCCCAATGCAGGGCTTGATCCCACAAATCATGAGATCGGGACCTGAGCCGAAACCATGAGTTGGACGCTCAACCAACTGAGCCACCCAGGAGCACCAGTGCATCCTAATTTTAACCTCTAAGAAGTGAGTAAACATGGGTATCTAACAAGACTTTAGTAACTAATAATTCACAGCTTCCGAACTTATTTATGCTTTTCAAGGAATCATCTCAGAAAACCTTATGTTTTAAAATCCAGATCGCGGGGCGCCTGGGTGGCACAGTCAGTTAAGTGTCTGACTTCAGCCAGGTCACGATCTCGCGGTCCGTGAGTTCGAGCCCCGCGTCAGGCTCTGGGCTGATGGCTCGGAGCCTGGAGCCTGTTTCCGATTCTGTGTCTCCCTCTCTCTCTGCCCCTCCCCTGTTCATGCTCTGTCTCTCTCTGTCCCAAAAATAAATAAAACGTTGAAAAAAATTAAAAAAAAATAAAATAAAATAAAATCCAGATCGCTTGCTTCTCCCTAACTATCCACAGATCACTTGTGGCTTCAGCATTGAGAGTTCTGTGTAATGTCCACAGGCCCCTGTTTCTCCTGCCCCCACCCATGAAATGTAGGTGGCACCGTCCCCCCCCACCCAAACACAACAAGACAAAACCCAATGACCCAGCAATGGGCCTCCAACCAACTCCAGTCAGTTGCTGAACAACTTTGTCCCCTTTGTGGTTAAGAACATCGCCTGCCTCCCCTCCGTGGCTTCTGCTCTGTTAGGCAGCTTACTTAAAAAAATAAATTTTTTTTAATCTTTATTCTTGAGAGAGAGAGAGAGAGAGAGAGAGAGAGACAGAGCACAAGCAGAGGAGGGGCAGAGAGAGGGGGAGACACAGAATCTGAAGCAGGCTCCAGGCTCTGAGCGGTCAGCATGGAGCCCATTTTGGGGCTCGACCTCACAAACCATGAGATCACGACCTGAACCGAAGCTGGCTGCTTAACTGACTGAGCCACCCAGGTGCCCCTATGCAGCTTACTTTTAATAGCCCAACCACGCCCTCAGACACAGTCTTCTTGCCTGCCCTGCTGCTCCCCTCTGTACTTGCTTGAACAATTTGTAATGGAACTGGGTATGGCAAAAAGGTAAATATTTTGAAGAGAAGGGAAAGGAAAGGAAGGAGTCAGGCCTCAGGACTAATGCAACAAAGGACCTGACTACTTCCAGATTCTTCCGTTTCCAATCTCCTCTCCCACCTCCTCTGGTGTCCAGTCCATTTTCCTAAGGTTAGCTTCCTTCACCTGGTTGGAAACTGGCCATGAGCCACTCGCACAACATACAGCCTGTCATGAGAGAGGGATTAATCTCTTTCTACAGTGTATGTGCACACACACACAATCCTAGACAAGGATTCTGAGTGACCTGGCCTCGTGCCAGGGTCTGCATGTTTGAGTCCCCTTCTCCCCAGTTCACATGTTGAAATTCTAACCCCCCAAAGTGATGGTATTAGTAGATGGCGACTTTGGGAGGTGGTTAGTTCATGAAGGAGGATTGTTGCCTTATCAAAGAGGATCCAGAGAGATCCCTAGCTCCTCCCACCACGTGAGGACACAACGAGAAGTCTGCAGCCTGGAAGAGTGCTCTTACTTGCCCCCCACCCAGCACCCTGATCTCAGACTTCCAGCCTCTAGAATTGTGAGACATGAATTTCTATTGTTTATAAGCCATCCAGTCTGTGGTATTTTTAGCAGCCCAAACAGAGTAGATACTCGGTAATCAAGACAATCAGGTTTTGTGCCCATTTCCATGACTATTGGGTATTATGATTGAAAGTACCGATAAAAGGATGTGGAAGGAATGGAAGGTAAATTCCTCCAAAGAAAAGGGGGGGGTGTTGTTTCAAGATGAAAAGAAGGGTGATTACAGGCCAAAAGAAATGATGCCCACTATACCTTCCTTAACCAGAATCTTTCTCAAAATACACTGCTTAAGATTGCTATGGCCCAAAGTGTCCCTCAGACAACTTTCCTGTGACTATTCTTCTCACACTCACAGGTGACATTCATATCACATTGTTCCAGAGCCCAAGACAAGAATGTTTTAAAATCTCCAGTTGTTCATTATATGTGCAGACACAAACACACACACACACACACACACACACACACACACACACAGTTGTATTTTAAAGTTGTATTATAAAACCCCCCACAGGGATACCTGGGTGGCTCAGTCGGTTAAGCATCTGACTCTTAATTTCGGCTCAGGTCATGACCTCGTGGTCATGGGATCAAGCCCCAAGTTGGGCTCCACACTTGAGTGAGGAGCTGCTTGGGATTCTCTCTCTCCCTTTCTCTCTGTCCCTCCCCTTTATCATGCATATGCTTGCTCTCTCTCTCTCTCTCTCTCTCTCAAAATCAATCAATCAATCAATCAATCCACCCGTCCCACAAATTATTATCACTGTTTATACAATCAAAGTTCATTTAGGCTTACCTGCATATTTTCCATTTTATTCTCACTTTATTCCTTCCATTTTACACGTTCCATCTGGAATCACTATCTTCCTGCCTAAAGTACATGCTTTAGAATTTTCTTTGGTGTGAGTCTATCAATGGAAAAATCTCTCCATCTTTTTGTTATGATTCTAGATTTTATGTTTGTATATTTTATTTCTTCTTACTCTTAAAAAAGTTTTTTTTAATGTTTACTTATTTTTGAGAGAGAGACAGAGAGACAGAGAGAGAGCACGAGCAGGGGAGGGGCACAGAGAGGGAGACACAGAATCCGAAGGAGGCTCCAAGCTCCCAGCTGTAATCACAGAGCCCTATGTGGAGCCCAAACCCATGAGCCATGAGATCATGACCTGAGCCAAAGTTGGACACTCACCTGACTGGGCCACCCAGGTGCCCCTATTTCTTCTTACTCTTGAAGACTATTTGCGTGGGTATAGAATTCTATGCTGGTAGAATTTTATTCTTTCAACATATGGACCTCATCACTTTACTGGTCACTAGCTTCCATGTAATTGTTGAGAAGCCAGCTGTCACTCTAGTAGCTATTCCTTTGTTGATAACCTTTTTTTCTGTACCTGTTTTGTGATTTTCTCTTTGGTTTGGTTTTCTGTGCATCACTGTGAAGGGTGCATTTCTCTCTGTTTATACTGTTTGGCATATGGCGGGTCCCTTAAATCTGTGGTTTTAGTTCTAGAAATTTATCAGCAATCATCTCTTTTAATTTGCCTCTATTCTGTTCTTTCCCTCTTCTTTTGGAACTGTTTTTACACTTATTTTAAGTCTTCTTACACTATCACTTGTGTTTCTCATCCTCTCCTGTATTTTTCCTTTCTTTAATTAATTTGTTTTTTGTTCTTTCTGTACTGTGGTTGAGAGAATTTCTTTTGATCTATTTTCCAATTTACTAATTCTCTCTTCAGTCTGATCTAATGTGCTAATAATCTGATTTACTGAATTCTTAATTTAAATTATATCATTTTTAATTCTAGACATTCTATTTGGCTCTTTTTTAAACATCTGCTATATCACTATTCATACTTTCCAATTTTTTGCTGATAAAATTGACCTTAATAAGAGCTTTATAGTCTGTATATGATAATTCTGATCTTTTAAAATCTATTTATGTTATATCTTTGAGCTGGTTCTTGCTCAAAGTGTCTTATTTCCTTGTATGTTTAGTTTTCCTTGAATGCATGCTGGCCACTGTACTTAAAAGTAAGATGTTTTTAGAAATAATTCAAAGCTAACAAAGATAAAGTTACCTTCCTTCAGAAAGGACTTTTGTTTTCTTTGCTCATCACCAGTCTGGGATCACCTTAATCCAAGTTCAGGGCTGGAAGTTGTTTTGGACCAAGGTGATGTTAACTCAGGCTGCAAGGCTGAGGGGTGGGGGAGGGAGGGAGGGAGGGAGGGAGAGGAAGAAGAAGGAGGAAGAGAAGGAGGAGGAGGGGAGAAAAAGAAAAGGAAGAAAAGGAGGAGAAGGAGGAGGGGAAAGGGAAGGATGAGGAGGAATGAAGAGAAACTGAATAAAGAAGGAATCACTTTTGATTCATCATTTTGAGGATGAAACCAACCAGGTACCAGCTTAATAGGTATACGGAAGAATGGGTATCAGACTTACATCTTGAGCTGCAAATCCTTGTCTTTAATTTCTGTTTCCCCTGTCACAAAAGAGGTCCTCACAACTACAGCTCAGACAGCAGTTGTTTCTTCCATAGTAGCTAATGCCCTCAGAGTAAAAGTTGCTTTGAGTGAGTAACTCACATTTCCAAGATTTCGCCTTGGTAATTCTTCCCTAACAACTAGGCTCCATAGTACTTTAAAATTGTAATTTTGGGGTGCCTGGGGGGCTCAGTCGGTTCAGTATCTGACTCTTGATTTCAGCTCAGGTCATGATCTCACGGTTTGGTGGGTCTGAATCCCGCTCTGGCTCTGTGCTGACAGTGCAGAGCTTGCCTGGGATTCTCTTTCTTTGGCCCTCTCTCTGCCCCTCCCCCATTTGTTCTGTCTCTCCAAATAAATAAATAAACTTAAAAAATTCTTTTAATTGTAGTTTTTATATTTCATCTGGAGTTTTGATTTT
This sequence comes from Herpailurus yagouaroundi, assembly GCF_014898765.1. Lineage (NCBI taxonomy): Eukaryota > Metazoa > Chordata > Mammalia > Carnivora > Felidae > Herpailurus > Herpailurus yagouaroundi. The sequence goes on along the minus strand of NW_024412423.1, from coordinate 5,048,267 downwards.
TCCAAGAAGAAAAGCTAATCAAAATTTCCTACCTAAGCATTTCAGGAGGTATTATTATATCACATGTTAATAACAAATGTCAAAGCATAAATTATAAAAGTAATCTGAGATACCATTATCAGAGGTATATTATTAAAATTAAAGTTATAGTAAACTTCTTTTCAGAATTCTTTGTATGCATACATCAACATTATTCTATATAAACCTATGTTACTAGCTAGTAACTTCTGCCCAATAGGATCATTTTCCATGTTACTATAGATCTCACCATTTATAATGCTTGGATAAGAACCATATCTAACACTTACTGAGGACTTACTACGTGCATGGACTTTCAATGTAATTAATTCATTTAATCTTTGGAACAACTTTCTGAAATAAATTTTAATAGGTTATGAAGCTATTGTAGAGATTTTAAAACATTTTCTTGATTAGGAAAAATAGGCAAAAAAGATATTAAATAATGTGATCAGAATCACACAGGTGATAAGTGGTAGGGCCAGATTTGAATTCTGACAGACTGACTCCCAAGACTCTGCTTATTTTTTTTTAAGTTTATTTATTTATTTTGAGGGTTTGGGAGGGGCAGAGAGGGAAGGAAGGAGGGGCAGGGAGAGAGAGGAAGAGAGAATCCCAAGCAGGCTCTGCACTGTTAGTGTGGAGTCTGAGGTGGGGCATGAACCCGTGAACTGTGAGATCATGACCTAAGCTGAAATCAAGAGCTTAACTGACTAAGCCACCCGGGCATCCCTGAAGCCTATGCTTGTAAGAGCTGTGGAGTACATAGCATTTCACTGTATTCCACTTAATGTATTAAATCAAGCCACATACTCATGGATTATTAAATTACTCAAAGTCTGTTTTGCTATTATATAAAAATAAGTTAAAACAATTCCTTGCTATACATCTTTATGTACTTATTTACCTATGTCCTCAGAATAAATACCTGCAAAGAGAACTGCCATGTCAAGACTATACATGTTTAGGGTCACCTGGATGGTTAGTTAGTTGAGAATCCGAGTCTTGATTTAAGCTCAGGTCATGGTCCCAGGGTACTACCCCCATGTCTAGCTCTACGTTGAGCTCTGCGTCAAGCCCCATGTCGGGCTCGGCTTCAAGAGTGGAGCCTGCTTAAGACTCACTCTCACTCTCTCTCTCTCTCTCTCTCTCTCTCTCTCTCTCGCACACACACACACACACACACACACACACACACACAAAGAGTGTATACATTGAAAATTTTAGATTTTGATACATATTGCCAAATTGCCCTCCAGAAAGTTTTGCCAATTCACAGTCCCTCCATCACATCAATTTTATAAAAGTGCCGATTCATTGGCAGCATGCTTTTTAGCCCTGAGTTTTGTTAATATTTCCCTTCTTTGATGCTCTGAGCATTATTCTCTGCGTTTCTTTCCAAACTGTGCTTCTGAACTGTGACTGTCTGGCGGGCTATCTGGATCCCTATGTATTGCATTTCCTCTGTTCAGCCTTGACTTTGCTCTGCTTTCCCCCCCTTCATTAGTTTGTCCCGTGGAAAGTTCATCATGCTGGTTACATTTCCTTTCAGGACAGAAAGCGGTCTTTAGGATGCAGGATTATTCAGAGTCTCTCAAACCACATTTTCTGGTTAGGATGCAGTTACCTGAGTGACAAAGATATTAATTTCAAGGCTGAAAGTATTTTCTCTCTTTATGCTCCAGAATCTGCTCACTTCCTCTCACCTTTCTAATCAAAGAAACTGAATGACTGGCAGTATCTCAGCAGTTTTTTCCAAGCCTGTAAAGTCTTCTACTTAACAGTGGGCGGGCTTTAGAGAATGCAGATTGAAACCTGTTGCATTATGGAAGGTGAATCCACAACCCATCTAAGAGCTGTGTTATTATGGTCAAACAACTTCAGTCTAGAGACTGGAACAGAATTTTCAAGGTAACTCTCCTTCCTCCCTTCCTTCCTTGTTTCCTTCCTCATACATTTCTTTCTATATCATTTTAAAAAAAGTTTTTATTTGCTTCTTTTCGGGGGGGGGGGGATAAGTGGGGGGGGGGAACAGAGAGAGAGGGAGACACAGAATCTGAAGCAGGCTCCAGGCTCTGAGCTGTCAGCACAGAGCCCGACGTGGGGCTTGAACTCACAGACCGCAAGATCATGACCTGAGCCGAAGTTGGACACTTAACCGACCCAGCCACCCAGGCGACCCCCAAAAGAACAATTCTTAAAATTCCACTTCTCTCTTCATTCTACTTCTCTCATATATTCCATATCCTTCCCCCTTGTATTTCTCTCTCAAATTTCCTCCCTACAGTTTGCCTGTTACCCCTTATCTTTCCCCTTTTCTTCCAAATCTGCAACTGAAGCTCAGAGACTACCTCTAAAAATGGCAGATTTCCTTGGAGGGCAAAGGAGAGAGAAAAAACTGAGCAGAGGAAACTGAAAAACAAGATCCTTCTCCCATGGAAGGCAATGGAAATGCTAGAAAATGGAAAAAACTATATGCTAATAATCATTTTTCATCCCAGCAGAAACACAATGCACCGTGTTTTAACAGGAGTCCAAGTATTTTTTGGTCCTTTCCTTCTGATAAGCTGATGAACAGGAGTGATAACATGCAGGTAAACCCTGTGGCTGGGTGGGGGTGTCAGGACAATGAAGTGACCAGGTGTGATTTCCTGACTTGGGGGAGACAGGAGAGTTACACTTGGCTGTCACCGATATCAGAGCAAGCCGATGCCACAGTGCCAAAAAATGTTAGAGATTAGAGAAAGGAGTCTCAAAGGTCCTGAGCTTATCATGCTCTAAACTCTGTTCTTTGGAACACTAGGTCACATTTAGATAGTTGGTGGGGGGGGGGGGGGGGGGGAAGAAGAAAAAGAAACTATAAACTAAACAGTCAAACAATATTCCTTACTACAGGATCGCTCTGACATGTTATATGGTAATATGAATTACATATCTCCATGAGGAAGATATGAAATGTTGCTTTAATATATTTTTCATTTTTTTAAACATTTATTTCTTTTTGACAGACAGAGAGAGACAGAGTGCAAGCAGGGGAGAGGCAGAGAGAGAGGGAGACACAGAATCTGAAGCAGGCTCCAGGCTCTGAGCTGTCCAACGTGGGGCTCGAACCCATGAACCGGGAGATCATGACCTGAACCGAAGTTGGATGCTTAGCTGACTGAGCCACCCAGGAGCCCCAATATTTCTTAATTTGACCACAGGACTCTTCTCCTTCTGGAAGCCCTAATTTTTACAACAAAATTTGGGTAAGAGTGGGTATATTTGTATTTCTGTCTTCATTTTTATGGATGAGATGTTTTATAGCTCCACATGCTTTATTTGGTAACAATGCACACAGTGACTGTGGGGGGAATTGTACAATAGGATGCAAGGGGTTTCTTTATGTTTAAAATTTTGTAAGGCATTAAAGATTTGAATTTTTCTAAACGCCCTTTAAGCTGACTTAAAAAAAATACATGCCAATCATAGAAAATTCATAAAATATATGTGATCCAGAAGATATGGAAAATCTTATCAAGAAGAGAGCGCACAATTCCAGGATACTGAGTTATCCAGAAATAATCCTCTTAACGTGTTGTGTATTTGTTCTTGTGTTTGTACGTAATACGATGTGAGCATGTGAATGTGTACACATAGGTTTTTAGCAAAATTAGGGTTATAATAGTTATGACACTTTGCATCGTTTCAACACATTATTTTTAAGGGCTATTCCTTCATTTGTATGGCTGAACTAAATTTATTGAACTCTTTCCATGTCAGCAAATACCTATCTCTAATCTTTCACTGTTCTAAGTAACACCATGATGACCATCTTGTATATAAATCTTTGTTTTTACTTCTGCTTAATTTTCTCAAGATAAATACCCCAAACTGTAATTGCTACATTAAAAACTTTAAAAAAAAAATCTGCTACACGTCACCACACTGCTTTAGAGAAAGATACATGATACTTATTGCATAGACCTCATTTCATGTTAGCACATGAAGGATGCTCTCATCTATTTTAACAGCTGCCTGGCATTCGCTGTAAAAATGAACTACAATTTTTTAAGTTTATTTATTTATCTTGACAGGTAGGGAGAGGCAGAGAAAGGAGGGAGAGAGAGAGAATCCCAAGCATGCTCCATGCTGTCAGTGCAAGAGCCGACGTGGGGCTCAATCCCACAAACTGTGAGATCATGGCCTGTGCCGAAAATCAAAAGTCTGACGCTTAACGGACTGAGCCCTCCAGGCATCCCTGTATTACAAATTTTTAAACCAATTGTCTATTGATGGACATTTGTGTGATTACCAAAGAGAAGAGAAGAGAAAAGAAAAGAAAAGAAAAGAAAAGAAAAGAAAACCATTTCACATGTGTACAGAAATATGCAGACCATGTTCTTAAAAGCAGAACACTCTGCGAGTGTTCTGCAAGATGAACAAACATTTCTAATACATTTTAACTTGACAAACGAACGATGTCTTGCAATACAAGTAGTACATGATGCCGAATGTCACGTGATCACAACTGAGCCAATGGTTCTTCTCTCTCTCACTGCGGGATTGTGGGTGATGGTCTCCCACGCTCAGATGCTTGGTCTCAGGCTGTGGTGTTTGGCAGAAATCAGTGATTTTTCAGAAGGTTGGAAGGTGCCCACAACTGGAACTAGTGTATTTTTTGTCACTTCAAAGCACTATGGACAGTCCTTTGCTTTTCCACCCAAGAGCAAGCTTAGGAATGCTTTGCTTCATTCTAGGTCATTGGACAGGTTCCTTGTTAAAGTTGTATGAAAAAAAAAAAGATTCCATTGAGCCAATAGATAGCAGTGTTTCCGTTAGTGATCATGAAAAGTCAATCTCCACAATAACCCCCCTCTTTCTAGTCTCCCTCACACCAGCCACGAAGGTTTTCAAAGGTAAGCGTAGGTCGATTTATTTTTCTTTATATTTTATATTTTCTTTATTATTTTGTATTATGTTATAGTATTGTAATCATTTTTATATGAATATTCTTGGGTTGTGGAACGAATCATCTCAGTTTCCATTATTTCTTATGGGGAAATTCACTTTGGTATAGTAGTGCTTTGGATTACAAGCATGTTTCCGGAATGAATTATGCTGACAAACCAAGGTTTTACTGTATTAACAAAATTCCACATGGAGATTGTGCTGCTTTATATTCAAAACAATAATAGTATGAAAGGGCTTGTTTCCCCTGTTTAAGTGCAGCCCTTGGTAAGAACAGAATGCTCTGGCATTCTGTGTTGGTAAATTATTAACAACTGGACTTCCAGCAAGAAAAAAACTTAGGTTTAGCTCTCTCCCTCTTCTCCTCTGTTTATTCGTTCATTCATTCATTCATTCATTCATTCATCTTAAAGTAGGCTCCATGCCCATTTGGGGCTCCAATACAACACTGAGATCAAGAGTCGCCAGCACTTTTCACAGAGCTAGAACAAATAATCCTAAAATTTGTATGGAACCACAAAAGACCCTGAATAGCCAAAGCAATCCTGAAAAAGAAAAGCAAAGCTGGAGGTATCAAGATTCTGGATCTCAAGCTATATTACAAAGCTGTAGTCATCAAGAAAGTATGGTAGTGGCACAAAAACAGACACATAGATCAATGCAACAGAAGAGGAAACCCAGAAATGGACCCACAACTATATGGTCGACTCATCTTCAACACAGCAGGAGAGAATATCCAATGGAATAAAGACAGTCTCTTGAGCAAGTGGAGCTGGGACAATGACATGAAGAATGAACCTGGACCACTTTCTTGCCCCAGGCACAAAACTAAACTCAAAATGGAGGAAAGACCTCAATGCGAGACTGGAAACCATCACACCCCTAGAGGAAAACACAGGCATCAACCTCTTTGACCTTGGCTGCAGCAACTTCTTACTAGACATGTTGCCGGAGGCCAGGGAAACAAAAGCAAACATGACCTACTGGGGCTTCATCAAGATAAAAAGCTTCTGTACGGCAAAGGAAACAATCAACAAAACTAAAAGTCTACGGAATGAGAGAAGGTATTTGCAAAACACGTATCTGATAAAGGGTTAGCATCCAAAACCTATAAAAAACGAATCAAACTCAACACCCCAAAAACAAATAGTCCAGTTAAGAAATGGGCAGAAGACATAATAGACATTTCTCCAAAGAAGACCTACAGATGGCTAACAGGCACAGGAAAAGATACTCGACATCACTCATCATCAGGGAAATACAAATCAAAACCACAATGCAGGGCACCTGGGTGGCTCAGTCGGTTAAGCGTCAGACTCTTGATTTTGGCTCACGTCATGATCTCACCATCATGGGATGGAGTCCTGGGTCCAGCTCCATGTGGACAGCCCAGAGCCTACTTGGGATTCTCTCTCTCCCTTTCTCTCTGGCTTTCCCCAGTTCATGCTCCCTCTCTCTCTCAAAATAAAAACAATAAACAAAAACAAAAACAAAAACCCACAATGGGACTGTCAACCTGTCAGAATGGCTATAATTAACACAGGAAACAAGAAGTTGGTGAGGATGTGGAAAAAAGGGAACCATTTTACACTCTTGGTAGGAATGCAAACTGGTGTAGCCACTCTGGAAAACAGTATGGAGGTTCCTCAAAAAGTTAAAAATAGAACTACCCCAAGGGGCACCTCAGTGGCTCAGTCGGTTAAGTGTCTGACCTCGGCTCAGGTCATGATCTCGCAGTTTGTGGGTTCGAGCCCCGCGTCGGGCTCTGGGATGACAGCTTGGAGCCTGGAGCCTGCTTCAGATTCTGTGTCTCCTGTCTCTCTGCCCTTCCCCTGTTCATGCTCTGTCTCCCTCAAAAATAAACATTTTAAAAAAATAGAACTACCCTAAGACCCAAAAATTGCACTACTAAGTATTTGCCCAAAGGATACAAAAATACAAGTTCGAATAGCCACATGTACCCCAATGTTGATAGCAGAATTACCAATAATGGCCAAACCGTGGAGAGAGCCCAAACATCCATCAACTGATGAATGGGTAAATTAGATGTGGTACGTGTGTGTGTGTGTGTGTGTGTGTGTGTGTGTATAATTAGAAATAATATATTAATGATATTATTACATGTAATAAATATAAATATATTTATAAGTAATATGACATATAAAATAATATAAATAATATAATAATTATAAAATATATACAATTGAATATTACACAGCTATCAAAAAGAATGAAATCTTGCCATTCACAATGATGTAGATGGGGCTACAGTGTATTATGCTAAGCAAAATCAGTCAGAGAAAGGCAAATATCATATTATTTCACTCATATGTGGAATTTAAGAAACAAAACAGACTGATGAACATAGGCAAAGGGAAAAAAATTGGGAGGCAAACTATAAGAGATGGTTAAATGTTGAGAACAAACTGAGGGTTGATGGAGGGAGGAGGTGGGGTATGGGCTACATGGCTGATGGGTATTAAGAAAGGCACTTGGGACGAGCACTGGGTGCTATATGTAAGTGATGAATCACTCAATTCTACTCCTGAAATCAATATTACACTGTATGTTAACTAACTAGAGCTGAAATAAAAATTTGAAAAAAAATTGTCACATGCTCTATCAACTGAGCCAGCCAGGTGCCCCTCTTCTTGCACTTTAAAGGTGTCATTTTCACATGTTCTTGAGAAGGCTGCTGTCACATTTAGCTTTATTTCTCTAGATGTAATGTATTATTTTTACGCTTAAAAAGTCCTTTTTAATGTTTATTTATTTTTGAGAGACAGAGACAGAGCACGAGTGGAGGAGGGGCAGAGAGAGAGACAACAGAATCTGAAGCAGGCTCCAGGCTCCGAGCTGTCAGCACAAAGCTCAATGCAGGGCTCAAACTTACGTACCGTGAGATCATGACCTGAGCCAAAGTCGGACACTTAACCGAGCCACCCAGGTGCCCCTATTTTTATGCTTCCTAACCTTCATTTATTCCTTTTTAATGTTCTTTCTTTCTTTGTGTAGATTCAAGTTTCTGACCAAACCATTTTCCTTCTCTCTGAAGAACTTATTTTAACATTTCTTGCAAGGGAGATGCACTGCCAACAAATTCCCTTAATTTTTGGTTGTCTGAGAAAGTCTTTCCTTTTCTCTTTTGAAGATACTTTCACAGCACACAGAATTCTAAATTGGTGTGGTGATTTTATTTTTGTCTTTCTCTCTCAACACTTCAAATATTTCTCTCCACTCTCTTGCTTGTGTGGCTTCTAAGGGTAAGGTGGGTGCAACTGTTATCTTTGTTCCTTTTTAGGTAAGCTTTCCCCCCCTTCAAGAATTTTTCTTACTTTTTGAAAATTCTGTAGGTTTAATATGATACGTGTAGCTATAGTTTTTCCTTTTTATGGTTTTTTTTTTTTTTAGTTTTTGCATTTATCTTGCTCTGTGTTTCTGAGTTTTGGATCTGTGGCTTGGTGTCTGACATTGATCTGGAGGAAATTCTCAATCATTATTGCTGTAATGCAGTAATGCAGCAACATCCAACAATGCTGTTGGATATTGTTGGATATTCCGTTCCATTAAAAAAAAAAAGGTTTTTTTAATGTTTATTTATTTTTGAGAGAGAGAGACAGAATGTGAGTGGGGGAGGGGCAGAGTGGAGGAGACACAGAATCCCAAGCAGGCTCCAGGCTCTGAACTGTCAGCAGAGAGCCCAATGTAGGGCTCAAACCCATGAACTGCATGATCATGACCCGAGCCGAAGTTGGACTAACCAACTGAGCCACCCAGGTGTCCTTCTGTTCCATTTTTTAAAGGCTTTTTTTTTTTACCCTGGTTTTTCATTCTTAACGTTTTTATTCTCTCATCTTCAAGCTCAGAGATTATCTGTTCAGCTGTATCCAGTCTATTAATGCCTACTACTAGGCATTCTTCATTTTCATTACTGTGAATTTAAAAATTTTTTCTAAATTACATTTATTTATTTTTGATAGAGAGAGACAGAGCACAAGTGGGGGAGGGGCAGAGAGAGAGGGAGACACAGAATCCGAAGCAGGCTCCAGGCTCCGAGCCGTCAGTGCAGAGCCTGACGCGGGGCTCAAATTCACAGACCGTGAGATCATGACCTGAGCTGCAGTCAGAGGGTCAACCGAGTGAGCCACTCAGGTGCCTCTCCATTACTGTGATTTTTAATTCCAGCATTTCTTTTTGCTTCTTAGAATTTCTACCTCGCTGCTTATATTATCCATCTATTCTTGCATGTTGTCTATTTTTTCTGTTAGAGCCCTTAATGTATTCATCATAGTTATTTTTTGGAGGGGGTGAGGGGAAGAGGCAGAGGATGAGGGAGAGAGAGAACCTCAAGCAGAGTTCCACACCCAGTGCAGAGCCTGATGTGGGGCTCGATCTCATGATCGTGAGAGCGTGACCTAAGCTGAGATCAAGAGTTGTACACTTAACCAATTGAGCCACCCTGGTGCCCCAATCATAGTTGCTTTAAATTTCCAACCCGATAATTCCAACATCTCTGCCATGTCTCAGTCTGATTCCACCTCTTGCTCTGTCTCTTCAAACTATGTTTTGCCTTTATAAGCCTTGTAACTTTTCGGTGAAAGTCTCATATGCTATATTGGGTAAAAGAAACAGTGGTAAAGAGGTCTTTAGTTATGTGGTGGTAGGGAATGAGGAAAGGGGAAGCATTCTGTTCTACAATCAGGTCTCAGTGTTTTAGTGAGCCCGTGCCTCTGACAGTGAACTTCACAAGAGTTCCTCAATGTTTTTCCCTCTTGGGTGGGACAGGATGGCTAGAGGGGACTGGAGTTGGGTACTTCCCTTCCCCCAACTTGTTTAGGCTCTAGGAAAACCCCATTAGATGAAGCTCTGATAAAATAGTTTTTTCTCAAGTGTAGGCCTGGTTAAGAACAGAATGTCCTGGCACATTTCAAAAATGTGTCCCTCCCCTCCTCATTCCACATAAGCTTGAGGGATTTTTTCCTCCAATATTCATCATGAGAACCTGGTAGGGCTCCTGGTGGTGAAACAGCTGAAGTGTGAAGGCTCCTCTCTGACTAGTCCCTCTGGAGTTTTGAACTCTCCAGCTCATCCACACTGAGCCTTCGGCAATTCATCATTTACAGTGCAGGTATTCTACCTGGTAATGGTTCCCACAGAGCTTTGTGCACATGGGTTTCTGCTCCAGTACACTGTGATTCTCTGAACCTGTCTTTCTCTCTGATGTGGGGGGCAGGTGTTTGCCCTATGACCTCACTTCTCTGACAGATCTAAGAAGAGTTGTTGATTTTTCAGTTAGTTCAGCTTTTTACTTATTAGGACTCAGTGACGGGTTCCAAAAGCCTTACATACCAAACCAGAAGGCTGGGTGTCTTTTAAGACACACGCTTTATTACTGGCTTTCAGCAATTTGATTATGATGTGCTTTGGTATGTTTTTGTTATGTTTTTTCTGTGTCAGGCTCATTGAGTTTCTTGGATCTAAGGGTTTCATGTTTTGCCGAATTTGAAAAAACATTGGTCACTTCTTCAAATTTTTTTTTCTGCTTCCTGCCACTTCCTCTCCTTCTGGGACTGCAATTACACATACGTTTGACTGTTTAATATTGACACGCAGCTTGTGGACACTCTGTTCACCGTTTTTTCCAAAATTTTTTCTCTGTTTCACTTTGGATACATCTTTCTGTCTTTGGATTTATATTCTAAAACTCCAAGTATGCTGATCTTCCCTTTTGCAGTGTCTAATCTGCTCTAAAACCTACTCAGCATGTTTTTCATTTCAGATACTGTATTTTTCATTGTCTGAAGTTGCATTGAATTCTTTATTTCTTCCACTTCCCTTCTCATTATGTCCATGTTTTTCTTTAATTACTTGAATAAACAGAACATATTTATCATAGCCATTTAACATCCCACTAATTCAATTATCTCTATTATTTTGAGTTCATCTTTATTGATGATTTTTCTCCCAATGTGGATTGCCTTGTTTCTTTATATGTAATTTTTTTGAGTTTATTTATTTGAGAGACAGCGTGTGCATACATGAGTGGAGGAGGGGCAGAGACAGAGCAAGAGAATCCCAAACAGGCTTGGTGCTGTCAGTGTAGAGCCCAGCATGGGGCTCAGTCTCATAAACCATGGGATCATGAACCAAGCTGAAATCAAGAGTCAGATGCTGAACCAACTGAGTCACCCAGGCGCCCCTACGTGTATAGTAATTTTTAGTGGTTGCCCAGACATTGTCAGTTTAACACCGGTGAATGCTGAGTTTTGTTGCATTCCTTTAAATAGAGTTCAACATTTTCCGGCAGGCAGTTACTTTCACATTAAATTTGACCCCTTTGAAGTATTTTTTAAAAACTCTTTATAAAAGGGCCTAGAGGAGCCCTTATTCCCCACTTCTAAGACTTGCCCTTCTGATGTCTCTACTGAATGTTCTTCAACTCAACAGTGCCTCTTTGCTCTGGCTGGACATTAGGCAAACAATTCCCAGTCCTGTGTGAACCCTGGTAATTGTTTATTTTATAGTTTTCCTGTAATTATACTACATTGGAAGTTGCTCTTGTCCAACTTTGTGGGATGTTTTCCACTTTGGTACTCATTATGTTCATGTTTCCCTTTAATTCCTTGAACAAACAGAGTATGCTCAGACTGGTAACCAACCAAAGACTCAAAAGATGCCTATGCATGCTTCTATAGCAATTAATCCTTCATGGACAGTAGTAGAAACAGCTGTGTCTATGTTTCTTGGGGATGGAGGGAGATGCAGGAATCTTGTACCATATTCTTGCTCTCAACTTCACATGTTTTCAAAGACTAAAGGGACCAAAAGTTGTTTCTGATAAATGTTGTCCAAAATATTTATGTCTTAAAGATTTAGACTTTATTATTAAAAAACAAGCTGTTTTCGACCATATCTAAATTGCCTGATAGCCAACAGCAGCTCTCTGGCCCTTGCTCTATGTAAAGCAGGGAATACCTGGTGAAGGGTATTAGTACCTGACTACCATAAACGATCCCGCTTTTAAAGTTATGTAAAATCTATTGCGCGCTCTATGCTTTGATGACTACAGCTTTGACTTTAACCTCTATAATGTAGTTGTGTCAATTCCCACCACCCCTTGACACTGAATGAAACAACAATGCCCATTCCTTCTCCTTGCCTCCTATCACTCCAAACAGAAACACTCACAGGGGATATATTATTACAAAGATGTTTGACAGTATCTCCAAATGATTCCTGGGTTATCCAACCCTTCTTATGTCAACAACCCAACACCCTGCTCTTTTCTGACCTGTGAACTGCTCTGGCTGGAACATATCAGAATTTTGGAAAGACAGTCCACTGCCAGAGAGATCTCAGCAGCAATTCTTAAAGCCATTCTGTCCAATAAATGGCATAGGGCTGAATTCTGATAGCATACCCAGTCCTGATTTCTTTTCTGCTGAAGAGAGAAAAATTGGGGAAATCGTATTTTCTGAGATGAAATAGTGGAAAGGAAATAGATTATACATAATCACTTTAAATGTTGGTATCAGCAGAGCTGGAAAAAATCCCCTGGCTAAATCCCATGGTGAAAATCCCCTAATTTTGAGGGGATTAAATCAACTGAATAATTTTGGATGGGCAGATAATGGAAGTAACCATTCTGAAAGTTAAACTTCTCCAGGGAAGCAAACTTAATTTTTAAGTCTCTGGCAATAATTGCAAGTAGAATTTGGTATTTTTTAAGCTATGCAATGGGGACTGTTTCTTATGATACAATTTACATTTCTATAATCTTTGCATGCCAGGAGTGTTAACATTTTATTCAAATCCAAATTCAGAGTTTAACTATTACTGGCTAGAGATCATTAGATAGTAATCTCCCCATTTGCCTTATCAAAAAAGGACCCAGGCATGATTGGATCTGGTGGATATAATAATCCCTATAAAAGATTTTTTTTTTCCATTTTCAACACAGTGGCAAACCTTTGAGAATGGCATTGGGGCGCCTGGGTGGCGCAGTCGGTTAAGCGTCCGACTTCAGCCAGGTCACGATCTCGCGGTCCGTGAGTTCGAGCCCCGCATCAGGCTCTGGGCTGATGGCTCAGAGCCTGGAGCCTGTTTCCAATTCTGTGTCTCCCTCTCTCTCTGCTCCTCCCCCGTTCATGCTCTCTCTCTGTCCCAAAAATAAAAAATAAAAAAAACGTTGAAAAAAAGAGAATGGCATTAATGTGTTTAGCAGAGGAGAGTGGACCATGGGGTCAGTTTCAAGCTATGAGAAGCACAAGCCTTTCTCATTTCTTTGGCTTACAACTTTCTGCCTTGTTTGGCATTAATTAGAGAGATATAAAGTTGGCAGAAGATACAGGCAGGAAGGAGAAACAAAAGACATCTCATTGAGCACATTACTAAAGCTTGTCCCTTAGCAACTGCTAGCGAGGCTCCCAAACATGCAGAAAAAGCTGTGACGAGACACTGGGAGCTCCTCCGGGGCAGAGATTTGTGCTGCATTTTACCCCCGGGTTTACAGTGTCTAGTGCACTGCTGGACAGAGCAGGGGCTCAGCACATGTGATGTATCATCAGTTGTGGAACCCTGGGGAGCCCCCCTCTCTGAGAAGAAATATGCCTCTCCCCCTTTCCTTGCTTGAAATGGTGGTCAAGAGAAGCAAAATGGACCCAGATGGAGCTCCCCTTTTCAAAGACAAATCTTCCCAGATGGACTCATCCTTTACCATTATGGCCAAAATGTGAAGTCTTATTGTTTTTACCTGTCCTCGTGTCTTGGTTGTGAATTAGGGTATTTCCAGCAGACGAATAGCCTGTGTTAATGTAGGGCATGAGACTGGATGGTATGTTTTTGAAACTGTTCTCTCTTTCTCTGTGTTTTGTTTCTCATTTTGGCTGTGGAGAGTGAGTACAGAGGTCAGAGTGAATCATATTCCTTTGTTCATGGCATATTATCATAACTGGTCTGTTTAGGTTTCTCTTGTTTTATTTATGCATCTGTCACTTTTTCCCGTAGACTGGCTTCTGGCTTACGACATACTAAGGCTCCCACTGATAACAGATAAACCCCGTAACAAAAAGCCACACCATTTTTCTTTCTAGAAGTCATTTGTATAGAGATATCTGAGGGGATAGCAGAGACCAACATTCTGGAGACAAAATGAAGAGAAGTGAACTGATCCTCTATAGCCACTTTATCTCCTCAGGCATTTGTTGATTTTGGCCAAAAAGCAGAATGAGAAAAATCAGAATTTTTTAGCCATCTCACAGGGCTAGAAACCTGCATGACCTCACTACACTTCCAGTTTTTTTCCCTAAAAACACCTGCCAAATTCTGAAGCTACACCGACTGTGACCTTTAAAAAGCTAAGTAGAAAATCTGTGAAAAGCAGAATGGGCTTTGGGGTAGTCTCACAGTGATGAGAAGACAAAGGCTAGAGTTGCAGAGTTGTTACCAAGATGGGTATACCCAGTGGCCACATCAGGACAGACTTGGACGACTATACCCTAGAGCAGGGATGAACCAGAGGTAGACTGAGACTTGACAAAAATTGCAGCTAAGCATTTTCTTAGCTGAGTCTCTGACTAAGTCATCACTCCCCACTCTGTAAGCCTCATAAAGGAAATGGAGGATCAACTCTAGTGAAAGAAAACATAATTTGAAGCCTCTAAAAAGTTTAAAAATCCACAATGTCCAGTGGACAACAAAATAAAACTAAAGTTAAGGAGGAAAGAAACTAATAATCAAGAGATAAAACACTTAGTAAAAGCAGACTGAGAAATGAACCAGAGAGGAAAAGTTTGCAGACAAGGTCTTGAAAATAAATAAGATTCACAGAAAAATAAAAGAGAAAAACGGATAGAACTTCTGAATGGACAAAGTGAATCATTGCAACAGAGAACTTGTATCTATATTTAAAAAGAATCAATACAACAGTGAGCACTGGGTGTTATATGTAAGTGATGAATCACTAAATTCTACTAAAACCAAGAGAACACTATATGTTAACTAACTAGAATTTGAAAACCTGAAACAATAAATAAATAAATAAACAAAAATAAAAAGAGTCAAACTGACATCCTAAACCTGCAAAATATGATTGAGGTTCTGCTTCCGGTTTAGAAGGAGTGTACTCCTAAAAAAAAAAAAAAAAAAACCTATGCTCCTTCAAATAACAGCTATAACCCCTAGAAAAAAAATACAAAATGGGGAAAAAATTACCTTAAGACTCTGGAGATTGAAAAACACAGGCTGGGGCGCCTGGGTGGCTCAGTTGGTTAAGCGGCCGACTTCAGCTCAGGTCATGATCTCTCGGTCCGTGAATTCGAGCCCTGCGTCGGGCTTTGTGCTGACAGCTCAGAGCCTGGAGCCTATTTCAGATTCTGTGTCTCCCTCTCTCTCTGCCCCTCCCCTGTTCATGCTCTGTCTCTCCCTTTCTCAAAAATAAATAAAACGTTAAACAAAAAAGAAAAAAAGAAAAAAGAAAAACACAGGCTAATTATGGAAGGGAGCTGAAATTTAGAAAAGTGATTGGCACAGAATGAATGTCTTGTTTTTGTCACTTTACCCTGAAGGGAGCCACAGATGCGGTGGCAACAATGCCAGGTCACTAATGCTTTGGTAGGAAAATCCACCAGCTTATTGTCTGTCAGAAGCAGAGAAAGAAGCCTGGGACAAGCATAGCCATCAAAGAAGAAAAAGAGGGCATGTTAGAAAGGAGAAAGCCAGAGAGAATCCCATTGTAATTCTGTGTGTTAATTTAGCCCAAGTCTTTGACTGATTAATGCCTCATACACGCTGGGGAGAGCTGGAAGGAGCCCGTAGCTAAAACTTAGAGAACTAGATTCAGAAGGAAGCCACCACCCACCACAGGCCTAACAGTACGCAGCTTGATTATTAATTAGTATGATCCTCTATGTTTCACCTCTTAAAGTCAGAATGGGCTCAGAATCATGCCTCAAGTGGGGCTTTTGGGATTATCATAGGATCTGATCATTAGCAGGAGCCCACTGGGACTGTTTTATGGCTTTAGCTGCCACTATTTGTGGAAAGAGGGCTTAGGAATAGTTTTAGTCATTAATTCATCCCTCATTTCTCAACCCCCTACTGTGTTTCACCACCATCTGGCTTTCTGTATTTATGAACAAGCCGATCTCTTACCCCAGCGGTACATAAATGTGAAGCAGATATCTGGGCTCCTCGAAAGAAATATTTGCATTTCAGTTCCCAGACTGTGGGAGGGAGCTATCCCACTGAATCCTGGGACACGCATCATGATTTGGGTCCTGCCAGATCTCCAGTAGTAAGCACAGTGTCTGAACCAGGTAAGTGCTTGCTTTAATAAATGCTTGCGGAGTGGACCTAAAATTTATTTGCGATTTTTGGAGAAAAATTCAGTGATGTCACCCCAATTCTCCAAGGACATATTTTTTCCCGCTACCTGTCACCTGTAAGGGGTAAAACCTCTAAATCCTGTCTAGGAGTCCCTCAGGCTGTCTATCTATCTAGATAGACAGTGGCTATGTGGCTACCAGGACCTTCATATACTTCACACGTATAAAGTAGGAACACCAATTGTTTTTGATCCTTGTGTAGGTTCTCGCTGGAATCAGCACTGACTGTGTTCCTGGGCTCAGGCCACACTTACTTTCCAACAAATGGACAATAATATGTACTGATCAAGAAGTTCTGCCTACTGGGAAGATATTCCTGCCTTTCCATCTTTCAAGGCACCTTGAGCGGGACCAGGATACTGCCGCTGACCTTTCCAGTGTTTCCAGCTGCCAACATTTCAGGCACAACCATCTGTAATTACATCTGAATTTAAAATTCTCCCCCTCAGGTAGGTGGTCTCATAAACATCGCTTCTACCCCATAATGGAATGCTTCTTAGCTGGCTCATCATTACAGACAGGGAGAGAAGATAGCATTCATGCTGGGGTGGTTTGGATCATATGGTCGCTTAGCGCCCCATGTCCAACATTCACCAGAGCCAAGTAAAGAGCCGAGAGCAACATCTAAAAGGAGAGCAGTTGCCTGTCAAAGGCTTTTTGCTCCAGAGTCTTACTGGCCTCGCCGACTTTATATGACATTCAAGTTGCTACAGATACCAAAAGCTCTTGGAATCTGCTGGGTCACTAGCACTGGTTTCTAGACTCACTGGAGTGCCCTTTCTTTCCTTAGGACCTACTTGAACCTTGCAGCTTTTTAAACATCACATGGTTGGTGTGCCTGGGTGGCTCAGTCGGTTGAGCATCTGGCTTTGGCTCAGGTCATGATCTCATAATGCGTGAGTTCCAGCTCTGCTTCAGATCTTCTGTCTCCCTCTCTCTCTGCCCTGCACTTGTTCTCTCCTGCTCGCTCTCTCGCTCGCTCTCTCAAAAATAAACAAAACACTAAGAAAACACTAAGTGAATAAAAATCCCCTGGCAAGTGAAGGCTAGATTATTCATTAAGCAGAAAAAAACATGTGCTCAGGGGAGAAAGAGGGACAGACAGACAAAGAGAGGGATACTGATGGATTCACCTTTAATGAGCTTATTGCGATTTTTGAAATATGAAAATCTAGAAACTTTTAATTTTAGCAAACTAATTCTGTCTTTCATAAAGTGGAATTTTATTTTGGATTACTTAGTAGGCTAGCAAAACATTTTCACTTACTAGATCATCGAAAGATCTTAATCAGGTTATTGCTAAATGGGCAAAGCTGCCACTCCAACAAGAAAAATTCTGCCTATAGAATCCAAATGAGCCCACCAAGCATGATGTGCTCTCTTCAATGTAACAGGACCTAAGGTTCATCAACTTGTTTGGTAGGTACCTGACCACTAACCAGATCCCTATGTATTTCACTGAGGTGTAAACTCCCTATATTTTCACGGATATAGCTCTTTCCCACTGACACAAACATCTTTCCAATTTTTCAGGCTGCAAGCAGTCTAGTTAAGGGTTCAAAACTCCTCTATGATCTACTCCAATGTGCTGAGCAAGTATTTTCTGTGCATAAGATCACGTGAGAAAAAGTTTAGGAGGCACTGAGGTAAGTAACGTATGTTAACAGTCATGTGTGGTCAAAAGAGTTCTTAACATTTCCCTGGGGGCTATACTGAATTTTGCTCTAGATTCTCTTCCCAGGGAACACTACCTTTTTCTTTAAAAAATTTTTTTTAAGTTTATTTATTTATTTATTTGAGAGAGTGAGAGAGAGACACAGAGAGAGGGAGCAGGGGAAGGGAAGAGAAAGGAGAGAGAGAACCAGGGAGGCTCCATGCCGCCAGTACAGAGCTCAATCTCACAAACCATGAGATCATGACCTGAGCTGAAACCAAGAGTCAGATGCTTCACCAACTAAACCACCCAGGCACCCCCAAAAACTACCTATTTCTGAAAACATATCCTGATTCTTGTTAGAAGTTTCTAGAAAATGCTTTATAATAGCTTACCTAATTGCTAGGAAAAGTCTAAGCTTTGTGCCTATTTGTCCACCACTGGCATCACCACTCCCCTGGGCATAGTCATCAGTTCTGAAGCACAGAAAAGATTCATCAGGCTTTAGAAAGCTTGCCCCAGTAACTTAAAGCTTTGAATGATGAAGAATGACACTTAAGTAGAAGGAAATCTTAATATGCTTCCTAAAACGTCTAATCATGCAGCCTGTGTTTTGGACCCAAAGTGTCTTGCCATTTGACCCTGAGAGGTGAGAGGGCGGGGAGAGTGATTTTATCTAGAACAAATGAGCCACAACATTTATGGAATGCTTGATCCAGTTATGAGCAGACTTTTGGCCTTTTTGTCCTGGGATGCACTCCCTGGGTCTCTAAGGAGGTGGCTCAGTTTCCAGTTACCTCACCAGCACTGACACAGAAAAAAATTTTATTATTATTTCTATTTTCTATTTTCTCATGCAAAGAATTACAGTGTATGTGTGGGTGTGTGAGGGGCGGGGATGGGGTGGGGGTAAGAGCACAGTGGGAGTCACAGCTAAAGCAAAACAGCCACGTAAGTGGCTGCATATGTTCCTGTTCAAAATGTGACCTCCTGAGGTTGGGAGAACATAGTCACAAGGGCCTTCCCACCCCTCTGTGTGATTCCTACAATACAGGTAGGGCCTGGTGACCTCATGAAGGTCATAGAAAGTAGACACTGAAGTCCCATTTCTTCCTCCTGGCTTCCCTCACTGGAGGGGGCTGGGAAGGTGTTAGGATAAACACTTTCTCTTAAAGTGGTACCTTTTTAAGCCCCAGACACTGTCACTTGGTTATAAGGTGGTGGTTCTTTTATGTATTGGTCCTCCTCAACAGCAGGACCTGGTCAGCCCTGGTTACTTTTTCTTGCAGAAAACAAGCCCCAGAATCCTTTTGGCATTCAGATGAGAGCTAATAATCTTTAGAACTATTAGGCTGCACCTACCTCAGTTTTCCCTGCTAGGTTATGGGAGCCCCTGACTTCTATAGAGTGGAATAAACCTCTGTGAGGCCATGAGTACAGCTACCTAAACCCCTTCTGTCAAAAGTCAGTGAGACACATCTCCCCGGGCTAAGCGCTCAGGTGAAGCATATGCTTTACTGCTTTTTGCCTAAAATAGAAAATTCCAGAAGGCCTTTCATCCTAAAATCCCTCTGCGTAGACATTAGGGTTACTCATTTCAATGTAATTTATTAAAATTTCAATGTTTTTAGCTTCAGATATAGAAAGCAGAAGTCCTGCACTAGGGTAGCCAAGTGAGGCACTGACCTCAGGCACAAAATTTAAGGGGAAGCTGCAATCAAGATATATAATATTTAATGCAATATTCAAAAATTCAAAAGTAATACAGTGTTTTCACAATGAAGAAAATATCAAAATTTTAAATAAAGATAAGATCAGCAATAGTGTCAATCTGAGCTCTACTGAAACTTGAGGCAAATAAAATATTCAGCAATGTTTCGTTCATCACAGACACGTGATGAACCTTCACACTGTACAAGAGATAAAGTAATGATCAGTGGCAGACTCAACTATGACACGGATGTTGGCACTATCACACAGGATACTGAAAACAGTTATGATTAACAATATTTAATGCTACAATGAAAAAGGTAAACAATATACAAAGTCAGATAGGTTATTTCAACAGAGAAATGTAAACCATAAGAAAGAATAAATGGAAACGTAGGAAATAAAAAACACAGTAAACAGATAAAGAATGCCTCTAATAGGCTCATCAGTACAAATAACACAGACGATGGAGAAAAAAAAAATATCAGTGAACTTGAAGAAGAGTCAGTAGAATTTATGCAAATTGAAAGCAAAAAGGAACGAGATTAGAAAAAAAAAAGAATTAGAAAACACATCAAAGAGATGTGGAACACTATCAAATGGCCTGACATGTGCAAAATTAGAATCCCTAGGAAAGTAGAGAATGGACTCAAATGAATACTTGAAGAAACAATGGCTGGAAAATTTCCAAAATTAATGACAGACACCAAACCCAGATCCAAGAAATTCAGAGAACACCAAAAGGATTAAAACAAAAACAACCCAAAAAACCTAGGTAAACATATCATAGCAAACTGCTGAGAACCAAAGACAAAAAGAAAATCTTGAAGGCAGTCAGAAAAAAAAAAAAAGACACATTATCAATAAGAGAACAAGTATAAAAATTAGGGTCAATGTCTTATCAGTAGCCATCCAAGCAAGAAGACAAGGAAGAGAGATCTTAAATGGGCTGAAAGAAAAACACTGTCAACCTAGAATGCTATATGAAGTGGAAATATCCTTTTACATGGAGGAGAAATAAAGATTCTCTCAGACAAAACAAAAACTGGGGAACTGAGGGAATTCACTGCCTTCTACAAAAAAATGTTCCATCAAGTTCTTCAGGCAGAATAAAGATGACAGAGGTCAGAAATTTACTTTAATACAAAAAAATGAAGAGAAAATGAAATATTTGACCTTGCTTAATTTTAAACTGTTCTACAAGACAACTGACAATTTAGAGCAAAATAGGAACAACGTATTATGTACTTATATCTTATCTAGAAGTAAAACATATAACAACAATAGCACAAATGATGAATGGGAGGCATTGTTGGTATGTTAGAAGGTCCTTAAACCACACATAAATTACTATAAGATGATTTGACTGTAGATTCAGATTACTTTAAAAATGTATATTGTAGAGGTGCCTGGGTGGTTCAGTTGGGTAAGCATCTGACTTGATTTTGGCTCAGGTTATGATCTCACGGTTTGTGAGTTCAAGCCCTTTGTCAGGGTCTGCACTGCCAGTGCAGAGTGTGCTTGGGATTCTCTCCCTGTTTCTCTCTTGGCTCCTCCTCTACTCATGAACATGCTCGTTCTCTCTCTCTTTCTCTCTCTCTCTCTCTCTGTCAAAAATAAACAAACATGAAAAAAGTATATATTGTAGGACGCCTGGGTGGCTCAGTAGGTTAAGTGTCAGATTTTGGCTCAGGTCATGATCTCATGGCTGGTGGGTTCAAGCCCTGTATCAGACTCTGTGCTGACAGCTCAGAGCCTGGAACCAGCTTCAGATTGTGTCTCTGTCTCTCTCAGCCCTTCCACCATTCATTCTCTGTCTCTCTATCTCTTTCAAAAATAAATAAACATGAAAAAAAAATTTTTAATGTGTAATGTAAACCCAAGGAAAACCATTAAAATTCTACATAAATAAGTCAATAGAGCAGATAAAATGGAATAAAAAAAAAACACACAGTTAAATACAGAGAAGAAGAAGTTAAATACAGAAGAAAAAGAAATAAAGAACAAATTATTTTAATCCAACAATATCAGTGATCACAATAAATGTGAGTCCTCTAAAAACATTAGCTAAAGGACAGAGAATGCCAGATGCGGGGGTGGGTGGAAAAGCATACCCAAACTTATGACCTCAATAAGAAACCCACTTTAAATATACAGATACAGATACATTAAAAGTAAACAATGGAGAAAGACATATGATAAACATTAAACAACAAAAAACCTGGATTATATTAGCTATTTCAATTTCAGATGAAGTAGACTTTGCAACAAGGAATGAAATCGGAGATAAAGAGGAGGTCTACATAATGATAAAGGGGTCAATTCTTCAAGATGACACAACAATCCTAAATGTGTACGTGCTTAACCTCAGAGTTTTCAAAACAAATAAGGTAAAAACTGATAGACCTGAGGGAAGAAATATGCAAATCCACAATTGTAGTTGGAGACTTCAACACTCCTCCCTTGGTAACTGAGAGAACAAGTATGCAGAAATCATAAGAGTATCTGATCTAAACAACTATCAACCAACTTGTCCTATATGACATTTATAGGACATTTATAGGACATTCCATCCACTAATGAAAAATGCACATTCTTCTCAAATGCAGAATATTCTCCAAGATCGCCAATCTTGGAGACTGGCCACAAGTTTTATGGCCTATCAGATTTTTATATACTTATACAAGAATAGAAAACATCCAAAGTATATTTGTGGCCCATGCCAGAATTCAGCTAAAAAATAATAACAAAAAAAATTGGGGGGGAAGCCCCAAATGTATGAAAAATTAAACATTACACTCCTGAATAATCCAGAGGTGAAAAAGGAATTCCTAAGGAAAATGTGAAAATTTTAAATTGAATGAAAATCAAAACAAAATGTGTCAAATTTGTGAGACACAGTTAATGCAGTGCTTACAGAGAAATATATAGTATTATATGCTTATGTATTATGAAACAGCATCTACAAGGACTAACCTAACCTTTCATCTTAAGGAGCAAGAGAAAGACAAATAGATTATATCTGAAGAGGTAGAGAAAAGAAAAATACTAATAAATATTAGTGTAGAAATCAATGAGATTGAAAACAGAAAAATAATAGAGAAAATATATTAATTAAAAGCGGGGTTTTTAAAAAGATCTATAAAGTTGATAAGCTTTCATCTTCAGATGAAATGATATGATATATGAATATGATATCATCTTCAGATGATATCATATTCATATCAAGAAAAAGACGAGATGACATAAATTACCAGTGTTAGAAATAAAAGCTGAATATCCACTGCAGACCCTACAGATATTGAACACCTGCCAAGGAATTCTTATGAATAACATTATGGCCATCAATTCAACAGTTTGGAGGAAATGGACAAGTCCTTTGAAGAAAGAAATGAGCAAAGTTGACTTAAAGACAATTCAAAAACATAAAGCAACTAAGTGTGTCATTAAATCGTTTGCCACAAATGAAACTCACATGGCTTTATGGTCAAGTCTAACAACACTAAAAAAAATTGATAATCCAGTACAATATATAGTGATAAATTTGGATTGAGTCCCAGGAATGTAAGTGTGGTTGAATATTCAAAAATCAGTCTGTGTCATCCATCATATTAATAGAATAAGGGAACAACAAAAACATTTTCCTCTTGTCAAAATTCAACACTCCATCATGATAAAAAGTCCCCGCAATCTAAGAACTTTCTCAGTCTCATGGATGACATACACCAAAAACTTAAAAAAGACTTGTGATGGGGATTAAGGAGGGCACTTGTGATGAGCCCTGGATGATGTATGCAAGTGCTGAATCACTATACTGTACACCTGAAACTAATATAATACTGTATGTTAACTAACTAGAATTACAACAACAACAACAAAAAGCCTTGCTTTCCTTCTAAGATAGGGAACACAGCAATATTATTTGTTCTCATCACTTCCATTTAATACTATCCCGAGGGGCCCTCTTAGTGCAATGAGAAAAAAATTGCATAGATGTAAGAAAGGAAGAAGTAAAATCATCATTTTCCTCAGACTGCATGATCCCAGGGGAAGAAAATCCAAAGGGACCCTCAAAAAGCTACCAGAATTAAGAAATGAGTTTATCAAGTTCACAGGAAACAAGATTAAAATACAAATGTCAGTTGTATTTTTAGATACTAGCAGTGAACAATTAGAAGGTAAAATATAAAAAAATGCCATTTTACATAGCGTTAAAAACGGAAACCCCACGAGATAAATGTACTAAAAAACAAGTATAAGACTTGTGCACTGAAAATGACAAAACATTGTTGAGAGAAATTAAATAATTAAACAACTGGAAATTCACTGTTAAGATATGAATTCTTTCCAAATTGATCTATAGGTTAAATGCAGTCTCAGTCAAAATTACATAGGCTTTTTTTTTTCCTTTCCAGCTGAGAAGTTAATTCTAAAATTTAGAAAGAAATACAAAGGATCTAGAATATCCTAATCAATCTTGAAAAATTATAATGAAGTTTACTTCATGATCACTATATAGCTAAAGTTATTAAATAGTGTAGGTTCAGTGTAAGGATATGGGACCATGTAAGGAGTCCAAAATAGACCCTCATAACCAATGGTCAAATGATACTGACAAAGGTACCAAGATGACTCAGGAAAAGATGCTCTTTTCAATGACAATGCCAGCTAACTGGTTATCTATTTAGAAAAAAAAAAAAATGGACCTTGGCCTTTACCTCACACCCTTTATCAAAATTACTTTACTTCTTTAAAACATTTTTAAATTTATTTCCGAGAGACAGAGTGTGAGCAGGGAGGGGCAGAGAAAGAGGGAGGGAGACACAGGCTTGGAAGCAGGCTCCAGGCTCTGAACTGTCAGCACAGAGCCCGACACGGGTCTCGAACCCATGAACCAGGAGATCATGACCTGCGCTGAAGTCGGACACCTAACCAAGTGAGCCACCTAGGCGTTCCATAAATTACTTTAAAATAAATTATAGTTTGGGGCACCTGGGTGGCTCAGTCGGTTGAGCGACTGACTTTGGCTCAGGTCACATGATCTCACAGTTTGTGGGTTAGAGCCCCATATCAGGCTGTGTGCTGGCAGCTTGGAGCCCAGAGCCTGCTTGGGATTCTGTGTCTCCCTCTCTCTCTGCCCCTCCCCCACTCATGCTCTGTCTCTCTCTGTCTCAGAAATAAATAAATATTAAAAAAAATTTTTTTTGAAAAAAAAAATAAATAAATAAAATGAATTATAGTTTTAGCTTTTATGTTTAAAAGCAAATACAGGAAAAAAAAGTGTGTGTGAATGTGAGGAAGGAAAAGATTTCTTAGGACACAGAAAGCATGAACCACAACAGAAAAGAATTGCTAACAGTAGACTTTTTCAAAATTAAACACTCGGCTTTTACAAGGCAAGCCACTGACAAGGAAAAATATATACAGTAAATATAACTGATAGTGGAGTTATTTCCAGAAAATATAAAGAACTGTTATAAATCAACATTAAGAAGACAATCAGCATGATAAAAAAAAAAAGCAATATATGTGAAAGGACAGTTCTCAAGATATATGGATGGCCAAGAAGCACAGAGAAATTGCTCAATAGCATTAGGCATCATGGAAATGCAAATTAAAACTACTACCCCCATCTAGAAAAGCTAAAATTGGAAAGACTGACAATACCAAGTGTCGGACGATGTGAATCAGTAAGAGCCTTCATAGATGAATGGTGGGAACATAACGTGCTACAACTACTTTGGAAAACAGTTTGGCAACTTCTTAGGAGTTAAATATTTTCCATACAACTCATTACTTCCCAGGCATTTCCATAAGAAAAATCAAAACGAAAGACAGACACAAATGTTCAGATCGGCTTAACTCATAATAGACCCCAAACTGGAAATAATCCAAGGACACATCAACTGACAAACAGATAAACGTTTTGCAGCCTAAGCATTCGATGGCATATTCTTCAGCTATAAAAAGGAACAAATGCTGCATATAAATACGTCTTAAAAATATGGTGAACAAATGAAGCCATAGTATACACACTGTATAGTTCCCATTTACATAAGATTCTAGGATAGGCAAAACCGATCTACAAAGACAGGAAATAAATCAGTGGTTGCCTGGGGCCACAGCTGGAAGATACTGAGTGCAAAGGAATACATGGGATCTCTTAGGAGGTGAAAATGTTCTGTATCTTAACTGTGATGGTGATTACGTGATTCCATCTATATGTGTGTCAAAACTTAGTGAAATGTATAAATAAAAATGAGTATACTTCTTTGTATGTAAACTGAATCTCAACATATGTAAGCAAAAATAAAAAAATAAATTCTAGGTTTTGGTGTCTGTCTTTGTTATTTTTTAAAGTTTATTTATTTTGACAGAATGACAGAGAGAGTGGTGGTGGCAGTGTTGGGGGGGGGTGGGCAGAGAGAGGGAGAGAGAAAATCCCCAGCAGGCTCTGCACTGTCAGCACAGAGCCCGACTCAGGGCTCAAACTCACGAACGGTGAGATGATGACCTGAGCTGAGATCAAGTTGGATGCTTTACCGATGGAGCCACCCAGGCGCCCCGGTTTTTTTTTATTTTGTTTTGTTTTTTAGTTTGCAGACAGACAGCCGGGGCTTGTGCATCTGGGTGATGCATGGTAATGGAACAAGGTCTGCCAATGCCTTGGGACTGCTTTCCTTCAAACACAGTGACATCCCAGCTCTAGGAGTCCACTATTCTGAATGTCTCTGTTTACAGCACCCTATGCCAGGAGCTAGGAGAGGGTGATGAGGTGGTAGCTAACCAGCTAGAGCTGCTGTACTCCCAGAGTCTAGCACAGTGCCTCTTGGATGGACGAGTAAGACATGGGTAAAAGAAGCATATTTCCAGAGGAAACCTCAGATCTCTAGAATGGTATCAATGCAAAGACTGAGAGAGGGGGCTGGGGGAGGGAGCCACGCAGTGGCTTCAAAGAAAACCATCAGGCCAGGAAGTGCCTCAGTACTGGCTCTTAGAGCAAGCCCCGGCCAGGGAGTGCACAGCCTAAGCATTTCCAAATCCTAGCAGCGTCCTTCTTCATTGACTTCACTGGGCCAGGTCAACAGAACCATACTCACTGGAGTAGATTTCCCAGTGAGAGATTTTATATCCATGCACCTGCAACCCTCAAATAAGGTGCATCTCCAATCAGGGCCAGCCTGCAAAGTACAGCTCTCATTTTACCGGAACCCCTTGTGGAGCATCTGGCCTCTCCCAGGCCACTCCCAGGCAGGCTTATTTTCTCTGCACCCAGTGCCTCTTGCTTCCCACCATAGAAGCGTATGCACATCCCAAATCAATTAATCAGCATGGGCTTCTTCCCAATGACAGCCAACAAAGACATTCTAAACATGGCTTGACTTCGCGCACACAGCTCTTGCTACATCCATACTCCCCCTTGGCTCATATTGTGACCCATCTGTTGATGAGAAATTAACGACACACAGTGTGTCACATATGCCCATACGTTTATTGTAGGATTCAAGCTAGAAGTCATGCTTTTGGGAAAGCTGCAGAGAAGTGTGTGGAACAGGCTGTGTTGGCTCTCTTCCATTAAGTAAGATGAGCCTCGGCTCCCTGGGAAACATCTGATCGGAAATAGCAAAATGTCCTGCTAAGTAAACCAACATGATAAAGGAAAATCATGAGCATGATGAAGCCACAGACATTAGAGACGAGTGATAGAGGGGAGTTATGTGAGGGTGTGGGGTCACCAGTGATGCTTTGAGGAGGGTAGGGCAGGGAGGACTGTGCTTTGCCCCACAAGCCTGGAATGCTGGGAGTTAACAAGTGCTCAATTACCTTAATGATCATCAAACCCAAAGTTCAACATATATTTAAAATACATTTTTGTTCAAGGTATATTCATTTTTCAGAAACAGAGACAGAGCGTGAAGGGGGGAGGGGCAGAGAAAGAGGGAGACACAGAATCCGAAGCAGGCTCCAGTCTCTGAGCTGTCAGCACAGAGCCTGACGCGGGGCTGGAACTCACAGACTGTGAGATCATGACCTGGTCTGAAGTCAGACACTTAACTGACTGAGCCACCCAGGTGCCCCCAAATTCAACATATTTGACAGACTTCTAACTGCTTTCCCAAAGGTAATAGCATTGGCAGAGGAATTTCTTGGATTCCCCAAAAGACTCTTTTGAACTACTAGGTAAGGGATAACTATGTTTTGGGGTATTTTCCCCCATTTTCGGAGATGGCAGTTTCGATCACCACCTCTTTCTGCCCAACTTGAAGAAGCAATACAATGTAATTAACGGTAACGATTTGGACTGAGGATCATGAGACTAGCTTTCCTCTTTTTATTTTTATTAAAAAAAAATTTAACACTTATTTATTGTTGAGAGGCAAAGAGAGACAGAGCACAAGCAGGGGAGGGGCAGGGAGAGAGGGAGACACAGAATCCAAAGCAGGCTCCAGGCTCTGAGCTGTTAGCACAGAGCCCGACGTGGGGCTTGAACCCACAAACCGCGAGATCATGACCTGAGCCAAAGTTGGATGCTTAACTGACTGAGCCACCCAGGCACCCCATGAGACTAGCTTTCTATTCCTGGTGCTGCCCATTAGAGGCCAAATGACCTTAGATAAGTCACTTATTTTTTCTGAACCTCACAAGCGGTTAGACCACACTTGGAATTTCCCTAGCTCCTTCTGAATCTTTCCATGTTGTATCCAGAATGTTCCTTTAGCTTGTCTTCTAGTAACAACAATTTACTTGGCCTCCCAGTGGAAGGCCAATGCTGTTGCTCCCACCTGGCATTTGATCAACTTCACTAGTGCAAGAAGACCTAACAATTGTAAATATTTAGGCACCCAACATGAAAGAACCCAAATATATAAAACAATAACAAACATAAAGGAACTCATCGAAATAATACAATAATAGTAGGGGACTTTAATTCTCCACTCGCAGCAATGGACAGATCATCTAAACAAAAAATAAACAACGATCAACTTTACTGAACAAATGAATGAAAAATCACATACATAAATGAATTCCTGACTCCTTCCTGCACACTGGCTTTCTCTGTGGGCTGCAATTGCTTCCAATCAAACAGGAGTATAAAAATTAATTTAAATTATGCTCCGTTACTCAGTCCTTATTCAGGACCTTCTATGTACCAGGCATCAAAGTAGGAAATGCTTGCACTTGTCAAAGACATACGAAAAGATCCCTGCCCGTAAGAAACTCCACGTCCTTTGCTTTGTCTGCGACTCCACACCAACAGTTAGGACATTAGTCAGGGTCCAATCAGGAGACAGATACTATATAACTATTTAAATAAGGGAAGCTTAACATAAAGAATTACTACCTAATGAAAAAACAGTAACTATAAAAGAGAGCTTTATAGGGTACCATAGGGCTGAGAGAGAGTACCCAAAGTCCCCTACCTGGTTGAAGAAGGTAGAGTTGAAGTCTGTCGGATGGAAGAGAAGTGTGTGGGATGGGCCAGGCCAGAGCTGGTCCACAGTTCCTGGGAGAGCAGGAAGCAACCTTCTGAGAGGTAGGTAAGCCACAGCCAGTGACCAGATGTTTCAAGGAGGCATGGCGCACCTGGTGTCCATGTCGCGAGGGCAGACCTGAGGGGGAAGGGGCGTATGAGCAGAGGGAGCCATGGCTCGCTTGAGCAGGCATGTGGAGAGGCTAAAGGTCACAGTCTGGGCAGAGGACCTACGGCATGCAGTGTCTGTGTTGAAAGAACCGTGGGGAAGTGTGAGGGCAGCACTGCAGGGTCACTAGGGGACTGAGTACCCTGGGCCTCTGGCTGGGGCAGAGAGCCACCAGATGTCTTCACGTTCACAGGCATGACTGATGGGGCTGCTGGCAGAACCCACAGGAGAAGCCTCTTCCTCCTGCTCTGTTCCTCCAGCGGCCTCCACCAAGAAAGCTTAACCTGTGATCAC
The DNA here is from genome assembly GCF_014898765.1 of Herpailurus yagouaroundi. Lineage (NCBI taxonomy): Eukaryota > Metazoa > Chordata > Mammalia > Carnivora > Felidae > Herpailurus > Herpailurus yagouaroundi. The sequence continues at coordinate 5,018,616 of NW_024412423.1, read as the reverse complement.
TGTAAAGAAGACCTTAAAGGGATTCCAACCATTATTTTCAGAGCAGCTGTTGAAGAGGACATTCAGAGCTGAGAGGCAGAAGCTGCTATCAAAAGGGCCCTACGCTGGGGGGTGGGGGTCAGACCTTCTGAGTGCACCTGAAACTTGGGTTTCTTGGCTTTATTCATCTGTGCCACGGAGAAATACCTGTTTACTTTACTAACCAAGAATACTGTGAGGCTCCAATAAGCAGCGTGAAAGGGCTCTGCAGAGTGTAAAGTAGTACACATCTCCAGCGGGTCCCTGCCATGTTAGCTGTGCTCAGTGTTACATTTGCTGCCCCAACAAGCTGGGTGATGTGCCACCTGGTGTTAAGGCCTCGGTGATGAGACCCTGAGACCCTGTCTTATGTATTTTGAATTGCTGGCAGCTAGTGCTCTAGGCACAAAGCAGGTGGTTAATTGGTCTTTGTTACCAGAACTGTATGTTTCACTTATTTATTGAGAATCTCTTTTAAGGATTTTTTTTTTAATGTTTATTCATTTATTCTTGAGAGAGAAAGGTAGAGAGCAAGCAGGGGAGGGGGAGAGAGAGAGAGAGAGAGAGAGAGAGAATCCCAAGCAGGCTCCACACTGTCAGCAGGGAGCCTGATGCAGGGCTCAAACCCATGAACTGTGAGGAAACCAAGAGTCAGACGCTTAAGTGACTGAGTCACCCAGGCGCCCCAGAGTCTCATTAACTGAGGTGCGGAAGCTGCAGGCCATGCCGTATCTGACCCATGAAGGGGTGGGCTCCTTGCAAGTGAATCTCTCTCATGCTTCCCCACCTTTCTTCCTACCACCAGAAAGCTGCCGGAGGCATCGCTGAGGAGAGCCTCTTAGCCTCCTGACCAGCCTCTTCCTGGGGACCTGGGGTGATGCCTTCATTGTAGATCCTGATACTCAAGCAAAACAGGAGTTCCAGTAGGACCTCGCTTGCTGACCGATTACGAAGTGGGTGAATAACGTATAAATGAATGAATGAATGAGCAAACAGAGTTGCCCAGCTAAGGTCTTGTACAGTATCCTATTTGAGTGTGATAATCACGAGGCTATCAAAATCAATTGTTCCTTAAATATATGTCTTTAAAAAACAAAAATCTTTGTCCATTCCTTTCTCTTATTACTCCCTCCCTTCCTTTTTTTTTTTTTTTTAAGTTTATTTATTTTGAGAGAGAGCAAGCAAGCAAGCACACAAGCAAGGGAGGGGCAGAGAAGGAGAGACATAATTCCAAGTAGGCTCTGTGCCATCAGCTCAGAACCCGATGGGGGGCTTGAACTCATGAACTGTGAGATCACGACCTGAGGTGAGATCAAGAGTCAGACACTTAACTGACTGAGCCACTCAGGTGCCCCTCCCCCCACCTTTTATTAAATCAATGAAGAAATATGGGTATATATGCAAAACAACTTATTGGATTTTTGCAGCAGAAAGCTCACAGCACAATACACCGTGGTTCTGTCTGGGCATCGCGGATACAGCTCTTGGAGGTCAGAAGAGTCTCACTCTGTATGAAGGGTAAGTTCCTGGGCATCTGCAGCCTCCACCCTGCTCGTCCTGGCACTGCTGTTGATTCAGGTAGGGAGAGAGCTGGAAGCAAGCTGTGGCTGGAGGGGGCAAAACCTGTGGACATGCTGATTGGTCTAGGAGAGAAACCTCCTGCCATCTGGCTCTCCTCCCCCATAAAGGTAGTCCTGAAGGAGAAGTAGAAAAAGGCAAGCACGTTTAATCAGTCTCAAACATATCCTGGGACATTTCAGAGATCCCTGCAGGAAACTGAAGCACTGCATGCTTTTTAAAACTAAACGTCACTGATGCAATTAGAATTTGGGTGTTTTTTGTTTGCTTGTTTGTTTTGTTTTGTTTTTTTGTTTTTTCTGCCCAGGTTAGGACACATTTTGTGGATGAAGTTCAACCAGTAAGCCCTTAGATAGATTTCGGCATGGTGCTGGTTAATTGTCTGAGGCAGAAACAACTTGGCATTGCAGAATCAGTTTGTTCTGCTTTTGATACACAGGAGGGTGGGTTCAATGCTGCAGGGTGAAACTAACATATGGAAGAAGTCTTTCATTCATTCATTCCCCTGCCTGAAGCAAATCCTGTGAGTTTCATATAATGTGAATGAGATCTACTTGCAGATAAGGGAACACATTTAGAGAAGGAGGCACAGAGGTGGCCCTGAAGTGGGTTGGTCTTCTGTACCACACAAAGGTAACCTGATCAGTTGGTTGATATCTCATCCACTCTTTTTCTCGGTTTCCTCTTTGGCTGTGCTACACTATCAACACTTAGTCTGGAAAGAGAGGGAGCACTGTTTTCAGTTGTTCTTTTCCTTCCACAAATTCAGCAAATGGTAAAAAGAGAGAATCACGTCAGGCTACCAGAGGTACAATCCTCCTTGGCTTCCTAGGGAAGTGAAGGGAGAGGTTGAAGTTCAAGTTCTCAGAAGTGTAGAGGAAGGTGAGGGTGAGGTCCATTTCCTCCCTGTAGGGAACTGGTCTCACTGCTCTGTTGTGGCAGGTGGGTAGCCAATTGAAAGGGACTCAGCAATGTTTCCCCCGTTTTCAGAGAAGGGGGTATTTTGTTTATTTAGAATGGAGGGTTAAGAGTGTCAAGCTGGTTTTCCGCCTTGAGAATCAGTCATTGATTTTAAAGACTTCTCTTACTCAGTGTCTACTTGAGAATTGAAAGGTATAAACGATGCCTTTGATATTTTTGTCCATAGCCCTCTAACATGTTTACCACTGAAAAGATCTGTTAAGAAAAGCTACAAGGGACACAGAGAAAATTGTGATTGCATTCAATGGCACTTGAATAGAGAACTCCAAGTGCCCAAATCTTGTCCTGTCAATCACTCCTCAACTTTTGACGTTCCCAAGGGAGCTGCATACAGAAAAACTGATAGCAAATGGGAAGCAGAGTGAGACTTTATTATTACTCTTCAGAGCTTCATATAGCTGGATCAGAGCACACGGCTCACTCTTAAGACTTAAGAACGGCCCCCCCCTCCCCTATACACTCTGCTTCACCTCAAATTCTCCAGTATCACTAGCTCCTGCCAACTATATGGCATGTAACTAAAACAACAGCATTTTACTAAGGTAGAGAAAGATGGCTAGGCCCCAAGGGATTCCTGGTTCCACTGATAATTCCAACCCATGAACTGAAAGCAAGGAGTGCAAGAGTACCAGGAGAGGATTACCATGCACAGACATGGTCTTTTGACATTACTCTGTTCGCTGGTACACATGGCCAACAGTGTTTCCTTTTTTTAATTTTTAGAAAAAACTTGATTTCAGTACTGTTGACACACAATTTTATGTTAGTTTCAGGTGTACCACATGGTGTTCAACTTCTTTATACGTTACGTTATGCTCACCACAAGTGTAGTCACCATCTGTCACCACACAATGCCTTTACAATACCGCTGTGTTCCCTATGCTGTGCCTTTTATTACCGTGACTTATCCATTCCATAATAGGAAGCCTGTAACTTCCACTCCCCTTCGCTCATTTTGCCCATCTCCCAGCCCTTCTCCCCTCTGGCAACCATTCGTTTGTTCTCTGTATTTATAGGTCTGATTCTGCTTTTTTTTTTTTCCTGGATTCTGCATATGCGTGGAGTCATCTGGTATTTGTCTTTCTCAGCCTGACATATTTACTTAGACTGATACCTTCTAGGTCCATCCATGCTAGCACAAATGGCACAATTTCATCCTTTTTAATGCTGAGCAATATTCCATTGTTCTACACCTTCTTTACCCATTCATCTATTGATGGACACTTGGGTTGTTTCTCTATCTTGGCTGTTGTAAATAATGCTGCAATAGACATAGGGGGGCAAATACGTTTTTGAATTAGCGTTTCTGTTTTCTTTGGATAAATATCCAGTAATGGAATTATTGAATAATACAGTATTTTTATTTTTAATTTTTTGAGGAACCTCCCTACTGTTTTCCACAGTGGATACATAAATTTGCATTCCCACCAACAGTGCACAACTCCTTTTCTCCAAAGTGCACAAGTCCTTTTTCTCCAAATCCTCACCAACACTTGTTAACTTCTTGTCTTTTTTTATTTTGGCCATTCTGACAGGTGTAAGGTGATATTTTATGGTCGTTTTGACTTGCATTTCCCTGATAATAAGTGACGTTGAGCATCTTTTCATGTGTCTGTTGGCCATCTGGATGTCTTCTTTGGGAAAATGTCTATTCAGGTCTTCTGCTCATTTTTTAACCAGACTGTGATTTTGGTATTTAGTTATATAAGCTCTTTATATATATTTTGGATATTAACCCATTATCAGATATATCATTTGCAACTATCTTCTTCCATTTAGTAGCTTGCCTCTTTTCTTGATGGTTTTCTTCACCACACAAAAGCTTTTTAGTTTTATGTGTCTCAACAGTTTATTTTTGCTTTTGTTTCCCTTGTTTCAGGAGACATATATAGAATAATACTGCTATGGCTGATGTCAGAGAAATTATTGCCTAATTTCTCTTCCAGGAGTTTTGTGGTTTCAGGTCTCACATTTAGGTCTTAAGCCATTTTGGTTTATTTTTGTGTATGGTGTAAGAATGTTTCATTCTTTTGCAGGGAGCTGTCTAGTTTTCCCAACACCATTTGTTGAAGAAACTATTTTTCCCACTGTATATTCTTGCCTCCCTTGACACAGAGTAATTGACCATATAAGCATGGGTTTATTTCTGGCATCTATTCTGTTCCATTGATCTATGTGTCTATGTTTGTGCCAGTACCATACTGCTTTGATTACTACAGCTTTGTAGTATATCTTCAAATCTCGAATTGTGATACCACCAATTTTGTTTTTCTTTCTCAAGACTGCTTTGGCTATTCTGGGTCTTTTGTGGTTCTGTATAAATTTTAGGATTATTTTTTTCTAGTTCTGTGAAATATGCTGTTGGTATTTTGATAGGGATTACATCAAATCTATAGATCGATTTGGGTAGCAGTCTGGACACTGTACAATTATGAACCCTTCCAATCCACAAACATGGAATATCTTTCCGTTTGTGTCTTCTTCAAATTCTGTCATCAATGTTTTATAGTTTTCAGAGTAGGGTTCTTTCGCCTCCTTGGTTAAATTTAGTCCTAGGTATCTTATTATTTTTGGTACAATTATAAATGGAATTGTTTTCTTAATTTCTCTTTCTGCTACTTTTGTTATTAGTGTATAGAAACACTACCAATGTCTGGCTATTAACTTTATATTCTGCAACTTTACTGAATCAATTTATTTCTTTTAGGAGTTTTTTAGTGGAGCCTTTAGAGTTTTCTATGTATATAGTATGATGACAACCAATATCTTATAATTGATCCAATGGAATGGCAAATCATTTTCCCTTAAGAGACACTGGAAAGCGAGAGAGAGAGAGAGAGAGAGAGAGAGAGAGAGAGAGACAAAGAGAGACAGTTAATAGGGACAATAGGAAAGTAAGTAGAGAACTAGAAATAGTTTTCCCCTATAAAACATTCACCCTCTCTGTACAATAAATGTTCTATTTACAACTTGTACAGAGAAGCTTGTGAAATAATAAAATATATGATTCTTTAGTAAAATGTAGAATACATATTTAGTCTTAGCTGATGAAATAGGGAGTAATTATTTAATTATAGGGCAATTACTCTCTTCTCAAAGATAGGATTCCACAGAAAGAAAATTAGACTTTTTGAGGCCCCACCTTTTCAAGTAGACACTTTTGTAACCTGGATGTCCCAGCACAGAATACACTAAATATAGCAATTAACTAAATAACAGCTAAATATAGCAATTAACTGACATACAGAAAACCTGAAAGACTCTACCAAAAAATTACTACGACTGACAAGTGAATTCAGTAAAAGTGCAGGATACAAAATCACTGTGAAGAAATCTATTCCATTTCTTTTTTTTTTTTTAATTTTTTTTTAACGTTTACTTATTTTTGAGAAGAGAGAGACAGAGCATGAGGTGGGGGGAGGAGAGAGAAAGAGGGAGACACAGAATCCGAGGTGGGCTCCAGGCTCTGAGCTGTCAGCACAGAGCCCGACATGGGGCTCGAACTCAGGGACCACGAGATCATGACCGGAGCCAAGGTCGGATGCTTAACAGATTGAGCCACCCAGGCACCCCGAAATCTATTCCATTGCTATATACTAATAGTGAAGCAGCAGAAAGAGAAATTAAGAAAACAATACCATTTATAATTGCACTAAAAATAATAAAATACCTAGGAATAAACCTAACCGAGGCGAAAGACCTGTACTCTGAAAACTATAAAACATTTATGACAGAACTGAAGAAGACACGAAGAAATGGAAAGACATTCCATGCTCACATATCAGAAGAACAAATATTGTTAAAATGCATATAGTACACAAAGCAATCTATACATTTAATGAAATCCCTTAAAATACCAATAGCATTTTTCAGAGCTAGAACAATCTTAAAGTTTATATGGAACCACAAAAGACCCCAAATAGCCGAAGCAATCTTGAAGAAGAAAAGCAAGGGGCGCCTGGGTGGCGCAGTCGGTTAAGTGTCCGACTTCAACCAGGTCACGATCTCGCGGTCCGTGAGTTCGAGCCCCGCGTCAGGCTCTGGGCTGATGGCTCAGAGCCTGGAGCCTGTTTCCGATTCTGTGTCTCCCTCTCTCTGCCCCTCCCCCGTTCATGCTCTGTCTCTCTCTGTCCCAAAAATAAATAAACGTTGAAAAAAAAAATTAAAAAAAAAAAAAAAAGAAAAAGAAAAGCAAAGCTGGAGGCATCACAATTTCAGACTTCAAGTTATATTACAAAGCTATAGTAATCAAAATACTATGGTACTGACACATAAATAGACAAAAGATCAATGCAAGAGAACAGAAAAACCAGAAATAAATCCACACTTACATGGTCAGTTAATCTTTGACAAAGCAGGAAAGAATATCCAATGGGGGAAAAAAAAACATCTCCTCAACAAATGGTGTAGGGAAAACTGGACAGCAGATTGCAAAAGAATGAAACTGGACCACTTTCTTACACCATACACAACAATAAACTCAAAATGGACTAAAGATCTAAATATGAGATCTGAAACCATAAAAATCCTACAAGAGAGCATAGGCAGTAAGGTCTCTGGCATCAGTCATAGCAACATTTTTCTAGATAGGTATCCCGAGACAAGGGAAAAAAAATAAATATAACCACTGGGACTACATTAAAATAAACTTGTGCAAATGAATGGAACAACTAATAAAACTAAAAGGCAACTTATGGAATGGGAGAAGATATTTGCAAATGACATATCCGATAAAGGGTTAGTATCCAAAATATATAAAGAATACAACTCAACAAATAATCCAACTAAAAATGGGCAGAAAACATGAAAAGACATTTCTTCAAAGAAGACATACAGATGGCCAACAGATGCATGAAAAGATGCTCAACATCACTCATCATCAGGGAAATGCAAGTCAGAACTACAAAGAGATATAATCTCACACCTGTCAGAATGGCTAAAGTCAAAAACGTAAGAAATAACAAGTATCGGCAAGGATGTGGAGGAAAAAGGAACGCTCTTGCACTGTTGGTCGGAATGCAAACTTGTGCAGCCAGTCTGGAAAACAGTATGGAGGTTCCTCAAAAAGTTAAAAATAGAACTACCCTACAACCCAGTAATTGTACAACTAGATAAATACTAGGTACTTACCCCGAAATTAAAAACAAAAACACTAAGTCAAAGGGACACATGCACTCCTATGTTTATTGCAGCATTGTTTACAATAGCCAAATTATGGAACAGCCCAAGGGTCCATCGATAGATAAATGGATAAAGGTGTAGTATACACACACACACACACACACACACACACACACACACACACGAACATTATTCAGCCATGAAAAGAATGAGATCTTGCCATTTGCCATGACATGGATGGAGCTAGGAAGTATGATGCAGTCAGAGAAAGATAAATACCGTATGATTTCATGCATAAGTGGAATTTAAGAAACAAAACAGATGAGCAAAGGAAAAACAAAGACAGAGAAAGACAAACCAAGAAACAGACTCTTAACTATAGAGCACAAACTGATGATTACCAGAGGGAAGGGGGTGGGGGAAATAGGTGATGGGGATTAAGGAGCTTACTTGCTGCGATGAGCACCGAGTGATGTATGGAAGTGTTGAATAACTATAGGGTATACTTCAAACAGATATAGCATTGTATGCTAACCATACTGGAATTAAAAAAATAAAGACAGACATATAAAATTGTGTAGAATGAGAAGGCAGAAATAGGGCTAAAGTAGAATGACGCTTATTAGCATTTAAGAATATTTGAACTTTTTAATAGAAATACTATTGGGATGCCTGGGTGGCTCAATTGGTTAAGTGTCCGACTTCGGCTCAGGTCATGATCTCATGGTTCTTGAGTTCAAGCCCTGCATAGTGCTCTCTGCTGGCAGCACAGAGCCTACTTGTGATTCCCTCTCTGATTCCCTCTCTTTCTCTTTCTTTACCCCTCCCCAGCTTGTGTTCTCTCTCTCTCAAAAATAAACATTAAAAAAAATTAAAACCATAGAAACTCAGTGAGGATTTTTGTTAAAAAAAAAGGAAGTAATTTTAAAATGTCTTTGAGATTATCCAGATTGTAAATTTAACTGAAAGTGTAACCTAAAGAAAAGGGATCCAAAAGTATAAATGCATTTAAGGGAATACCATGAACCCCAGGAAAATGACCCAGGAAAATCAGGAATGGGAGAGTGGTTCCTGGAAGCCAGTAGAGGAGAATCATAGCACTCTTAAGATCAGCACACTTGGGCAGATTCTCAGAGAGTGCCTGAAGGAATAACCCTACAGATGGTGGTTACACTCTCCTGGTCCAACAGCTCAGGGCACCTATCAACACATCTAAGCCTGCCAGGCAGAACTTAGTAAGGTCACTGACCCAAACACACAAAGGGAGGTTAAGAGCATCCCTAGTGAAGGCAACTGTTCCCAAAGTTCTCCGAGCCTGCTGAATGAGGCACATAGGCTCTGGGTAATCTGCAAGTCCAGAAGGTTGATGCATCCAGACTTGCTTTTTATTACTACTCTAATCACTTGAGACCACATGCAGTACAGAACATATGATGCAGTAAGAAACACCAAAACTTGGACAGTGAGAGGACTTTTGGCCATGAGGTAGAAAAGCTGGATGTTATAAATCATCACTCAAGAAGAAAATCATCCCTCACCCTGGACTCTACATCTAAAAACACAGTTGGCTGCATAGGGAGATTTTTAATTAAAATGTTACTGAACAGGGGCACCTGGGTGGCTCAGTCGGTTATGCGTCTGACTTTGGCTCAGGTCATGATCTCATGGTTTGTGAGTTTGAGCCTCAGAACAGGCTCTGTGCTGACAGCTCGGAGCCTGGAGCCTGCTTTGGATTCTGTGTCTCCCTCTCTCTCTGCTCCTCCCCTGCTCACACACACACACTCTCTCTCTCAAAAGTAAATAAATATTAAAAAAAAATTTTAAATGATACTAAACAGCTTTCTTCATGGTTCTCTGCACCTTGCTTGCATCCTGCCTTATCTAGGTGAACATTTTCGAATTTTTGCCCCGCCTGTGTATTTGGGATGACCTGAAACAATCTGTGCCATGTAAGTGGAGATCTCTTTCTAAAACCTTGTCACTGAATCGCCCCACACCAGTGAGGAAAGCCTCTTTGTAGGCAGTATGTGTATGTGTGTGTCATTAATCAAGGTAGACTCTTTGACAGGAAATTAAAATCTGGATGATGAGCTCACAAAGTCTATATATACTTTACATACACCTCTATGTAAGAGGGTTGCTGATGTCTTTCTGGAGCACCTCATTTGACCCTGCTACATAAATCATCTCTGAATTTGGTAGGAATGTAATTGCTTTCCAGTCTTCAGGACATCGGCACCAAAAACCTGTCTGGGTCAACTTCATGACTATCACATATCTCAGAGCAGTGGGAGATCTTGCTTTAACACTCTGGATGGGAGAAAGCTGGGTGTCTAGCAGGTTAGCCGGCTGTTACCCTGTGCAGGTACATTTTCTGCTTGATGAATGAAGGCTCAGTGACTTTCCAGAGATCCTCCCCAGAAGAGATGTGGCCATTCCCTGGTGGGACGACTAACATATTGCCAAATCAGTTTGAAAGGTACTCTTGTAAATCTGAGAGTTATGATGGTTTTGTTTAAAATCTTTTTTTATTTATTTTTGAGAAAGAGAGAGAGAGAGAGAGAGACAGAGTGTGAGCAGGAGAGGGGCAGAGAGAGAGGGAGACACAGAATCTGAAGCAGGCTCCAGGCTCTGAGCTGTCAGCACAGAGCCCGATGCGGGGGTTGAACCCACGAACTAAGAGATCACGACCCAAGCGGAAGTCGGACACTTAACTGACTGAGCTATGCAGGTGCCCTGGTTTTGTTTGTTTTAAAGAATTCAGATGGTACTGTAAAAATAAGAGAGGCGTGGGGAGGAAAACTATGTACTCTGTTAACCCTCTCAGCCAATACTTCTTAAGGACCCCGATGTCCACAGGATTACTTACATCAGCGTGTTAACAGGGTGAGAGGCTGGACTTGCAAAGTAGAGCACATGGCCTGGGATGGATGAGTCACCACTCTCTCCGATCGCTTGGAAAATTACTGTGTTCTGCTGCCAGAGCATAACCCCTTTTGTGGGTGGGGAGGGATGCTGAGGCATCCAAGGTGGCAGTGATACAGCCACCTGGTTCTGGGGACAGCTTCGTCCGTGACTGGCGTGGAAGAAGAGTGTGAAGTGAACCTGTAGGAAGAATGTGGAATGCGGACTAGAGACAGCAGAAAAGGAAATCTGGCATCATCGGGAGCAAGGCGGCGTGGGGAAAGACCTTGAGAAACCACGCAGCTCTGTGCCCCCGGGTGAATCTACATTTATTACAGACGAGAAAAACCTTGTTATTGACTTTTCCTTAAACAGTTCAGGTGGGATGTATTGTGTTCTTCAAAACTCAGTTCCAGAAATAAATGCAACTGGCAAATGTACTATTAATGTCTTTCTTTCCCCTTCTGTCCTTTACCTACATTCCTCGGAAGGAAAAAATACTTTAAAAAACCCAAGTCATTTAGAAAATGAGATTCTCAGATTCTCATTAAAAGATGCTAAAAATGACTGAACTCTGGGTTTTTACTAAGGGAACCTGATTACGTATTCATTATTTTTCCTGCCAGTTTCACTAATCCTGCGGCATCTTCTAGATTTTTAGACGGACCTGCTTCAACCGTCCTCTCTTTGCCGGCTATTTCTTTTGAAAGAAAAAACTTTCCATTTCAAATAAACAAAGCAGGCTGTGAAAACTGCCATCGCTTGGATTTAAATCGTAGGCCTTCGATCACCAAGAACAACCTCACACCTCAGAGAAAAGCAGAGGACTATTAAAAGCCTCAAAAGTACATGTTTGGCGGCGGGGAGGCAGGGAGGGAGCAGTGATCAAATCCTTGAAATTCTCTAAAATTATAAATGCCATTAAGCTTTACTATAAAATCCTTCAAATTAATGTGCTCCTAATTTTAGCATTCAACGGGGCTGTTGTATCAAGTAGAACTATTTGCATAATGATGACAAAAACCAAAGTTTCAGGGAAGCAAAATGGACTCATCTGAAACTCACATTCTAATTCCTGAGCAGCTTCTGACTAATGAGCCAGAACAAGTCAGAATTGTCCTGGCCCTCTTCTTCAACAGGGAAAAAAGGATTATGGGAAGCCTTGGGGGAAATTTACAATACATATCCATAGGCTTCTCAAACTTTTCCCCCAAGGAGCCACACTGGGGAAGGGGGGTGACCTTCTCAGTAGCCTCATGGGTTTAGCCTGTAGACTGCCAGCACAAAGATTTTTAAAGCTTCTCATTTTCTCCTTAACATGTATATGTATTCTCAACTATATGCCACAAAATATTCATGTCTCTTTAAAAATATAAATGCTGCCAGGGTGCCTGGGTGGCTCAGTCAGTTGAGCATCTGACTTCGGCTCAGGCCACGGTTTCACGGTTCGTGAGTTCGAGCGCCTGCATTGGGCTCACTGCTGTCAGCGTAGAGCCTGCTTCGGATCCTCTGTCTCCCTCTCTCTCTGCCCCTAACCTGCTTGCGTTCTCTCAAAAATAAATAAATCTTTTTTGAGCAACCTCCGCACTGTTTTCCAGAGCGGCTGCACCAGTTTGCATTCCCACCAACAGTGCAAGAGGGTTCCCATTAGTCCACATCCTCTCCAGCATCTACAGTCTCCTGATTTGTTCATTTTAGCCACTCTGACCGGTGTGAGGTGGTATCTCAGTGTGGTTTTCATTTGTATTTCCCTGATGAGGAGCGACATTGAGCATCTTTTCATGTGCCTGTTGGCCATCTGGATGTCTTCTTGAGAGAAGTGTCTATTCATGTTTTCTGCCCATTTCTTCACTGGATTATTTGTTTTTTGGGTGTGGAGTTTGGTGAGTTCTTTATAGATTTTGGATACTAGCCCTTTGTCCGATATGTCATTTGCAAATACCTTTTCCCATTTCGTCAATTGCCTTTTAGTTTTGTTGATTGTTTCCTTTGCAGTGCAGAAGCTTTTTATCTTCATGAGGTCCCAAGAGTTCATTTTTGCTTTTAATTCCCTTGCCTTTGGAGATGGGTCAAGTAAGAAATTGATGCGGCTGAGGTCAGAGAGGTTTTTTCCTGCTTTCTCCTCTAGGGTTTTGATGGTTTCCTGTCTCACATTCAAGTCCTTTATCCATTTTGAGTTTATTTTTGTGAATGTGTAAGAAAGTGGTCTAGTTTCATTCTTCTGCATGTTGCTGTCCAGTTCTCCCAGCACCATTTGTTAAAAAGACTGCATTTTTTGGGGCGCCTGGGTGGCGCAGTCGGTTGAGCGTCCGACTTCAGCCAGGTCACGATCTCGCGGTCCGTGAGTTCAAGCCCCGTGTCGGGCTCTGGGCTGATGGCTCAGAGCCTGGAGCCTGTTTCCGATTCTGTGTCTCCCTCTCTCTCTGCCCCTCCCCCATTCATGCTCTGTCTCTCTCTGTCCCAAAAATAAATAAACGTTGAAAAAAAAAAATTTTTTAAAAGACTGCATTTTTTCCAATGGATATTCTTTCCTGCTTTGCCAAAGATTAGTTGGCCATACTTTTGTGTGTCCTATGACCCAGCAATAGCACTGCTAGGAATTTACCCAAGGGATATAGGAGTGCTGATGCATAGGGGCCCTTGTACCCCAATGTTTATAACAGCACTTTCAACAATAGCCAAATTATGGAAAGAGCTTAAATGTCCATCAACTGATGAATGGATAAAGAAATTGTGGTTTATATATACAATGGAATACTACTTGGCAATGAGAAAGAATGAACTATATGGCCTTTTGTAGCAATGTGTATGGAACTGAAGAGTGTTATGCTAAGTGAAATAAGTCATACAGAGAAAGATAGATACCATATGTTTTTGCTCTTATGTGGATCCTGAGAAACTTAACAGAAGACCATGGGGGAGGGGGAGGGAAAAAAAAAAAGAGAGGGAGGGAGCCAAACCATAAGAGACTCTTAAAAACTGAGAATAAACTGAGGGTTGATGGGGGGTGGGAGGCAGGGGAAAGTGGGTGATGGGTATTGAGGAGGGCACCTGCCGGGATGAGCATTAGGTGTTATATGGAAACCAATTTGACAATAAATTTCACATTAAAAAAATAAATCTTTTGGGGCGCCTGGGTGGCGCAGTTGGTTAAGCGTCCGACTTCAGCCAGGTCACGATCTCGCGGTCCGTGAGTTCGAGCCCCGCGTCGGGCTCTGGGCTGATGGCTCAGAGCCTGGAGCCTGTTTCTGATTCTGTGTCTCCCTCTCTCTCTGCCCCTCCCCCGTTCATGCTCTGTCTCTCTCTGTCCCAAAAATAAAAAAAAAAAAAAAAAAAACGTTGAAAAAAAAAAAAATAAATCTTTTAAAAAAGTCTCTAAATAACTGGCTAATTAAAATCAGGTTACCCCCATATTAGTTAGGCTCGAGGTTAAGCAGCTGTATTAAAAAGTTCCCCAACACAGTGGCTCAAACAGAGATGTTTAACTTCTCATGTGATGGTATACAGATGGCAGCTTGTCAAGGGCGTATCAGCAGCAGTGCTCGACAGGACATAGAGGGACCCAGCTTCTTTCTACCTTGTTGCTCCCTACTCCTGACGGCATTATCCTCGTCTGCTCAGCCAAAGCTGACCCAGCTGCAAATCTATGCTTTTAGCCCTAGAGAGGGCAAAGAAAACTGGAGACAAATGTCATTTCCACTCACATTTCATTGGTGAGACCTAGTCACATGGCTATAGTAGCTGCAGAGGATGGAAAATGTAATTTCCAATTGATGGCCACGTGGCTGGCAAAAATTACAGTGATGCTACGAAACCATATACCAGATCCACCTTAGAGATTTATGTAGCCCATGGCAACTGCTGTATTCCTCTAGGGATGCACCGGGGAAGCACGACAGAAGGCACGAGTCTGCAAATTTTTCCTACAAAGAGCTGTGTAGTAAATGTTTTAGGCTTTTTGGGTCAGGTACTCTTTTGTGACTACTCATCTCTGCTTCTATAGTGCAAAAGCAGTCAGAGACGACACGATTCCATGTAAACAAAAGAGCATGGCTGTTGTTTTAGCCATCCAATACACTCTAACAAATTACTATACAGTTAGATGTTTATTCATTTATTTATAGATTAATTAAAAATTTTTTTTAAATCTTTTTTTTTTTTTTTATTTTTGAGACAGAGAGAGACAGAGCATGAGCAGGGGAGGGGCAGAGAGAGAGGGAGACACAGAATCCGAAGCTGGCTCCAGGCTCTGAGCCATCAGCACAGAACCCGACACGGGGCTCGAACTCACGGACTGTGACATCATGACCTGAGCCGAAGTCAGACACTTAACTAACTGAGCCACCCAGGCACCCCTAATTAAAAAATTTTTAATGTTTATTTAGTTTTGAGAGGGCGGTGGAGGGGCAGAGAGAGAGGGAGACAGAATCCAAAACAGGTTCCCGGCTCCCAGCTGTCAGCACAGAGCCTCACGTGGGGCTCGAACTCATGAACCGTGAGATCCTGACCTGAGCTAAAGTCAGATGCTTAACTGACTGAGCCATCCAGGCGTCCCCTACAGTTAGAAGTTTAAATCAACACACATTTATTACCTCACAATTACCATGGGTCAGGACTCTGGGTCCTTCGTGTAGACTCTCACAAGGCTGCAACCACGGTCAGTTAGGACTGTGTTCTCATCCACAGGCTTGACTGGGTTAGAATCCACTTCCTAGTGCACTCAGGTTGTCTTGCAGCTGTAGGGCTGAGGGCCTTGGGCCTCGACTTCTTATTGGCTACTGGTCAGCTCCTAGAGGTCACCCACAGTTCCCTGCCACGTGGCTGTGTCGACAGCCCCTGTCACAACATGGCAGCTTGTTTCTTCAAAGCCGAGAAGGGAGAAAATCTCTACAGTGAGTTTGGTAGCATGACAGAATTTTATATAACATAACCATCCTGGGGGTGACATACCATTTCTGTGCCATATTTGAGTGGTTAGGAGCCTGTAACAGGTGGTGTTCACACTCAAGGACAGAGGATTATAGTGAAATGTGAATACCAAAAGGCAGGGGTCACTGGGAGCCTGTCCACTAGAGCTTTGTTCCAATAAAACTTGATAAAAACAAGTGGTGGGTGGAATATAGTTTGTTGAGCCCTGGAATAGTGAATAAGGTGTAGAAGACGTTCTTTAAGGTAAGAGGGAGAAATTCATAGGATAGAGTCAGAGCAAAAGACTGGTCAGAGCCAGAAGGGCTTTGTAGAAAGAGAGTCCCAGAAAAATAAAAAATTCAGATTCCAGACCCATCCCATAATACATTGACTATGGGAAATTACTATTTTTATAATAATATATAATTTTATAATAAAACTGGAAAATATATCTATCTACTTTTTACATAATCCCACCCCTAGTAACCTATGCTAATATAATGACAGATGAAGTGTTGGGGTTACAGATATAAAAATATGCACCAATGAGTTCTTTAGTATGTTAAAAAACTGGAAATAGTCTAAATGTCCAACAACAGATTGGCTAACTAGAGAAAGTATAGCTCATGCACATGGTGGGCTATTTAATATACATTAAAATTATGTTTTAGATAAAGGACAGGAAAAATGCTCTTGTAGAATGTTACATAAGCAAAGCAAAGTACGAAATGGTATTTATGGCATTATTCCAATGTATTAGGAAAGGAAGAAAAAAGAGAAAAAAGGAACGAGAAAGATATAAGGGTAGGAAAAAAACTCACTTCAATAAAATCTACCAAAATGTCATTTTAACAGCCATTCTGGATGATAAGATTCTATAATTTTATGTTACTTCTTTATTATTTTTGGTTTTTCCTAATCAAAATAATCACAAATTATGACTGGAGAACTTCAGATATTATTTGCAGTAGGTGTAAAAATATCACGTTGGTTCCTTTCTAGCAATTGGTTCCTTTCTATTTGTATTCAATACTCATGCCAAGCACTCACACGAGAATGCTAAGAGGTTTCAGTTCCCATTTGTCCTTACACCCATCTTATTTCTGTGAAAAAGTAGCATGTATTTAATATTGCTTAGGAATGATATTTTCTTTGACCTGTGTATTGTAACGATGGTGGTACCTTAAGGAATGAAAGGATCTGCAATTAAATACATCTCAGGAAGGGGCGCCTGGGTAGTTCAGTCAGTGAAGCATCTGACTTCGGCTCAGGTCATGATCTCGCAGTTCATGGGTTCGAGCCCCATACTGGGTTGTGTGCTGACAGCTTGGAGCCTGGAGCCTGCTTCAGATTCTGTCTGTCTGTCTCTCTCTCTCTCTCTCAAATAAATAAACGTTAAAAATTATTTTGAAAATATATTTCAGGAAGAAATTATCTTCTCAGTTGGAATTACACCTTCTACTTGTCCTTTCTTCAATGCCTTTGGTCAGACTTTCTTGTACAAGACTCATGGAGAGAAAACTACCTACTACATTTTTGTACAGGTTTAGATATACTCTTTAGAGAGCATAAAAGCAGGTCTTTTAGGGAGTGTAAAATGAGCTACTAATCGAGAATTTCATTTTGGAATGTCACATTTAATTTAGGTACCTACACTGGGAGTTAAATTGGCCATTAAACCAATGAAAACTTCTACCTAGCCATATGGTCACTGTCAGGAAGGCCTAACAAATTTAACTTGAGATGATGTATGTTTTGTTGCATATAAGAAGTCTGAAAGAATATTTACCAAAATGTTTAAGCAGTCAGGTAGTTCCCTCTGGAAGTGGGAGAACACAGCATAAAAAAATAAGGCGGCTCCCATAAGCTGGATATGGAAATAAAGGCCATTATATTATAAATATGTCTTCCTGATATCTTATCAATGGAAGTTAAAGTTAAAAAAACTTTTCAAATTAATCAACTATGGACAGCAACTATAAATTACTTTCTGACATAATTCAAACTCCCAATTCTAAGCAACATTATAGCACACATAAATAATGGCATAAATTCCATATACTGAACATTTATTTGAAACACCTTTAACACTTGTATTATGCAGATGCATTTAATCCTGATGGCTCTGTTTGTTTAGCCACAGGACATTTCTGAAATCAAATTCCTTCATATGAACAAAGTTGTGCTTATGGGCACTTGGGTGGCTCAGTCAGTTAAATGTCCGGCTCTTGACTTCGGCTCAGGTCATGATCTCATGGTTCGTGAGTTTGAGTCCCACAACGAGTTCTAGGCTGACGGCATGGAGCCTGCTGGGGATTCTCTCTCTCCCTTTCTCTCTGCCCCTCCCCTGCTCATGCTCTCTCTCAAAATAAATACATAAACTTAAAAAAATAATTATACAGAAAGTCATGCTTGACTCAAATTAATCTCTAAGTCTCTATCATTTTCTCCTCTGCTCCTCTCCCTCTGTCTCTCTGGAAACAACACAGAACAGATATTTCATTTCATAAAAAATCCAACTGATAGTATTGCTTTTATAGGCAACCATACTCACATTTATATATAGTCAAAGCATGAAACACTGTGGACTTCAACTAATTCTAAAAGATAAAAATTTTATTGACTAAAATTAATTAACATATTTACAGAAATAAAGTGTCAAAGGTATCTGTTTCAAAATTTTAAGGATACCCATATTTCACACTCACTACAATTATTTTTACTTACGATCTGAATCCGTCTTCCATACTATGACGTGAATCATTATTAACTTGCAGTACAAAGAAAAGAGCACAAAAACCTAGACTATTATTAAATCATTACACTCAGAGAAAAAATTAAAGTGCACAGAGAAGCTCACACTGGAATCAACTGATGTACCACAACCAGCTCTAGTTTAAATTTCTTTCCTATGTTACTTCCCAACCAAACATACTCATTATATTCAAGGAAAAAGGAAGTATCTGATTGCATTTGGTTCTGTTCTTGCTTTTGTTAATATAAATAGCCACGTTCTGTATTCCGAGGTACACATTATACTTTGCATCCATGGACTATCCACGAACCCTCCTTGATACATAAAGGTGTCATCAAAAATGTAAAAAATAAACAGGTCAGGCAATAAAGCAAAAACAAGACAATAAAAACAGTATGGTATTTACTGCTGTTTCCTTTATTTTTTTTTTCCCTTAAAATTTAAAAAATGTTTTTATTTATTTTTGAGAGAGACGGACAGAGCATGAGCAGGGGAGTGGCAGAGAGAGAGGGAAACACAGAATCCCAAAGCAGGCTCCAGGCTCTGAGCTGTCAGCAGAGAGCCCGATGCAGGGCTCGAACTCCCAAACTGTGAGATCATGACCTGAGCGGAAATCGGAGGCTTAACCAAATGAGCCACCCAAGCACCCCTATTGCTGTTTCCTTTAAAGCAAAAGTATTCTTAACAACTGTTTGCTGCTGTTCAAAGAACGAGGGGATGTGTCCTAGAAGCTCTGGAAACAATGATCTCCCTTGGCGGTTATTTCTCTCAGAAGTGATAAGCCGGGTAATTTACAAGAAGAAAGCTACTGAATCCTTCTGAAAACACAACCTGGCAGTCTATCTTCAGGGCGGAATGATGAGGTGGCAAGAGTGTGATGGGGAAACCAGTCTTCGAGAACATCACGTCAGGGAATCCAGCTGTGCTTGTATGGTCTCCAGCTATTTATAAAGATAGAACAAGAGAACAAGTTGCTGAAAGCAGAGAAATGCTATGAAGGTTTGTTCAGAAACTTGCAAATAGAAGGGAAAGAATGGCAGTGGCAACCGTGCATATTAAATCCATTTACACAGCAACAGATGAAGCACGCAGAAAAGTTTTCTTCTTATGGGAAGATATTACAATTCACGCCTGCAATTTAAGTTTACAAATTTGTAAAGGAGGATTTCTAAACATGGTTTGGGGTGTCTGGGTGGCTTAGTCAGTTAAGCATCCGACTTGGCTCAGGTCATGGCCTCACAGTTTGTGAGTTTGAGCCCTGCTTGGAGCCTGGAGTTGGCTTCAGATTCTGTGTCTTCCTCTCTCTCTGCCCCCATTTGTGCGTTTTCGCTCTCTCTCTCAAAAATAACTAGACATTAAAAAAAAAAAAACAAAAACCTGGGGCACCTGGGTGGCTCAGTCTGTTGAGCACCCAACTTGGCTCAGGTCATGATCCCACAGTTCATGAGTTTGAGCCCCACATAAGGCTCTGTGCTGATGGCTCGGAGCCTGGAGCCTGCTTCAGATTCTGTGTCTCCCTCTCTCTCTTTGCCCCTCCACTCGTTCTCTCTCTCTCTCTCTCTCTCTCTCTCTCTCTTTCTCTCAAAAATAAAAAAAATACACTTAAACAAAAAAGGGCTAAATACAGTTTTAAATATACTCAGCGGTTTTAATTTAAGTGATCACTACATAAGATTTTTGAAGGTGGGGAAAAGGAGGAGGGGGAGTACATTTCCCTGGATTACAAAGTCAGTATTTGTAAAGAAACATAACATGCACTCAAAGTTAAATCTTTACAGGCTTGGCACCTCCCTTTTTCCTTGGGCCCAGAATTAAAATATTTAATGTTAAATTATAAAGTGCCAGTGTGGCTAGGTACCACATAGTTCACTCCTTAATGCTTTACGTTAAAGTAATAATCCTATTGCCTTAATTAAAACCATTTCCACTTTCTTCCTGATTTAGGCTGTCAGATTCTCTCCATCTCCGCAAAGCTTCCTGCTGTGAAACATAAGGTGTTTACAAGGGATGTTTAAAGAACTTAGCGCCATAATAGGGCATTTAAAAATAAGGATTCATAAAAATGAAGGAAACATTATGCAAAACCCCACACAGCAGAAATTATTTGAAAAATACAGACCTTGTTATAGAAATCAAACAACTCCTGGTGACTGAATTCCACAAGAACTTTCTCCACACTCTGCAAGGAAGAACAAGAAAGAAGAAAGAATTCAGTTGTACGCAATTTGCATTGCATTTTTTTTTTCTTTCTCTCTCTGGCTGGCCCCAGAAGATGCCCTATTATTCTCTGAGTGGTTTAAAACAAAACAAAACAAAACACTCACCTGCTCTACTCAACCCCACCGTTCCTAGAACTCACAGCTGCACTTAATAATGCTCCACTTTTAGCAAAAGGTTTCAACTCTAGAGGGACATCTGTTCTTTAAAGTTGACTCCACAGAGGTTAATAAAATATAAGCCGGCAAGAAAACAATTTCATTATCTTTTTTTTTTTTCTAGACCGAGATACATGAGATTGTATTTCATTTTTCTCAGCAGTCCATTTGAAATCGAGTAAATACCATCACACAAAGACATTGGAGGCGGCACGTCTGATTGAACTCATCTAGGCATTAATGCCTCCCATCAGCACAGCTGCTGCCTCTACGCATTAATCTAGCAGTTATGATCTTAACATGCTGAGATGGTTACCTTTCCTAATGTACGGACTCAGCAAAAGTTCGCAATTAACATGACAGCTTCAAAGCGGAGACCGAAACACGCTCCTTCCTTTTGCTCCAGACGTGACGGGGAACCTTCCTGGGTGCTGTGGGTACCAAGGAATACTGTGCACGTACGTGTGATGCTGCAGCAAAGCGCAGCGGTAATCCAGCCCAGCCCAACCTAGTTTTGGTTCGTTTTGTAAACTGAGGCATCACTTTGAGTAGTTTCTGAAGATTGGCTAAACATGTCTTTATTTTTATTTGTTTTTAATTTAAATTCAAGTTAGTTAACAAACAGTGTAGTCTTGGTTTCAGGAGCAGAACCCAGTGATTCCTCTCTTACATATGACACCCCGTGCTCATCGCAAAAAGTGCCCTTTTAATGCCCATCACGCATTTAGCTCATCCCCCACCTCCTCTGCAACAACCCTTAGTTTGTTCTCTGTACTTAAGAGTCTCTTATGATTTGTCTCTTTACTCAAGGTGGCTTTGGGAAGTGAAAGTTAATAAGGAGAGAAAGCCAAGAACGTGCTACCTGCTCTGACCAGACTGGCACCAGGGAAGGCACCTGGGTGGCTCAGTGAGCTAAGTGACTGACTTCAGCTCAGGTCTTGATCTCACTGTTCAAGGGTTCAAGCCCCGTGTCGGGCTCTATGCTGACAGCTTGGAGCCTGGAGGCTGCTTCAGATTCTATGTCTCCCTCTCTCTCTCTGCCCCTCCCTGCTCGTGCTCTCTCTCTCTCTCTCTCTCTCTCTCAAAAACAAATAACATTAAAAGAAAACAAAACAAAAAACCCAAAAGCAGGCACCAGGAACTGAAGAACTGGACAAATGTTGAAAACGATATTAATTCGTGTACTTAATCACTTGTGATCATTTCCAACATTCTCTTAATTCTACTTCTCAGTTTCTATGGCTACTTTTTTTCCCTTTGTTTTATCTGTTGGTTTTTTTTTTCCTGATTTCTTTTTTTTAAGTTTATTTACTTATTTATTTATTCTGAAAGAGACAGAGACAGCACAAGCAGGGTAGGGGCAGAGAGAAGGAGAGAAAGAGAATCCCAAGCAGGCTCTGTGCTGCCAGCGCAGAACCTGATGCAGGGCTCAAGCTCGCAAACCATGAGACCATGATCTGAGCCAAAACCAAGAGTCAGAGGCTCAACCAAGTGAGCCACCGAGGCATCCCGGTTTTAAGGATTTCCATTTCTGTTGACAAAGCCAGCATTTTCAAAACAAGTTCACTCCAGCACACCCCAGGAGAGTCGATGGGGCTATCTTCAGATACGGCATTTCCTTTTTCAAAAAAGCCAAGGCACCAGGGCACCTGGGTGGCTCAGTCGGTTGAGCGTCCGACTTCAGCTCAGGTCACGTTCTCGAGGTCCATGAGTTCGAGCCCCACGTCAGGCTCTGGGCGGATAGCTCAGAGCCTGGAGCCTGCTTCTGATTCTGTGTCTCCCTCTCTCTCTGCCCCTCCCCCGTTCATGCTCTGTCTCTCTCTGTCTCAAAAATAAATAAATGTTAAAAAAAAAAAAAAAAGCCAAGGCACAGAGGATCAAATTCCACACTTCTTCCTTTTCTCTTGTAACACCTACTAAAATAGTTACACTTTACAATGAATAAGGACACAAAGCTGCTTTAACGCCTCATCCTTTAAATGATTAAAAAAAAAAAAAAAAAAAGTAGTAGGCTAACTGCCACACATCATTCAACCCCAAAGGTTGAGATCAGCATTATCTAGCAGTGCTATATTTCTTTCCAGCAGTTAAAGGGAGAGGGCAGGCCTCAGTTTACCCTATGAAAATCAAGGCAAGTTCATTACTCTCTCCACAATCCAAATGTTAGGAGGGACTGAAGACTGAATTAGTATGTGAACAAGTGATTTGCTGTATGGATACTTACAGGTAGTGGTCAAGCTAGGTTCTTGTTTCCTGAACTTTGTTTTGTTTCAAGGTAGTGTTTTTCTAAAATGTTACACTGAGGAAAGGGAAGGAAGGCAACTTTGAAAACATACTTCTTGAAATAACAATAGCTAAAATGATGTGTGTACATACACACACACATGTGAGTATGTGTATGTATGTATACATATATGTATACATTGGGAGAGATATGTATATATTGTCTTGGTTTATTGAAATACTTAGCCCCAAGAAGGGAAAATGCTGATACCTGAGATAAAATATGCAAAGAACTTACATTGATGTCTGGTAGGTATAATCACTGGTAGCCATTATCATTATCATTTCCCATTTAACCTGCAATGATTTAGGGAAGACCAGGAGAATTCTGGAGAATACAGGAATGGTTTTAAGTGTTGCATATCTATGTGTATAGAGATTATCCTTAGAATTTGAGAAGCTATGTTTACCCAAGGGGTGGCCAAGGGCAGTTGTTTTGGGGGGTCATGATGGAATTTAGTTGTGTAGGACAAAAAGGAAAGGGGGGCTGGTGAAAACTCAACTCCATAATGTCATGCTCTGACATGAACTTCATGGAGTCCAAGAATTCTAAATTCAAATCTTTCCTTCTGGGACATTACTGAAGGTATATTATCACAAAAAGAGCACAGGTTGCATCTATTTAATAGTTTGAGAGCTTTATTTATGACATTAAATTTCGGTATATGGCCCATGGCCTCCATTTTTACTCATGCTTTAGGTCCCGCACACATTAGGAACAGGTGTGGTCAAATCTTTCCTTGGACCGTGACATTTTTCAGAGGAAAACACACTCTGAGCTTTATTTGAGAATGTAATTAGAAAGTCACAAATGTGCTTTATCAAACCACAATCAACTCTCTACCTGCACTGCTCATTCTGCAGAGAATGTATGGAAGATTCTTTTCACTAAGGAAGCATGTTTTCAAACAACTCCTCTTTAGTTTCATGTCAGGTCACAAATCAGTGGCAGTCCAGACCCAACAAAAATGTAAGAAATGCATTAAGTTAAATGTCAGTCCAATTATTGGTATTTCAGGGGTGCTTGTGCTTGGATTGTCTAGCTCTGTAAACACTCCAAGACTTCGACTCAACTCATGGTTCATTAATATCTTTGTTAAGGCAAGAAGAGAAAATGAAACTGAAATTCAAAAATGCCATCTCAGCTATCAGTAGCAACTCTAACAATAGGCTTTCAGAAGGACTATGTAGAAAATCCTGGCTACTGTAGTTTTATAGGCTGTATTTGACAATGGGTTTAAATATCCATGTGCTTCCTGTCTATCACTGTCAATAGATAATGAGACTTGACTGTTTGGTCCTATTTTTTTTTTCCCCTAAAGAGTCAGAAAGATAGTCTGGATAATAAAAAGTAGCCTGTTATGTCATAGTAAATAAGAAGAGAAATATCTTTGTGACATAAAACTACAGTGGCAAAAATCACAATGCACTGTCATCTTGTCAATCATATACGGTAAGTATTTTAAACTTGAACTACATACCTCTAAATCACACGTGTATTTTTCATATGTGTGCATATATATACACATCTGTAGATAGCACTGTGCCTCACTTTTTACATAGTCAAATGTTTAGGAAAAAGTTTATGAGAACATTATATCCCCATTCTTCCAGTAATTAGATACAAAAGATATTTACATATAAGGCAAACTATATTTTAAGTTAAAAGAATTAAAAAAAATGATAATTCTAACAGAGAGTTTATACTGTCTTCCAGAGGAATATAATAACTAGGTAAGTACTAAAAATTATTTCTGGAAGGGCTTTTCATTGCTTGTGTGTTTAACAGGCCTATCAATGGATACTGCTATTATCCAGGATAGCTCATGGGTAACATTTACTAGATTTGGTGGAAAAAAAAAAAAGAAGTAAATTCAGACATAAAGGAAGAAAATGACAGTAATACAATAATAGTAGGGGACTTTAGCAACCCACTTACTTCGATGGATAGATCATCTAGACAGAAAATCAATAAAAAACACTGGCCTTAAACAACACATTACATCAGATGGACTTAACTGACATATAAAACATTCTACCCAAAAACAGAATACATATTCTTCTGAAGTGCACATGGAACATGCTGTAGGAAAGGTTACATGTTAGGTCACAAAACAAGTCTTAATAAATTTAAGAAGACTGAAATCATATCAAGCATCTTTTCATACCATAATGGTATGAAAATAAAATCAATGACAAGAAGAGAACTGGAAAAACCACAAACATGTGGAGGCTAAACAACATGATAATAAACAAACAATGAGACAACAGAGAAAGAATAAATAAATACCATGAGACAAATAAAGATGGGAACACAACAGTTCAAAATCTATGGGACACAGGAAAAGTACTTTAAGAGGGAAATTTATGGCAATACATACCCATCCTAAGAAACAAGAAAAAATTTAAGACAAACAATCTAAGCTTACACCTAAAGGAACTAGAAAGAGAACAAGCAAAACTCAAAGTTAGTAGAAGGAAGAAAATAATAAATATCAAAGTGGAAATACATGAAATAGAGACAAAAAAAAGAATCAATGAAACTAAGAGCTAGTTCTTTGAAAAGACAAACAAAATTGTTAAACTTTTAGCCAGACTCCTCAAGAAAAAAAAAGAGAGGGCCCAAATAAATAAAATCAGAAAGGAAAGGGGAGACATTACAACCAATTCTTCAGAAATACACAGGATCATAAGACACTACTACAAACCATTATATGCCAAAAAATGGGATAACCTAGAACAAATGGGTAAATTCCTAGAAACATACAATCTTCCAAGACTCAGTCCAGAAGAAATAGAAAATGTTGATTCATGACTAGTATTGAAATTCAATCAGTAAAAAAATAAACAAAACAAAAAAACCTTCCTAGAAACAAAAGTCCAGGACCTGATAGCTTCACAGGTGAATTCTACCAAATATTTAAAGAAGAGTTAATACCTACCCTTCTGAAACTATTCCAAGAAAAGGAAGAAGGAATGCTTCCAGACAATGCTTCTGTGAGGCCAGCATTACCCACATACTAAAATCAGACAAAGCCACCATAAAAAAAGAACACTACAGGCCATTATCCCTGAGGAACATTGATACAAAAATCCTCAACAACATATTAGCAACTGATTTTAACCATACATTAAAAGGATCACACGCCATGGTCAGGTAGAACTTATTCCCAGAATGCAAAGATGGTTGAACATCACCAATTAATCAGTGTGGTACACCACACTAACAAAAAATGATAAAAACCATATGATCATCTCAATAGGTGCAGGAGATGTATTAGATAAAATTCAACATATATGTATGATAAAAAGTCCCAACAGAGTGGATACAGAGGGAATGTACCTATGAAAGACCCACAGTAAACATCTTACTCAGTGGTGAAAAGCTGATAGCTTTTCCTGTTAAGATCAGTAAGAGCCAAGGATGCCACTCTAGCCACTTTTATTCAACACAGTATTAGAAGTTCTAGCCAAAGTATTTGTACAGGAAAAAGGAATAAAAAGCATCCAAATTGAAAAAGAAGACGTAAAACTGTCACTATTAGCAGATGACATGATACTAAATATATAGAACCTTAATAAAAGACTCCACCAAAAAACTATTAGAGCTAATAAATTCAATAAAGTTGAAGGATACAAAATTAACATATATAAGTCTGTATATACAATATGCATAAATGTAATTATATAACTTACGTAATATATATAAATTGTAATCTATACAATTACAACAAAATATCAGAGGGGCACCTCGGTGGCTCAGTTGGTTAAGCATCCAACTTTGGCACAGGACATGATCTCACAGTTTGTGAGTTCAAGCCCTGCATTGGGCCCTGTGTGGACAGCTCAGAGCCTGGGGCCTACTTCAGATTCTGTGGCGCTCTCTCTCTCTCTCTCTGCCCCTCCCCTGCTTGTGCTCTATCACTCTCAACAATAAATAGTAATAACAAAAATAATACAACAAAATAACAGAAAGAGAAATTTAAAAAACAATACTATTCACAATTGCTTCAAAAGGAATAAAATACCTAGTAATAAATCTAATCAAGGAGGTAAAAGAGCTGTACTCTAAGAACTACAACACATTGATGAAAGAAATTGGAAATGACACAAATAAATGTAAAGATGTTCTTGCTCATGGATTGGAAGAAATAACATCATTGAAATGTTATTACCCAAAGTGATCTGCAGGTTCAATGCAATTCCTATCAAAATATCAATGGCACCTTTCACAGAAACAGAACAAACAATCCTAAAATTTGTATGGAACCAAAAAAGACGCCAAATAACTTAAAGCAATCTTGAATAAGAAGAATGGAACTAGAGGTATCACAATCCTAGATATCAAGATATAGTACAAAGCTGTAGTCATCAACCCAGCATGGCAGTGGCACATAAGTAGACACACACATAAACAGAACAGAACGGAGAGGCCAGAAATACTATGCTTGTACAGTCAATTAGTTTTCAAAAAAGGAGTCAAGGGCATACAACAGAGGAAAGACCGTCTCTTCAATAAATGGTGTTGGGGAACCAAGACAACTTCATGTTAAAGAATAAAACTGGACCACCTTCTTACACCATATACAAAAATAAACTCCAAACAGACTAAAGACTTAAATATTAAGACTGAAAACCATAAAACTACCAGGAGAAAACACAGTCAGTAAGCTCTTAGAAATCAGTCTGAGCATTATTATTTTGGCTCTGTCTCCCCATGCAAGGGCAGTAAGAGCAAAAGTAGGCAAATGGGACCACATCAAACTACAAAGATTTTGTACGGTCAAGGAAACCATCAACAACAACAACAAAAAGCAAGCTACTGAGTGAGAGAAGATACTGCAAATGATATAACTGACAAGGGGTTAATAACCAAAACATATAAAAAAACTCACACAACCACCAGCAAAACCCCAAACATTATGATTAAAAAATGGGCAGAGGAACAGTAGACATTTCTCCAGATGGCCTACACCCGCATGAAAAGATGCTCAACATCACTAGTCATCAGGGAAATGCAAATCAAAACCACAACGAAATACCACCTCACGACTTGTCAGAATGGCCATTAACAAAAAGACAAGAAACAACAAGTGTTGGTGAGGATGAGGAGGAAAGGGAACCCTCATGCACTGTTGGTGGAAATATAAATTGGTGCAGCCACAACAGAAAACAGTATGAAGTTTCCTCAAAAAATTAAAAATAGACCCACCATTTGCTATGGTCTAGTAAATCCAATTCTGGATGTTTATGGAAAAAAACAAACAAACAAAAAACCAACCCAACAAAAAACAAATCACCAATCTGAAGAGATACATTCATACCCTATGTTCACTGAACATTATTTATAATAGCCAAGATATGGAAGCAACCTAAATATCCATCAACAGATGAATGGAGAAGATATGGTGTATATATATTCACCAGGGAATATTACTCATAAAAAACAATGAAATCTTGCCTTTTTTGAAAACATGGATGGGCCTAGAGGGTATTATGGTAAGTGAAATAAGACAGAAAGAACAGAAAGACAAATAGTATATAATTTCACTTATAAGTGGAATATAAAAACTAAAACAAACGAACAAACAGAACAGAAAGAGACTCATAGATACAGAGGACAATCTGGTGATCGCCAGTGGGCAGAGCAGGGAGGGGTAGGTGAAACAGGGAAAGGGGATTAAAAGGTACAAAAAACTTTCATTTATAAAATAAGTAAGACATAGGAATACTATGTACAGCATAGGGAATATAATTAATAATATGTACTAATTATGTATGGAAACAGATGGTAGCTCGATTTATCATGGTGATCACTTTGTAATGTACAAAAAGGGGATCACTAATGTTGTATAACTGAAACTATAGTCGACCCTTGATCAACATGGGGGTTAGGGGTGCTGGCCCCCCATGTAGTGGAAAATCCATATGTAACATTTGACTCTGTCAAAACTTAACTACTAATAGCCCACTGTTGGCCGGAAGTTCATTAATGTATATTCTGTAAGTTACATGAGCTATATACTGCTTTTACTTTATATACTATATGTATGTACCATAAAGTAAGCTACAAAAAAGGAAACGTTAAGGAAATCACAAGGAAGAGAAAACACATTTACAGTGCTATACTATATTTAAGAAGAAAAATCTGTACATAAGTGGACCGGCACAGTTCAAACTCATATTGTTCAAGGGTTAACTATAATATAGTATTGCACATCAACTATATTTTAAGAAAAAGAAAAGAAAAAGAAAATTCACCCTAGGGCTTTAGCTGTAATGGGTAACTCCCAGGAAAACTCTTCATAGAGATGGACCACATACATCCCACAAAAATTGTTTGGTTGTATGTTTTTATATCATTCCCTTTTCCTGTTAATATGGATAACATTTAATTCCATAAATGTGATTTTATCTATCTATCTATCTATCTATCTATTTATTTATTTATTTATTTATTTTGAGGGAGAGAGAGACAGACAGAAAGAGTACACATGAGCAGGGGAGAGGGGCAGAGGGAGAGAGAAAATTCCAAGCAGGCTCCATACTCAGTGTGGCTTGACACTGGGCTCAATTCCACGACCCTGGGATCAAGATCCAAGCCAAAACCAAGAGTTGGATCCTCAACTGACTGAGCCACCCAGACGCCCCATAAATGTGATTTTAAATAGAAAGCATTGCAGTTGTTTTTCTCACACAAATAAAGAACAGGCTCATGTGGTTATATACATTCTCAAAGTCCTGACACTGGTAACATTTCAAAACACTTTCACCTACGTTAGCTCACATTAACTTTAAAATAGTCCAAGGAGGTGGGCATGTCATACAATATGACCCTTTAACAGATGAGGGCACAGAGGCACACTGTGGTAAGAAAGCCACCTAAGGAAAACAACCATGTAACAATGGGCAATGAACTAGAAGAGTCAGAGCTGGAAATTAAGGCCTATTCAGGACTGTTTCTTAATGTGACACAAAATACAGAGAACAGTATCAATAGGTAAATGTCACTAGGAAAAAAAGGGAAGTAATTTATGATAGCCAACTAGGTCAAGATATTATTATACATTCCCTTCCACATAAATGAAGAATTTTTCAAACATAAAAGTGAAGTCGGTAAATAAGATAGGTGTGTGTGTGTGTGTGTGTGTGTGTGTGTGTGTGTGTGTGTGTTAGTTTGCTTTGTTGCTACTGTTTGGTTGGGAGGAGAGAGGGTGGGTGATTTGTTTGGAGTCATCCACACTACTGAATGGTCCCTTTTTTGAGACAAAAGTATTAGTACTCAAGATGTTTTGGAGGCTATTGTAAAAAAATTTTTCTTAATGTTTACTTATTTTTGAGAGAGACAAAGACAGAATGTGAGTGGGTTAGGGGCAGAGAGAGAGGGAGACACAGAAGTAGAAGTAGGCTCCAGGCTCTGAGCTGTCAACACAGAGCCCGATGAGGGTCTCAAACTCACGAGCTGTGAGATCATGACCTGAGCCAAAGTCGGATGCTCAACCGACTGAGCCACCCAGGCGCCCCTTTGCAGGCTATTATAAATGATACTTGCTCATGTGACAAAAAAGCAGAATAACGTTTTTCTTATTCTACACAATCCTCCTAGATCTTTTTTTTTTAATGTTTATTTATTTTGAGAGGGAGCACGTGCATGCATCAGTGGTGGAAAGGCAGAGAGAGAGGGGGAGAGAGAATCCCAAGCAGGCTCCGCACTGCCAGCCCAGAGCCTGATAAAGGTCTCGATCTCATGACCATGAGATCATGACCTGACCCAAAATCTAGAGTCAGACACTTAACCGACTGAGCCACCCAAGCACCCCTCGGATCCAACTTTCTGGTTTTATTTCCCACAAGGCCCTCTCGCCACCACCCTCCACCCCTGCCCACCAAAAGACCTCTGTGCTCTAAGCAAACTATTGCACTCATTCTCTCCCCGATATCCTACACTTTCCTGCCAGTTTTTATTCATGTGGTCTCCTCCTTCCAGATGGACTGTACTTCTAAATGGTAAGTCAAGACAAAAAAGCTAAAAGAAAATACATGCAAACTTCTCCATAATCTTGGCATATATAGAGACTCCTTTAAAAAGACATGAAGATATGTGTTAGTTCACAAGTAAGCTGTGAGCAGATATACCAACTCTAAAGGAAATGACTAATAAATGAAAATATATTAAAATCTAAAACTTCCATTCATCAGGACACATCAAAAGACTAAAAGGTAAGCCACAGAGACTCAATCAAGAATATACAAAAATTACTACAAATTAATGAAAAAAGAGGCAAAACGCCATTGAAAAGTGGACAAGAACATGTACCCAATCATTGCGTTGTACATCCAAAACTAACACAGAGTTGTGTCAATTATACCTCATTAAGGCAAAAAAAGAAAGCCACCTGGGTGGCAGTGTTAGGCTGTAGTGAAGAAACTATCAGTTCTAGGCACTACATATACATTTACATAATGAGCCACAGAGACAAACTATCATGATGCCAGATGAGATTCTTAAAAGGGACTCCAGCTAATGTGCTGCCCTGGAAACCTGGCTCTGGGGGGGAATACAAGTGGGAAAGAAACTAACAATTACAGACAGTCCTCCTGTTGGTAGGTTTCCCGTAAGTTTCCCTGCAGAGAGGGGTACCTCCAGGCTGCTCAAGAGTGCCCTGGCTTGACAGTCTTGCTCTGATTAAAAAAAACAACAACAAAAACAAAAGAAGACAAGAAAAAAGAAAGAAGAAAAAAAAAAAGACAAGAGACTTGATTAGTCACTTCGCAAAAGTTGAAGTCCAAAGAGCCAAAACCACAGTAACACATATTAGTAACCATACTGCTGGAAGGAGTGGAAATCTGTATAATTATTGTGAAAACTTCTTTGGTATAATTTACTAGAGCTGAATATACTCATGCCCCATTACATCCAAATTTACGCCTAAGTATGAGCGTTGTGCTCAATAGAAATGTGCACATTTGGACACCATGAAACAGGTATGAGAACGCTGATAGCACCAATATTCAAAAGAACCAAAAAATGGAAGTAACGAGTTTCTTTCAACAGAAGAATATATAAATCAACTGTAGTACAGCAACAATGCAGACATGAAAATAAACTAGAGCTAAATACAACAGCATGCATGACTCTCAAACATAATGTTAAAAGTCAGAGGAAGGCACAGAAGACACATTGATTGGTTTCATTTATGTGGGGATTTAAAAAAACAATAGTAAAAAAGGTTTCAGAGACAAACGATTGGGTGGTACAACCACCCAAGCTATAAAGTAACAAAGCAACAAAGATGTTACCAGAAGTATCTGAATAGTGATCACCTCTGGGTGACTGGAGAAAGGAGGTCATAATTGAGGGGAGGCCATTCTGACGTAATGGCAATAATGTATATATTTCTCGATCTTGGTGGTGGGTAAAAGGTGCTTTTTTTTTTCTTATGACAAATCACTGTACTCTTTTTCTGTATGTGTGCTATATTTTCCCAGTTAAAAAAAAAAAAAAGAATGGCATTGCTAGGTGTAAAATTCATTCATTCATTCTTACTCAACAAATACGAATTAAAAGCCTACAAGGGTTGTTCTAGGCACTACATACACATTTACATATTGAGCGACAGAGACAAAAATGTCCCACTTTCTAGTTGATGAAGACAGAAAACAAGATTTGTGATAATAATAACGGTAACAATCCATATACATACATGTAGAAATGTCTGTTGGTGTTAAGTGCTAGGAAGAAAAAGCAAGGATAGAGAATGTGTGTTTGGAGGTAGGAGGAGATTCAGTGGTAGATGGTCAGAAAAGGTCTCACTGAAATGGTGACATGTGAGTTCAGATTTAAAAGAAGTGAGGAAGAAAAAAGACAATTCACAGAATGGAAGAAAATACTGCAAATCACTATCTAATAAGAGTCTAATACCAAGAATATATAAAGAACTCTTATAATTCAACAACAAAAAGACAAGCCCAATTAAAAAAAATTTTTTTAATGTTTGTTTATTTTTGAGAGAGAGACAGAGACAGAGTGCAAGTGGGAGAGGGGCAGAGAGAGAGGGAGAGACAGAATCTGAAGCAGATTCCAGGCTCTAAGCTCTCAGCACAGAGCCTGACGTGGGGCTCAAACCCACAAACCCAGAGATCATGACCTGAGCTGAAGCCGGATGCTTAATTGAGTGACCCAGGCGCCCCAAGCCCAATTTTAAAAAGGCAAAGGTGGGGCGCCTGGGTGGCGCAGTCGGTTAAGCGTCCGACTTCAGCCAGGTCACGATCTCGCGGTCTGGGAGTTCGAGCCCCGCGTCGGGCTCTGGGCTGATGGCTTGGAGCTTGGAGCCTGTTTCGGATTCTGTGTCTCCCTCTCTCTGCCCCTCCCCCGTTCATGCTCTGTCTCTCTCTGTCCCAAAAATAAATAAAAAACGTTGAAAAAAATTTTTTTAAAAATAAAAAAATAAAAAAGGCAAAGGACTGGAACAGACATTTCTTCAAAAAAGATATGCAAATGGTTAAGTAAGCACATGAAAAGATATTCGACATCCTAAGTCATTACGGAAATGCAAATCAAAACTGCAATGAGACAGCTCTTCACACTTAGTAAGAAGGATATACGGTAAAACCTTGGATTGGGAGTAACTTGTCCTGTGAGTGTTCCACAAGACAAGCAAACATGTCTGATAAATTTTTTAATTTGATAAATGATTGACGTCTCACAATACAAGTAGTATGTGACGCTGAATGTCACATGATCACAGCTGAGCCAACGGTTTTTGAAATTCGCTTTGATATGAGCACTATGGATTACAACCATGTTTCCGAAATGCACTGTGCTCGCAAACCAAGGTTTTACTGTTATTTTTTTTAAATGGGGAGGGGGGGTGGAGAACAAGTGTTGGTGAGGACATAGGGAAATTGGAATCCACATACATTGCTAGTGAGAATATAGAATGGTGCGGCAGCTGTGGAAAGCACTGGCCATTCCTGAAAAAGTTAAAGAAACAATTTCCATATGACCCAGCAATTCCACTCCTGGGCATCCACCTGAAAGGAATGAAAAGAGGAATTCAAACAGATACTTGTGCACCAATGTTTCCAGTATCTTTTCAACAGTAATTTAAGGTAATATATTGACCTAATGACAGTTAAGATTTCGATGAAAAGATAGGAGTGGGGGTAAGACCATAAGGAACATAGAGACATTACTCAGAGTAGTACATTCTGTTCATGTTTACTCCTCCATTGACCATCAATTTAGGCCCTGTTGTGGGCTGAGTTGTGTCTCACCCCAATTCACATTGAAATCCTAACCCCCAGTAACTCAAAATGTAATTGTACATAGTGTTAGTGTCTTACAGAGGTAATTAAAGTAAAATGAGGTCATGTGGATGGGAGCCCAGTCCAACATGACTGGTATCCTTGTAAGAACAGGAAATTAGGACCCAGACACACACACAGAGGGACAACCATGTGAAGACACTGGGGGAAGATGCCATCTACCAGCCAAAGATATGGGCCTTAGAAGAAACCAATCCTAATGACATGGTGACCTCAAAACTTCTCATCTCCAGGCTGTGAGTACATAAATTTGTTTTTTAAGCTACCCAGTCAGATGTACTCTGTTATGGAGGTCCTACCAAACACCCCAACACCTCTTTGGGGATGGACAGAAGAGAAGATCTGTCCTCTAAGAACAATGGAAAGCCACTGGAGAGTTTTAAGTATAAAAATTATATGATTACATCTACATATTAACAAGTGCCCTTGGCTTCTATTCCCCTCACTCCCCTGCCTTGGCTTTCCTTTTCTTTTTTCATTTTTTAAAGTTTGTTTGTTTGTTTATCTATTGGGGGGGGGGGGAGGCAGCGAGAAGATTTGAAGAAGGAGATAGAGAGAAAGAGAATCCCAAGTAGGCTCTGCACAGTCAGTGCAGAACCCAATGCGGGGCTTGAACTCACAAGCTGTGGGACCATGACCTGAGCCAAAAACAAGAGTTGGACGCTTAACTGACTGAGTCACTCAGGCGCTCCATGGCTTTTATTTCTAAATGGAGTTGGCCAAACTCGATGTGAGAAACCAATGAGGAGGCTACTGCGTTAGTCCCGGCAAAAGACAGTAATTTGATCTAATGTGATGGCAATGGTGATAAAGAAAAGTAGAAAAACTTGAGATGTGGATTAGAGGTAGAAGAGACAGTACTTGGTGACAGATCTGAACGGAGGTGTGTGTGTGAGGGAACAATAGTCAGAATGACTCTCAGGTTTCTGGCAAGAGAAAGCGGACAGAGGCAGTGGAGATAAGGAAACTCTAGAGAAGATCTGAAGAAGGAGAGCATCAAAGGGGCAGTTTAGGACACAATTAGCTTGATATGTCTGTGAGACTTCCCTGAAAATAAATGAAATAAGTCTACGAAGCCAAAAAAGAGACTTAGGTAAGAGACGTACATTTGATATTTCCATATTATATATTGATATTTAAAACTGCAAGACTGCAGGATGCCCAGCTGGCTTAGTTGGTAAAGCGTGTGACTCTGGATCTCAGGGTTGTGACTTCAAGCCCTATGCTGGGCATGAAGCCTACTTAAAAAACAAAACAAAAAACCCCAGCAAGAGTAGATGTGACTGCCCAAGATAAGAATGCTGTATGAGAAGAGAGGCAAGCCTGGGGCAGAAATCTATGGAATTGCAACATTTAGGGTAGGTGGATGTTCCAGAAACAGTAAGTACCAACAGGTCCACAAATGTGTTCTGCATGGTATGTGGAAATGTATGGTGGGCATACATTTATTATTACATGGATTATTATGTGGATCAAAATAATTTAGTGAGTTAGTATACAGGTAATAAAACTGGGTAGCTTATTTTTAAATATGCCTTCAATATTGCATTTTCCAGTAAAACCCATTAAAGTCACTAATATTGTTAAGTAAACACACACAGACTAGAAGATTTACTCTCTTTCTTCCGCCTTATACATATAAGATTACAGCCAAGAACCCACTTAGGAAATTCATTACTTATGTTGCCTAAGCTGGTCTCCTGCATTAAAACTGAACTTAGACTTTCTGCGTCCTATCTGAAAAACACCACAAAGTGAAAATCGAAGTGCAAAGATTAAAATTCTGCCAATTTCTTAAAAGAGAAGAAAAATGTATTTGTTTGCCCATTCCTTTTCATTTTTAATTTGTAATGCTGTCTACAAGTACCTGGGTAATGTTGCACATACCCATTAGCAAAATTCCCATGGAAATATAATGTAGCGAGGCCTTCAGAGAGGCCTAACTTGATGAAAGCTGACAGTAAAAATATCCTCTGCCTTCCCATTAGTTAGGAATTAGGAACACCTATACATTTTCCAAGAGAGAAGTGCATCAGCCTCTGTACAAATTACCCAAGTAAAAATAGCCTCTAAATAATACAGATATAAACTGGATAAAAGTTAAACCACATTT
Source organism: Herpailurus yagouaroundi (assembly GCF_014898765.1). Classification (NCBI taxonomy): domain Eukaryota; kingdom Metazoa; phylum Chordata; class Mammalia; order Carnivora; family Felidae; genus Herpailurus; species Herpailurus yagouaroundi. The sequence continues at coordinate 4,982,252 of NW_024412423.1, read as the reverse complement.
ACAGTGCTTAGCTTTTAAACTTAAGTTGGATATCAGAGTTAGAAATGATACAATTAGCTTTTCACCTAGAAAATCAGGAATAAAGAATGCCAGGAAAAGAAAAACTACTAATCTCATGTTCTGACTGATCTAAAAATACTTTTCTAGGTATTTCAAGAGGAAGTTTTCTCCTTTTCAGTTACAGAAATGAAGGGCAAAGATAATATATAAGTATTTCAAGTTCTACTGAATGCTCAATGGGTTTATAGCACATAAATCATTAGGCACCATTTATTTAACAAATATATCTACAGATTATGTTCTACATAACTATATACAATATGTTAATTGTGAATATATTCTAGTATCTCTATTATTACTTGTTGACTATCTTCACTATTATTGTTCAAAAAACCCTGGGGTGTAATTTAAGCTCTCACCACCAAAAGAAAAAAAAAACCCATGAAATTCTACTGATACATACAGGCATTAGCCATTTTCGTCACCTGTAATATTCCATCGTTCAATAAACATTAGAGAGTGCCAATACAAAGGTAAACAGGAACGTGTATACCCTTGACCAAAGAAAGGTCGTTCTCTAAGCAGGCTGGTTGCCCTTTACAGCTAAGCTCCCAACTACAGGAAGAAGGTACATAGGAGAGAAGGGAGAAAGGGATCCTCTGCCCATCTGTCAGATCCGTGGAATCAATCCTGGCAACCAAAGGGGGTAACAGATGTTACAATGGGCTCTGATTCAGAGGGTGCCAGCTTGAGAAGGGGCAAGCAAAAGCTTGCTGTAGGTGGAGGGAGAGCAAATTTCTACTCTTCTTTGAAGCAGCTTGACTATGTGACCTCCCAAGGTTCTTTTCAGTTCTATGGCTTGACGATGTTGGAAGGTGTACCTGACATACGCAAATTAAGCTAGTGAGCTGAGAATCACAAAATGGTAGTAAGAAAGAGCTTTGGCAATAACCTAGCTCAAACCTTTTGTTCACTAAATGAGGCAGCAGGTCCCACAAAGATGAACTAATACGCAGTATATCATGGTGAGACCAATCGCTGTTCTTTCTGCTTTACTATTATGATAACTCTAGATAAAACTGCACTTTCAAGCTAATTTAAAGAAAACATTTCTCTCCATGAATTTGCACATTTATGTCCCCTGTCTAATTCTACGCAGAAATACATAAAAGCTGTTCTGAGAGTACATATTTTGATAAATATGGCTACATAAGGTAATGTTTGTCTTGGTTAAATTAATTAAAAGAAGAAAAAAAAAAAAAAAAGAGGGGCGCCTGGGTGGCTCGGTCGGTTAAGCATCCCACTTGGGCTCAGGTCATGATCTCACAGTTCTTGAGTTCGAGCCCTGCATCGGGCTCTGCACTGACAGCTCAGAGTCTGGAGCCTGCTTCAGATTCTGTGTCTCCCTCTCTCTCTGCCCCACTCCAGCCTGTGCGCGCTCTCTCTCTCTCTCTCTCTCTCTCTCTCTCTCTCCCTCTCCCTCTCCCTCTCCCTCTCCCTCTCTCCTCTCTCTCTCAAAAATAAACTTAAAAAAAAACAAAAAACCACTGGGAGTATTTCATAGAAGTTAACACAGCACTCCACCATGCTCAAAATTCTAATTCCAAGCACACAAAAATATGTCAGCCCAATGGATAAAGTACATGAATCAGAGACAGAGGAAGACAAATAATCACTTGCACCTGAATATGGAGCTGATGCCTGTTGCTCCACTGACCCCTGTGATTCCAAAGGCTCTTCATGAAAACTACTGCCCGGTCCAGCAGGCCCCTGACACCTCCTGGGCATGGATGGTCCTGCTGCTGGAGGAGGGTAGTAGGCAAAGTGGAAACCCTGAGCTTTTATCAAGGCTTGATAAAAGTCATAAAAGGACAACTTCAGCAAAGAGATGGAACACAAGTTACAAAAGGCATTTATTTCCTGGGGTTAAGTCAACCAAACTCGAACTTTCCTTTTTGCCGTCTTTGAAAAAATGCAGCTTGACAAAGACACTTGTCCATTTAAGAATACAGTCAGTACATACACAACAAAAGCAAATTTCATGCTTGTTAGCGTGGCAGTCAAGCCTTCCAAAATCTGGCCCCCAACGCTGCCTACAGCCTCGAGTTCTAGCACCCTCTGAATGCACTGTGCACACCTGCAGTCCTAGCAGGCTTTCCACAATGCCCTTTGAGTCTCTGTTCATGCTGTTCCCTGCATTCTCTCAGCAGCACTCCCCAGAGCTCTTGTGCATGCATGGAGCACACACATGCATTTGTCTAGATCTTTGAGTCCTTTTTTTTTTTAAGTTTATTTATTTTGAGAGACAGAGACAGAGACAGAGAATGAGGGAGGGCTGAGAGAGAGGGAAACAGAGAATCCCAAGCAGGCTCTGTGCTCAGATGTGGAGATCGAACTCACAAACCATGCGATCATGACCTAAGCCAAAAATCAAGAGCTGGACACTTAACTGATTGAGCCACTCAGGCACCTCCAGATCCTTTAACTCTCAATTCAGTTGACCTAATAGCTCCTTGTGCATGTCAGTTACTGCCCTTCCCTAATACACTGTATGGAATTGCCTACCTTTGTACTATAGATGGGAGGAACTTCAAGGGCAGGGCTATGGTTTCTTTATTGTAGACCAATAGCCTAGCTTGGGATTGATCACCAGTACCCGGTATCACAGATGTTTATTGAGCTCAATTTTAAGAAAAGGTAGCTGGTAAATTTAAAAAAAAAAAAAATTTATTCTTTATTTTTGAGAGAGAGACAGAGATACAGAGCATGAGTGGGATAGGGACAGAGAGAGAGAGGGAGACACAGAATCCGAAGCAGGCTTCAGGCTCCAAGCTGTCAGCACAGAGCCTGACACAGGGCTTGAACTCACAACCTGCGGGATCATGACTAGAGCCGAAGTTGGATGCTTAACCGACTGAGCCACCCAGGCGCCCCAGGTAGCTGGTAAATTTAAATTTACTTTTTCCCCCATGGGGGAAAATACTATATAGAGAGTATCAAAATAATTGGATTTTGCCTAAATGATGACAATATTTTCCAATTATACTATAATATTTGCCCTAGTGATGACAGTAGTCTTGTTGGTCTCCTAAGTCTTGTTTATTCAGCATGTATGTGTGCTATAAAGTACAGTAATTTTGCTATTGATTTCCTAGTTAGCTTGAAAAATGGCTTTTCACACTTGAAGGGTCCTGCCTGAGCTGGTGAAATCAGAAGATTTGAGGTTTTGCACATATTTAGCTAAAACCACAAATTTTGGCTGTCAAGAGAACAATAAACCATTTTTAACCAGAAACCTTTATTTAAGAGATAAGTGGTGTCAAAGTGTCCATGCCATATTGTCACAAAATGTTTAATCAGAGGTAACTATTTCAGCTGTGAGGACATTTAACCTGTTTTCTGTATGGGTCCTTTGCATTCTGGCTAAAATATTACTTCATTCCTGTGTAGACAAACAGTGTGTATGGCAGTCATCTCATGACCACATTTTCTATCCTCTGAAAAATTACAACATTCTGGGCTCCTGGGTGGCTCAGATGGTTAAGCATCTGACTTTGGCTCAGGTCATGATCTCACAGTTCATGGGTTCAAGCCCCATATTCAGCTCTGGGCTAATAGCTCAGAGCCTAGAGCCTGCTTCGGATTCTGTCTCTGTCTCTCTGCCCCTCTCCCCCCTTGCACTCTGTCTCTCTTAAAAAATAAACATTAAAAAAAATTACAATGTGCTATGCATGAGCAGATCACAAACTTGGAGCCAATCACAATGCACCTCTTAGAGTATTCATTAACTATAATTTATTATGTGTATGCTGATATGTCATTATGATTTTCAGCTCTGGTACTGAAATATTTAGCTATGGTTGCTGAATATAATCAGCAAGATAAGAGGTTTTGAATATGATTACAAGAAGCTCCTTAAATGTAGTGAGAAATTATGTTAAGAGCACTAACAGCTAAAAAAAAAAAATGGAGCATTTCTCTGTAATAAATATTATAGGTGATGCTATCTTTTTCTGGAAATTACTCTTTATTCTAATTATAAGCACTTATCTGATTACTGAAGCATTATCATTACAGATTTAGAATGGCTGCATTACTTAACTTCTCAAAACATGTGTTAGTATCCCAGTTGAGGGATTCCGGGTAAACTAGACACTAAATTGAAATCATGTTCCCAGTGCGTGGTTTCTAAAGACTATGAGCTCAATGCCCAAATTGGGGTTTCTCCTTTGTTCATAAAATCACTTTATTGTATTCAGAGACAGAAATTTGGATGATGTGTGTGTACTTTCAAGAGCTACCATGCATTCTGCATCCTAAATTAAATAACCTAATATAATTCACAGTGTTAAGAAAAAGGTAATTAAAAACATATGTTGGTTTCATTTTTTTCTGTCTTGTGCCATCACGTCAGTCTTCAAGGAAAAGAAGACGACTATGTGCATCTAAATGAGTATTAATTTCACAATTTAGTTACAATTTATACTTCTTATTGGCTACCTGGAGGCTGTTTCTGGAAAATAAACACAAGGGTAAATTCAGCATTTGCTTCATGTTCTGAAGGGCGCTGAATTTATCATGTAACAGGCACCCAGAAAGGCACCGTTTGCAAATCTGCAGCATAATCAGAGGACACCCCTGATTCTATTCTCAACCCTTAGGGATCCTAAGTCCTAGAGACTGGCGGGAACAATAACAAATTTCATCATGGAGTTAAGGCAGTAACTGTCTATTAGAAACTGTTATCTTGTAATCATGTTCCATTACAAATTTTTAACTTGTAATGGTGACAGATGAAGACTGAGCTCATTTTTCCACCCACATTAGTTCCCTGCTAACCTAACTACCTGATTACGATTTGCAGAATCCTCTTGGAATCATGAAATTAACTAACAACGCACAGTCGAAAAATAAAATGGTCCTAATGAGTTATTACTTTTCTATAATCCTGAGTATATCCGGAGCTTGTGAATAAGGGTGCAGTATCTGTTTGTACAGATTAGTTTTTTTTAAAAAGTTCATGCTCGGGACTCCTGGCTGGCTCAGTCCATTGAGCGTCCAACTTTGGCTCAGGTCATGATCTCATGGTTCATAGGTTCGAGCCCCACATCGGGCTCTGTGCTGACAGCTCAGATCATGGAGCCTGCTTCGGATTCTATGTCTCCCTCTCTCTCTGCCCCTCCTCTGCTCTCACTCTGTCTGTGTCTCTCTCTCTCAAAAATAAACATTACAAAAAATTTAAAAGCTGATGCTCTTTGATCCAGTAAATACTCTTCCAAGAAATCTACTCTAAGAAATAGGAAGGTTGAAAGAAGATTAATTTCAAAGAAATTCATTGCCATTCAATGGAACATTACATAGCCAGTAAAAATTGTATTTACAAAACTTTTTTTTAACGTTTATTTTAGAGAGAGAGAGAAAGGGAGACAGAGAGAGCACACGAGCAGGGGAGGCGCAAAGAGAGAGGGAGACACAAAATCCAAAGCAGGCTCCAGGCTCTGAGCTGTCAGCATGGAGTTGGATGCAGGGCTCGAATTCATGAACTGTGAGATCATGACCTGAGCGAAGTCAGATGCTCAACTGACTGAGCCACCCCGGCGACCCCAAAATAGTGTGTTTAAGTGAGGCGCTGATATGGGCAAATGTAGACACTATAATTACTACACATTAATGGGGCATACTACTGTGTCTGGCCTTAGCTACTATGGACTCAACACAGAGAATGCTGGCAGACAGTTCACTCTGTGCTACGGTACTTGAGGAAAAGGTGGAACATGGGTTTTATTTTCAATCTAGGGAAAATAATAACATTGGAGAATTTAATATTTTTTAACTTTATGGAGATATTAATACACCACACAACTTGTCCCTGTAAAGTGTGTAATTTGGTGGTTTTGAGAGTATTCACAGAGTTGTACAACTATAAGCACAATTAATTTTAAAGCATTTTCACCACCTCCAAAGAAACCCCATACCCTTTAGATATTATCCACCCACCCTCCTAACCCTAGTCCTAGGCAACAAGCAATCTGCTCTCTGTGCCTGTATGTTTGCCTATTCTGGAAATGATATAAATTTTAAACAGATCTCTCATGCACACCAATATTTAAGGAACTGGTATAAGCAAGTGGAACTTTGTAAACACAAAAGAAATGAGGAATGCCTTGAGAGGCAGAATTAAAAAAAAAAAAAGAATAAAAAACAACCTAGAAAGTGTTATCATGGACCCTGAGGAAAGAGTTTTAAGAAGGAAAGAATAATTCAAATGTCAAAGGCTCCCAAGAACCAAGTGAGACAAGTATTGGTAAGTTTTTATTTCAGATTAAATGACAAAGAGAAGGTTAGTGACACCAGGGGTTGATAAACTCTAGTCCACAGGCCAAATCTGGCTTGCCATCAGTTTTTGTAAATAAAGGTTTATTGGAACACAGCTCCGCTCACTTGTTTCGGTACTGTCTACGGCTGCTTTTGGGTTACAAGCTTAAAATGTTTACTATTTGGCCCTTTGCAGAACAAAGTCTGCCAACCTCTTGTAGACAAATGTCTCAAATCATTAGTGCTATTAACCAAAAATGACCCAATCATCATCCACATTCCATGGTACAGTCACTGCTGCCAGTTTTAAAGGCCTGGTTGTTTATAGGCAAGGGGACAATTCAGCTGTACTGAAAACAGAGTAATCGCTACTCATCTCAAGGTTGACAACTTCCGACTCTCTTTACCACAATCCGATATACTGCTGTTTTACAGCACAGGCTGGTGACAGGTGCAGAGGCTGTTAGATCGCACCTTCCGAATATGTAGGCTACATCCCTTAGTGGCTCCTATTTATGTAATTTCTCAAACATGAGTAAAATCTGATCTCATGCACACTTCCTTAAGAGAACACAAATGTGATTTATAAATTGATACTCTGTAAAAAGTAAATGCTGGCTCAAGTTTTATCTCTTTTCTAAAGTTTACTACTCACAAATGCTTTTTTGAATGATTAGTTCCAAGTGTTTTATTTTAACGAGCCGTGTACTCATATGAAGTCCATAAGAACTCCGTTCAAGTGTTTGAGTGCTAAAGCTCCAGTGTGTCTACAAATAGAAGTAAGAAACCAAAGGTTTGGGTCAGAAGCATTAAAACGGAATTGTTCAGCTTTTGCTTGTCCTATGTGGTCTCTGCCTGGAATGACTCATAACATAATAAAGCTACACAATTTGGTTTAATGCTTTGTATCTGTTGATGATTAGAGAGCCTTAATGCCTCGCTAGTCTAGTCATTAATATTAATGAGTTTTGTGACCTAGGCCAAGTTAATAAAAATAAAACTTTAAATATCCAATTAAGAAGTTCTCAATAATTTTGAAGTTGAAATTACTTTACGGATTTTTTTTTTATAGTGCTGGAAAATAAACAAGGGTTTCAAAGGCATTTCCTATCCTGATGGGGAAAAAAAAATGACAGAATGGTAAGAGCATCTATCAAATACCACTTTTTGATTACAGGTCACATAGGGCTGCTTCAAAATCACAGATTAATGGAAGAGGGAATTTAGATGTACATTATTCCACAGATGACTGGAATACAGTATTGGAAGAGGTTAGATCTGTTTAACCCCAAAGCGATTACAAGTAATTTTTACTTTCAAATCAGATCTGAGTTAATAAATGGAAAACTGATAAGGTTGGTGGGATTTACCCAAGTAGCTGTGAAACAATTACTCATTTGTGGCACGGAACTGGAAAAAGTCAGTGATTTTGTAAAAATATAGAATGTTTGTGTGAAGCAATGGGTATTTAAAGTGGGGTGAAAGAAAGATTTCTCTTTTAGACATTTATAAAGAGACTGGCTTAAGCAAAAGTTTGCAGAAACCTGTAGAAGCAGCCAAAGACTGTGTTGCAAATCAGAGCTCTGCCAAATAGACAGGCTCCATGCAGACGGGCCAGACTTAATTTAAAATCTGTATTGCTGGTAACAGAGCTAACTGATGTTCTTGGAAGATCATCTTCCACATGGATGACCATATTACTGGTCATGATCTTGGCCTGGTCTTGGTTTGGAAATGTTAACCCAGTTCACAGAGAGGGCTTATATTCAAAGCATTAATAGCCAGATCTGAGAGAGGCAGTATACAAAATGCATTAAGCAGAATTGGTAATATACTCGAACATTCATTCCAGAACTCTTACCAAAAATAGAAGGAGCATTCCTTTCCCTTTCCTCTCTATTCTCTATGCCACCACCTGGTCTAAGAACTTATTTAACAAAACCCAGAATGCTGAATTTTCTTAACTTCCATCTCTTCAGGGGGCACCTAGGTGGCTCAGTCAGTCGGTTGAGTGTCCCACTCTTGACTGCAGCTCAGGTCGTGATCCCAGGGGGATTGAGCCCTGCGTCGGGCTCTGTGCCGAACATGGAGCCTGCTTGGGATCCTCTCTCTCCCTCTGCCCCTCTGCCCCACATGCAAATGCTCTCTCTAGAATTAAAAAAAAAAAAAAATCCATCTCTCCAGTTTCATCATTCTCTAGATCATTCTAAATACTGAGGCCAAATCCAGTTTTCTACGTGCCACTTCAACAGACTGCTCTTCAACTAACAATGGTCAGTATTGCCGCCGTTAACGTCAGTTAAAGTTCTACCTCTTTTGCCTTAGAGCTCCAAACTTTCCATAAACTGGTCCTAGTCTATCTTCTCCTTTTAAATTACAAAATATTTAAAATATTAAAATTATAGGGACTGATTTAGCAGATATTCATGTATTCCCAACACTCATATTTATCTCATATTTACTATTTTGCCTGTCGAAAGAGTAAATATACAGTTAAAGTCTGACACCATCCATCAGATTTCTTTCCCTTTAGTAGGATGAAGATTTACTGGAGATTAAGATATAAAGTAGGAAACAGGAGACAATGAACAAAAGACTTAAAAATGTAAAAATATAATTATTAACTACACTAAGATAAGAATTCTTTATTTTTAATTTAAAAAAAATTTTTCTTTGTTGAGAGAGAGATTGAGAGACAGAACATGAGCGAGGGAGGGGCAGAGAAAGAGTGGGACACAGAATCCAAAGCAGGCTCTGAGCTGTCAGCACAGAGTCTGATGCGGGGCTCAAACTCACGGACCGTGAGATCATGACCTGAGCCAAAGTTGGACACCCAACTGACTAGGCCACCCAGACACCCCAAGAATTCTTTTTTTTTAAATGGTATCCATTTATTAGTCTTAGATTGAAAAGTTGAAAATAAGAAGGAAACAACAAAACGGCAGTTAATATCTCTTTTTACCTTCATTTCAAATTTGCACAAGAGGTGAAGTCAGACTTCGTGTTTCAGGATGGGATTTGAATATTCAGAAATAGGGTTAAGAATGCTCAGGAATTCTCCCTCTTCTATCCCTTATTCTTCTAACAAAATGTAGAAAATGAAGACTGGCAAGGCATAGATCAGAAGTGGTTAGAAGTTAATTTTCTTTAAAAACCTGTATGTGTGTGGGGCACCTGGGTGGCTCAGATGTGGTTAAGTGTCCGACTTCGGCTCAGGTCATGATCTCACAGTTTGTGAGTTTGAGCCCTGCATCGACAGCTTGGAGCCTGGAGCCTGCTTGAGATTCTGTGTCTCCCTCTCTCTCCACCCCTCTTCCATTCATGTTCTGTCTCTCACAAAAATAAACATTAAAGGAAAAAAAAAACCCCTATATATGTGCAAACCAAGATGGCTTGCAAGCTGTAGAACCAAAACACAGCAAAACCTTGGATTGAGAGTAACTTGTTCTGCAAGTGTTCCACAAGATGGGCAAACATTTATAATAAATTTTAATTTGATAAATGGATGAGGGCTTGTAATACGAGTAGTCTCTTTAATGTTATAAATATCAGCAAGTTACAGGAAGAGATTTAAAGTAAAAAGTATAGTGAGAGTAATTCTTTACTACTACTACTATTTTTTTTTTTTTTTTTTTGAGAGAGAAAAAGAATGCAAATAGGGGAGGGGCAGAGAGAGAGGGAAAGAGAATCATGTGGGGCTTGGTCTCATGAGTCGAGATCATGACCTGAGCCGATATCAAGAGTCAGAGGCTAACTGAGCCATCCAGGCACCCCAAGAGTATTCTTTAGAAGGTAGGTTTATTTTTGTTGCATTAACACCAAACCTATTAGTTCAGCTACAGATAGTGTCTTTTAAAATTAGACATAAAACATTAAAATATATAAAATATTTTATAATATCTTTACAGGAAAGTGATGTTAATGTGTAGTACCATGGCGAGATTCTAGTTTGGATAATTCTCTTCCATTGAACAATTCTCCTACAGTTAAAGAAGAAAAATGTAGCGATTCAATTTTAAGATAATCTACAATTTGGATCTATAATTTTCTAACACCTCCAAAATGATGTAAAGTTTCCAATTTTAAATAAAAACATGTGTGTTATATTCAAGGATCTGTTGAGCACAAAGATTTTCCTATTCTATATATTCAAACTAACTTTGGCCACTCTCGTTTTCATTTAGTTACAGAGTAAAATATATTTTAAGTATGTGATGCAATTCCCATCTATGCTCTCTGCCCAAGTTTTAAAAAGTTCCCGGGACACTCTCCCCTTCCCACTTCATTTCATTTAACTCTGACCACGGACTTCTTTCTCTAGGGTTTAGGTCTTGTGAAGATTCTCCATTATGGGCAGAAGTCCAGATTCCTCAGGTTACCACTTCAGTCCTTCCACAACTCGGGTTGAATTATCTTCTTCCTCTTACTTCCCCAAGGATGTTATTATACAAACTTGCTAATTACTACCCATGAACATTTGTGTTTTCTCCAAACAATGCCTTTGTTCCCAGTGCCTCCTTCAATGAGAATATACTCCTCTAACTACCGTATGGCAAAGTCCTGCTATTCTTCAAGGGTTAGCCCAAACACCTCGTCTATGAGGCCTTCCCCCACCTCCCAAAAGGAATGCATCTCTCCCTCTGAGCTCCAATATCTTCCATACTTGAGGTAGTAATGTAGCACCAGAAAAATTCTACCCAGTACTGATTTTTTTCCCCCCAAATATATCATCCCCTTTCTAGCAGGATGAAAGCTTCTGTTGGGTAGGGTCTTGTCTTCATTTTAGTATGGCACAGTGGTTAAGAGTGTGGCCTCCTGTGTCAAACTGCTTGTGTTTTAAACCAGTCTTTGTAAGTCATCGGCATATTTTATGCTCCATGTGTACTTAGCCCAGAGCCTTGAATGTAACAGACGTTTCATATATGCTTGCTAAGTTGAATAGAATTTTTTTTTTTAGCTTCTTAAATCGAATGGAAAATAAAGCCATGTGTAAAATACTGAGTAGGGAAAATAAAAAACAAAAACTCCCTCCAATGTAACATCTTAAATAAGCAGTAAATAAATAATTAAACACACAGAGTTATATAAATGTTGTCCAAATATATTGCTTTTTGGAAAGGGTGTAAAATCACTGCTTGGATATAATCTAAATATGGTTACAATTCTGAAAGCTATGTTCATACCTACATGTTGTCTGAGAGACCCTTTACATGTAAAATGAAGGTCACTGGTTTCAACAGCATTATCAGAACTGCACAAAAAATCCTGGCTTTGGGCAAAGAATGAAAAAAAAGCCAGTATGTAGAATACCGATCTAGGCAGAGAACATGGGGAGTGAAGGCTTCCTTTCCCACATGACACTACTTCTTATTAAAATTGCAACTTCCGGGGATGCCTGGGTGGCTCAGTCAGTTAGGCGTCCGACTTCAGCACAGGTCATGATCTTGCAGTCTGTGAGTTCGAGCCCTGCATTGGGCTCTGTGCTCACAGCTCGGACCCTGTTTTGGATTCTGTGTGACCCTCCCCAGCTCATGTCTGTCTCTCTCAAAATAAATAAACATTAAAAATTTTTTTTTTATTTTAATTGCAACTTCCAGCTATTTTTATATGTAATGTCTCTTGAACACAGACCACCAAACAATGCAGAACTAGGTTACTGTTTTGTGAAGTAGACAAAAATGACTTCAATAGGCTGAGTCTATGGAGTTCATTTCCACCGGTGACCTAATCCAGAGGGGAAGCCATAATATCGGTATCAGAAACATTTTCACTGCTCTTTTTCATGAATAACGTGCAAGCAAAATGAAATGCCAACTATTCCAAATATAGTCAGTATCCGAGACATCTTACTTGAACTTACTTGAATCTGGACATGAACTTACTCGTGGTAAGTACTATATAGCCATATGGTACAGACTTGTACTCCAGGACAGACTTGTACTTGAAACAAACATAGACTTGTTTTAAACAAGTACTGTATTATTCTCGATGGCAAGGCAGATAAATCAAATGATGTCTCAGACTGAAAGAACTGACCATATTTTTCATGGAGATGACACCTACCTTTCAAAGAGTTCAAGGTGTTTTGCAAAACCTGACAGAAACGGGATTTCTCCCCATCACACTCCTAATTAGGAAAAATACATGCTAAGACAGGCAAGCGAGAAATCAGCAATACAATGCAGGGTCACAATGGAGCTCACAATGCTGTGTCTCTTATGTCAACAAGTAGGTCTTGAAACTGGATGCTTCTATTTTCAATTTAGGTTTGTGTTTTACGTGACACTGTGGTTGATGCACTTTTCTCTTCTGATAAGAGAAGAAACTAAGACTTGTTGAAAATCCAGCCGTCACATGCTGAGCACTGTGGTGGGGGTACGGGTGGCGGTAGGTGCTGTGAAGTGTTACAAAATGGCAGTCAGATTTTGGTGAAGGGATATCTTGAGTAGCTGAACCTGCACCACGCAGTACATTTTCTAACTACTGAAGGGGATGAACTAGAATATTAAACAGTATTATGGCTTCCTCCATACATTCACAATTTGACCTGAATTACTACTGAACAAATCTGCAAGATTTGTTTCATCCCCACAGCACCATGTCCTGCATTGTAATCACCAGGGGAAACGTACACCTGAGAAAGTACAGCCAGATGCAGCCGATCTGGCAAGAGGCAGGCAGAGCCTGGAACAGTCTGGCCTGATTTAGGGGCCACACTAGTAGTGAAAGGCTCTTAAGTACTGGCATTTGAAAAACCAGGTTCACACTCTGGATCACGTCCAGCTCTCTTTAGTTCTTAATCTTTCCGGCAAGTATGGTTTGCTGCAATTCAAATACATTTGAGCATTTAACACATGTTCAAGGAAAGTCCTCGAAGAGCACAGTATGAACTATGCATTTTCTAAAATGCATGTGTGTCTAAATAAAAGCTTATCTGTTAGTGAAAAACTGTAAAACCATAGAAATTTTCAGTCATGACAACCAGATATCACAATTCAAGTTTTTTTTTTTCTTTGCTACATTAACTGTTTCTATTACAGAGACTAAAGAGACAATTTCCAGAGCACCATTTTTGAATTTTATACTTTCTTTTTTTTTTTTAAGTAAGCGTCACGCCCAGCATGGAACCCAACATAGGGCTTGAACTCATGACACTGAGATTAAGACCTGAGCTGAGATCAAGAGTTGGACGCTTGACTGACTTGAGCCACCCATGTGGCCCTTATATTCGTTTTTAAAAAGGTAGTAACATGCCTTATAATACACTGGCTGCTTTAAGTGCAAGGCTGTAAAATATTTGACATAGAAATATTGCCAAATATTGTCCAAATGGGCCTAACTTGCACCTCAGATTGTTTTGGAAATGAGGAACAAAGTTCTGAAAAAATGTTTTTGTTGTGCGGGTACAAAATGCAAAGAACAAAATGCAGAAGCATTTTTATCTTTGACTCACTTCAGAATGAAAGACTTGGGAACGCATACATTTGGGCCTCACTACCAATACTTAGCCAGTAATCTGTTTCTAATGAATAGAGTCATACATTTCCATATAATGAACAATGAAAAAACTGGGCCTGGATTCACTCTTCAACTCTAAGAAAATCATACCTTAATCGCTAACGATAAAATCCAGGCATTATAACGTCTTGTTACAGTATTGGCAATTAAGAAATAAAGATTTATGGATAAAATAAAAACGCGTATGTACGCCACCTATAAATCCTCTTAGGTCTAACTCTGAACCCTGTGATGATTGTTCTCCTTTCAATTTCATTTCAAAGGGCAACAAAAAGAAATTTGTCCATAACATGTCCTCAAGCTTCCACTCTGTTGCAAATTACACTACCTGATATTTGGACAGTTTTGAGGGATGTAGAAATTTTTAACATAATAGGTAAGTGTGGGTCAAACGAAAAATGTAAAAACGTAGACTCAAACAGAAAATGATGAGAGGAAACACTGATTCAAAAAGCAGCAGAGCTCTGAGAAGTTAAAAGCACTGACTCTGGGGTCAGACTGCCTGTGTCTGAATCCTGGTTCCTCCAGCTACTGAGTGGTGAAACTTCACAGAAAGTAATTCATCTCTCCGTGCCTCACACTCCTTATCTGTAAGTAACTTAGCTGAGGACTGTAGTGAAGATCTTATGTCATTTAAGGTCTTGGAAGAGCAAATGACACAAAGTAAGTGCTCAATAAGTATTCGTTAATATTATTAAAAACTAAGGGAAACAGTATTTCTGACGCCCAAACTCTACAAATGGCTGGCTAGTAATACCAGGGGTTGACGAGAGATCTAGAAGACACAGAACAGGGGCATGGAATCTGCTGGTAAATCTTAAACCAGAACAACTAGAATTGATAAGTGAAGATAAAATGAAGGGAAACTAAAACTCAGTGCAGGTTGACAGGAATGAAAAAGCCACAGATCTGTACATATGCAAAAGGCTGCAAAATAAAAATTAAAAAAGGGATGAAAATAAAGAAGAGGCAACAGTCAGGTGTTTTGGTCAATAAAAACCACAAAGATGTCAAATAAATGCACTGAAATGAAAACTATACATAGTAAGATAATTTTTTTTTCATAGTAACATATCTTTGAAAGGACCCAGCTACAGGCTGTACTAATCAACTTGATAAAAGAATTTTACTAACATATAAGAAGAGTACATATTAACATCACTCTAACTTTACTAAAAACTAAGAAACATCACCTCCCTCCACACTGCCCCCCCCACTCTCCCCAAAACCAAGAAAATCCTCCAAATACTTGTAGAACTACTTAGTATTACCATGGCAAGATTAGCCAAACTTAAAAAGGAAATAGCAATTGTCACATCAAGATTTTTCAGATTCGGTATCTCCACGGGTACATCTCTGATTTCTGATTGCATCCAGATTTTCTGTTCAATAAACAGTTTTGAACATTATAATCAACTTCTTTTTAATCAAAACTAGTCATATTGGCAAATTAGGTAGTACTGAGAAATGTAATTCATTATGGCAGTTTTCTTTTTAAGTATGTTTTTAATCAGTTTTGGATGCAGGTGCACTTTTAAAAGAAAAGCAGCAAATTTCCATGGGCGACTGAGGTCTCTAAAGCAGAAATTGGTTTTGGTAGAAAAAGTAAAAGAAAAATGAAATCAAATTTTGTAAGTCTCCATGAGGCCGTTCGTATACAAAACCACTCGGACTGATTTGTTAATAATTCCTAACTTTCATGTTGTTTCATGTTCTCCTATTTCTGAAGAGTTTCATGGAAAAGTATATAATACTTATACCATAAATAAATCAGTACTGTACAGTGTAAACTAAACTCTTTACTTTTTCTCCTTTAAACACTTATTAGCAAACTTTGTTTCAGAAAACAATTATGAAAAATATGACAAATTCAAGCCTGGGGTCTAATATTAAATTGCATTCATTTTTCCAGAAATGTAATTAATTACAATGAGGTTATAAAGAAATCAATCTGTCTGTTTTAGCAGATAATTAATTTACTTACACAGATTAGCCGCTGCTTTGCATGACTATTAATATAATCCCTGACTTTCTCTTTCTACTGAATTATGTCTAGAAAAAGACAGTGAAATTCTTTTATAATGCCCACTAAAGTATGTGTTTACTTCTCTTAATGTTGATAGTTAAAATGTACTGATCAAAATGTTGATACACCATGCTACTTTTGAAAATAGCACGCCTACTTAATAAATTGGGTCAACAGAGAATACTGAATATATCAAAATAACCCATGTTACCTTGGACTAAAAATACCACTTAATTGGGGCACCTGGGTGGCTCAGGTGGTTGGGCAACTCACTCTTAATTTCGGCTCAGGTCATGATCTCATGGTTTGTGGGATTGAGACCCGCATCAGACTCCGGATTGGCAGTGTGGGACCTGCTTGGGACTCCCTCTCTCTCTCTCTGCCCCTCCTTCACACACGTTCTCTCTCAAAATAAATAAAACATTAAAAAAAACCCACTTAAACAACTTTTTCTTAAATAGGATGACTAATAATAATGCCCAAGAAATGACTCAAATCTCAGAAGTCGACTTTAAATCTGCTTTCTGGGGGTGGGGTGGGGGTGGTGGGAAATGAACTCACGAAGAAGGTTAATGCTAAATAAATAGCTTTTATAGATTCATTACGTACTATAAACATTCCTAACATTTTCCTCCCTTTAAAATATGTTGATAAGCCTCCATTAAATGGTTTCATCATTTTCCCAGTTTCTCTTAATTTCAAAGTCTGTACTTTTTTACATTTTATTTTTGAGAGAAAATGAATCACGATGGCAAATGAGGACACATTTACCTCTTTCAGTTTCCCTGAAATTCCACACAGAATGTATTAAAAAATAAACATTAATAGTTTAGGAAAACAAGAAAGCATACCATTGCAGAACAGAAAATGAGAGGAAGTTCTATAAGCTAAAAAGCAGAGGAGATTCGATTAAAGGGAAAAACACCAAATCAGAGAAAACTGGAGTAAAAATAGGCAAAGGAGAAGCCATTACAGAAGCTCACAAAAACAAAGCTCCTGATCAGTAAATAATAAAAGGAGGAGCATATTGTCTCACATGTGCTTCGTGACTGTGCAGAGTCCCAGAATGCAAAGCAGGATTAGAGGAACAGAGCAAGGTGTCAGGTCACATATGGGAAGGAAATCTCAAGCCCAGATGCCATATTCCTGCAACAAGGCACACCCAGCCCTGTAAGTCACTGGCTGAAGGCTTCTGTGGTAAGAATCTTCTTATCCCCAAAAATGAAGAGGAACAGATTCCCATTTGGACTGAGGAGTAAATACCCTACAACCACCAAAACTGTTCTACCTTGAGTTTCAACTAGACATACAAGTAACCAAGAATCACAATCACTTGAGGAGAAATTAGCAAGAAAGTCATCACATTGAAACTAAACAAATAGGGGCACCTGGATGGCTCAGTTGGTTGAGCGTCCGACTTCTTGATATTGGCTCTGAGTCATGACCCCAGGCTCATCTCTCATCTCTCATCTCTCTCTCTCTCTCTCTCTCTCTCTCTCTCTCTCCCTCTCCCTCTCCCTCTCCCTCTCCCTCCCCTTCCCTCCCTCCCTCTCTCTCTCTCCCTACCTCTACCCCTCTCCCCTGCTCATGACTCTACAAAATTATATATATATAAAAAAGAGACATTCTTAAGTAAAATGAAAACACATCAATGACAAAAAAGAAGGAACAGCTCTTGGTATTTTGATAGGATCTCATTAAATCTATGTTAAATCTAATCCAAAGTAATCTACAGACATTTTAACAATATTAATTCTTCCAATCTGTGAGCATGGTAAATCTTTGCATTTTTGTGTGTGTGTGTGTGTGTGTGTGTGTGTGTGTGTGTGTGTGTGTGTGAGTGATCTTCAAGTTCTTTCATCAATACCTTACAGTTTTCAGAGTACAGGTCTGCCACCTCCTCAGTTGAATTTACTCCTAGGTATTTTATTCTTGTTAATGCAACTGCCAATGGGATTGTTTTCTTAATTTCTCTTACTTCTACTTTATTATTACTGTACAGAAGTACAAGGCAGAAATGTAATGTATTTTAGTTTTGCATCCTGCAACTTTACTGAATTCATTTATTCGTTCTAATAGTTTTTAAGGTGGTCGTTAGGGTCTTCTATACATATAGTTTCATGCCATCTCCAAATAGTGGTACTTTTACTTCTTTCTTACCTATTTGGATGTTTATATTTCTTTTCCTTGTCTGACTGCTGTGGCTAGGACTTCTAGTACTAGAATAAAGGTGGTAAGAGGGGCATGTTTATTTTGTAGGAATAGCTTTCAGTGTTTCCCCATTGAGTATGATGTTAGCAGTGGGTCTGCTATGTAAGTCCTTTATTATGTTGAGGACATTCTTTCTACATCCACTCTGTTGACAGTTTTTAATCATTGAACAGATGTTGAAGTTTGTCAAATGCTTCTGCATCTACTGAGATGATCATATGAGTTTTGTCCTTCATTTTGTTAATGTGGTGTACCATGTGAACCAAGTTACAGATCCTGAATCATTCTTGTATTCCTGGAATAAATCCCACTTGATGTTGCTGAATAATCCTTTAAATGTATTGTTGAATTAGGTGAAAGGGAGTAAGAGGTACCAACTTCCAGGGGCGACTTGGTGGCTCAGTCGGTTAAGCGTCCAATTCTTGATGTCAGTCAGCTCAGGTCACGATCTCAAGGTTTGTGAGATCGAGCCCCATGTTGGGGTCTGTGCTGACAGCGTGGAGCTTGCTTGAGATTGTCTCTCCCTCTCTCTCTGTTCCTCCCCCATTCCCTCAAAATAAATAAATAAAACACACAAAAAAGAGAGAGGGATACAAACTTCCAGGTACAGAATAAGTCATAGGGATAAAAAATTGTTCTTTTTATCCTATAACCCATAAGGAATACCGTTAATAATATTGTAATAACTTTGTATGGTGACAGATGACAGCTACACTTACTGTGGTAAGCACTGCACAATGTATGGAATTGTTGAACCACAATGTTGTGCACATGCAACTAACAGAAAGAACACTGAATGTCAACTATGCTTCAATAAAAAAGACTTTTGAAAAAGTCCTACTCAGCTACAAACATGATAAAATGACAAAACAAAGCCTAAAAAAGGGAGTGAAAATGTAAAGGACCCATCTAAAGATCAAATTTTTGAGTTTAGACGAGGACAACAGAGTCTCCACAATCCATTGCAAAATGAGAAAAACATAAGAGAAATGGAAGGCAGATTTAGAAGCTCCAGTAGCCACCTAACGGAAGGATAAGAGAGAAAGAAGTGGGTGAAAAAGTAATCACAGAAATAAAAGAAAAAAATTTTTCACGTGGCTAAGAATAGATTTGGGCTTTCAGACAAGAGTGGGTGGAGGCACCTAAAGGAGAATGCTAATAATAAAAACTGATACTTAATCACATGTTTGTATAACAGCAGAACTCTGGACACAGATTGCAAAATCTTATGGGGGGGAGGGTAGCGAGGAGGGGAAGAGACAGAAACAGAGGGCAACAGGTTATTTACAAAGGTATGAAAATTGTATGGATATCAGAATTCTTTTTAACAAAATCAGATAATGAAAGTCACTACAGCAATGTCTTCACAATTCTTCAGTGCAGAATTGTTAAGTCTAATAAGCAGTCAAGTGAGAGATTAAATAAATGCACACTTAAAGTCATGCAAAAACTCAGGCTAGCTTACACCTTCAGATATAATCTTAAAGAATTGCTGAGCCACCTGGATGGCTCAGTCAGTTAAGCATCTGACTCTTGATTTTGGCTCAGGTCATGATCTTACGGTTTGTGAGTTCAAGCCCCACATCAGGCTCTCTCTCTCCCTTTCTCTCTCTCAAAAATAAATAAGTAGGAGCACCTCGGTGGCTCAGTTTCTTAAACGTCTGACTTCGGCTCAGGTCATGATCTCATGGTTCATGGGTTAGAGCCCTGCGTCGGGCTCTGTGCTGACAGACAGCTCAGAGTCTGGAGCCTGCTGTGGATTCTGTGTCTCCCTCTCTCTCTGCCCCTCCCCCACTTGCACTCTGTCTCTCTCTTAAAAATAAATAAACATCAAAAAAAAACTTTTTAAATAAATAAACTTAAAATAAAAAAGTAAAAATAAAAGAATTACTAAGTGGTCAATTCTAGTAAAACAAAGCAAAACAAAACAAAATCAACGAGGAAGATGTAAAATAAAAATGCAACGTCCAAAAGCAATGAAATTAAATTTAAATAATTATTGATAAAGTTAAAAAGAAACAACAATCTAAAATTAAAGTACAAAAGTACTTTAATGAAACCAGGGAGGAAATAATCTATACGAAAAAGTCTAGATACTATTCTAAAAGAACACCAACATTCAGTAAGAGAAAAGCTTTTGGATAGTCTCAAAATATCCCTTTTAAGCAGTTATACAAAGAAATGCCAAACAACGAAAAAAAAAGATTCAATTTCTGTGCTTTTATAGTTAAAATGAGTTTGCTTAACTCCAGATATACCCATATTTAAGCAGCAATAAATCCTTACTGGTATGTAAACATCACCATTATACTGTTCCTGGAGCTACTGAGCCCTCTTTAAAACTAAGTAGACAAAAATGATAATATATGGCATTGAATGTATGGAGTGGAACCAAACAGTGGTCAGATGTATGGAATTGTGATTTGGAATGGTTCAGTATTAATTCTTGGAATATACTTCCCCAAAGTTCAGATGACCACAGAAACTTTTTTTTTTTTTAGGTTTCATACATTTTTTTTAAGTTTTTATTTAAATTCCAGTTAGTTAACATACAGTGCAATATAAGTTTCAGTTATACAATACAGTAATTCAACACATCCAAACAACACCCTGTGCTCATCACAACAAGTGCCCTCCCTAATCCCCATCACCTATTTGACACATCCCTCCAGTTTGGTAACAATCAGTTAAGAGTCTGTTTCTTGGTTTGCCTCTGTCTCTGTCTTTTTTTTTCCCCCTTTGTTTCATTTCTTAAATTCCATATGTGAGTTAAATCCTATGGTATTTATTTTTCTCTGACATTTTGCTTAGCGTAAAAATGTCTAGCTCCATCCATTTCACTACAACCGGCAAGATGTCATTCTTTTTTATGGCTGAGTAATATTCCATTGTGTCTCTGTGTGTGCGTGTGTGTGTACACACATCTGGCTTATCCATCCATCAGTCAATGGACACTTGAGATGTTTCCATAATTTGACTATTGTATATAACGCTGCTATAAACATCAGGGTGCGTGTAACCTCTTGAATGAGTATTTTTGCATTCTTGGGCAAATATCTAGTATCGCAATTGCTGGACTGTAGCATAGGTCTATTTTTAACTTATTTAGGATTCTCCATACTGTTTTCCAGAGTGGCTGTATCAGTTTGCATTCCCACCGACAGTGCAAGAGAGTTCCCCTTTCTACATATCCTCACCAAAACCTGTCGGTTCTTGTGTTGTTGCTTTTAGCCATTCTGGCAGGTGTGAGGTGATAGCTGATTGTAGTTTTGATTTGTATTTGTTTGATGATGAATGATGTTGAACATCTTTCCATGTGTATACTGGTCATCTGTAGGTCTTTGGAAAAAATGTCTATGCATGTCTTCTGCCCATTTTTAAGTTGGATTATTTGTTTTTTGGGTGTTGAGTTTGATAAGTTCTTTATCGATTTTGGATACTAACACTTTATCAGATATGTCACTTGCAAACGTCTTTTCTCATTCTGTGGGTTGCCTTTCAGTTTTGCCGATCATTTCCTTTTTTTTTTCTTTCGATGACATCCCAATAGTTTATTTTTGCTTTTGTTTTCCTTGCCTCTAAAAATATATCTAGAAAGAAGCCACTGTGGCTGATGTCAAAGAAGTTGTTGCCTGTGTTCTCCTCTAGGGTTTTTATGGTTTTAGGTCTCACATTTAGGTCTTTAATAATTTTGAATTTATTTTTGTGTATGGTGTAAGAAAGCAGTCCTGTTTCATTCTTTTGCCTGTTGCTTTCCAGTTTTACCAACACCATTCACTGAAGAGACTTTTTCCCACTGGATATTCTCTCCTGCTTTTCAAAAATTAACTGACCATATAGTTATAGGTTCATTTCTATGTTTTCTATTCTGTTCCATTGATCTTTGTGTCTATTTTTGTGCCAGTACTATTTGTTTTTATTACTACAGCTTTGTAATGTAACTTGAAGCACAGAATTGTGATGCCTCCAGCTTTGCTTTGCTTTTCCAAGATTGCTTTAGCTATTCAGGGTCTTTCGTGGTTCCATACAAATTTTTGGATTGTTTGTTTTAGCTCTGTGAAAAATGCTGTTGATATTTTGATAGGGATTACATTAAATGTGTAGACCACTTTGGGTACTATATGCATTTTAACAATATTTGTTTTTCCAATCCATGAGCATGGAATGTCTTTCCATTTCTTTGTGTCTTCTTCAATTGCTTTCATCAGTGTTTTATAGTTTTCAGGATACAGGACTTTCACCTCTTTGGTTAGGTTTATTACCAGGTATCTGACAGTTTTTGTGAAATTGTAAATAGGATCGATTCCTTGATTTCTCTTTCTGCTGCTTCAAAATTTGCACACGGAAACGCAGCAGATTTCTGTACCTCGATTATCCTTCAGCTTTACTGAATTCTTCTATCAGTTCTGGCAGTTTTGGTGGAGTCTTTTGCGTTTCCTATACAGAGTATCATGACATCTGCAAAGGGTGAGTTTCACTTCTCCCTTGCCAATTTCGATAACTTTTATTTTTGTTTTCTGATTACCGTGGCGAGGGCTTTGAGTACTATGTTGAACGACAGTGGTAAGACTGGACATCCTTGTCTTGTTCCTGACTGTAGAGGAAAAGCTCTCAGTTTTTCCCCATTTAGGATGATATTAGCTGTGGGTTTTTTTTTTTTTTAATATGTGAACTTTATTATGCTGATGTATGTCCCCCTGTAAACCTACTTTGTTGAGGGTTTTTATCATGAATGGATGTTGTACTTTGTCAAACTCTTTTCCTGCATCTATTGAAATAATCATATGGTTCTTATCCTTTCTTTTATTAATGTGGCGTATCACGTTGATTGATCTGTGAATACTGAAACACCCTTGCAACCCAGGAATAAATACAACTTGATCGTGGTGAATGATTTTTTAAAAATTTTTTAATGTTTATTTATTTTTGAGAGAGAGAAAGAGAGAGAGAGAGAGAGCGCGACAGAGGAGGAGCAGAGAGAGGGAGACATAGAATCTGAAGCAGGCTCCAGGCTCTGAGCTGTCAGCACAGAGCCCAACACGGGGCTCGAACCCACGGACCGCGAGATCATAACCTGAGCTGAAGTAGAACGTTTAACGGACGGAGCCACCCACGTGCCCCTGGTGAATGGCTTTTTTAATGTATTGTTGGATTTGGTTTGCTAGTATTCTATTGAGAATTTTTATATCTGTTGTTTATCAGGGATATTGGCCTGTAGTTCTCTTTTTCAGTGGTCTCCTTATCTGGCTTTGGTATCAGGGTAATTAATGCTGGCCCCACAGCATGGATTGGAAGTTTTCCTTCCATTTCTATTTTTTGGAATATTTTGAGAGAATAGATATTAACTCTTCTTGAGATGTTTGATAGAATTCAGCTGTGCAGCCATTTAGTCCTGGACTTCTGTTTTTTGGGAGTTTTTTGATAACTGATTAAATTTCTTTGCTGGTTATTGGTCTGTTCAAGTATTCTATTTCTTCTTGTTTCAGTTTTGGTAGTTGATATGTTTTGAAAAACTTATCCATTTCTTCTAGTTTGTCCAATTTGTTGGCAAATAGGTTTTCATAATATTCTCTTATAATTATATTTCTGTGGTGTTAGTTGTTATTTCTCCTCTCCCATTTGTGATTTTATTTATTTGGGTACTTTCTCTTTTCTCTCTCTTTTTACATTTTTTAACGTTTATTTTTATTTTTGAGACAGAAGGAGACAGTGTGTGATCAGGGAAGGGGCAGAGAAAGATGGAAACACAGAATCTAAA
This sequence comes from Herpailurus yagouaroundi, assembly GCF_014898765.1. NCBI lineage: Eukaryota > Metazoa > Chordata > Mammalia > Carnivora > Felidae > Herpailurus > Herpailurus yagouaroundi. Next base: position 4,958,424 of record NW_024412423.1, on the reverse strand, counting down.
GCAGGCTCCAGGTTTTGAGCTGTCAGCACAGAGTCTGACATGGGGCTCGAACTCACAAACCCCGAGATCATGACCGAGCTGGAGTCAGATACCCAACTGACTGAACCACCCAGACACCCCTCTTTTCTTTTTGATAAGTCTGGCTAGACTTTCATTAGTTTTATTAATTTTTGCAAGGAACCATTCGTCTACTCTATTGTTTTTTTTTTTTCAGTTTCTTTATCATTTATTTCTGCTCTAATCATTATTATTTCCTTCCTTATGCAGGCTTTAGGCTTCATTTGATGTTTCTTATTATAGCTCCATTACGTGTATGATTAGTTTGAGATTTTTCTTGCTTCCTGAGGTTGGCCAGTATTGCTATAAACTTCCCTCTTAGGACCACTTTTGCTGCATCCCAAAGGTTTTGGACTGTTTGTTGTATTTCCATTTTCATTTGTTTGCTTTTTTTTTTTTTTTTTAATTTCTTCTCTAGTTTCCTGATTGACCCATTCATTCTTTAGCAGCATCTTGTTTAACCTCCATGTATCTGTGATCTCACCAGATTTTTTCTTGTGGTTGATTTCCAGTTTCAAGGCACTGTGTTCAGAAAAGATGTGTGGTATGACTTTAATCTTGCTGGATTTGTCGAGGCCTATTTTGTGACCTAGTATTGTGATCTTTCTAGGGAATGTTCCCTGTGCACTTGCAAAGAATGTGCACTCTGTTTTAGAATGGAATGTTCTGAATATATTTGCTAAGTCCATCTTTTCCAGTGTATCATTCAAAGCCACTATTTCCTTGTTCATTTTCTGTTTAGACAATCTGTCCATTGATGTAAGCAGGGTGTTACAGTCCTCTACTATTACTGTATTATTATTAATTAGTTCCTTTATGTTTGTTATTGTTTTATATATTTGGGTGATCCCATAGGTGTATAAATATTTAAAATTTTTTGATCTTCTTATTGGATTGTCCACTTTAGGATTATATAGTGCTCTCCTTGGTCTCTTGTTACATTCTTTGTTTTAAAGTCTAGTTTATTTGATATAGGTATTGCTACTCTTACTTCTTTTGACATCTATTTGCATGATAAATGTTTTTCCATCCCCTTACTTTCAATCTGCAGGTGTCTTTAGGTCTAAAATGAATCTCTTATAGGCAGCATATAGATGGGGTCTCCTTTTTCCATCCATTCTGACACCGTTATGTCTTTTGATTGGAGCATTTAGTGCCTTTACATTCAAAGTAATAAATGACAGATATGCATTTATTGCCATTTTATTACTTGTTTTGTCATTTCTGGAGATTTTCTCTGACGCTTTCCTGTCTTTGTCACTTTGGGTCTCTCCTTTCCACTCAAAGAATCCCCTTTAATATTCCTTGCAGGGCTGGTTTAGTGGCCATGAGCTTAGCTTTTGTTGTCTGGGGAAATATCTCTCTTTCTATTCTGAATGATAGCCTTGCTGGATAAAGCATTCTTGCTGCAGATTCTTCCCATTCAGCACTTTAAATATATCATGCCATTCCCTTTTGGCCTGCAAAGTTTCTGTTGAGAAGTCTGCAGTTAGACCTTATGGGTTTTCCCTTGTAAGTTAAGGACTTCTTTTGTCTTTCTGCTTTTATTTATTTAAGTTTATTTACTTATTTTGAGAGAGAGAGAGACAGAGAGACAGAGAGAGAATATGCACATGAGTGTGGGAGGGGCAGAGAGACAGAGATAAGGGAAAGAGAATCCCAACCAGGCTCCATGCTTGTAGCATAGAGCCCAATGTGGGGTTTGATCCCATGAACTCTGAGATCATGACCTGAGCTGAGATCAAGAGTTGGACACTTAACCAACTGAGCTACCTAGGCACCCTAGTCTGCTTTTAATATTTTTTCTTTATCACTATATTTTATAAATTTAGTTACAGTATGTCTTGGTGTTGTCTGCTTTTATTGATTTTGATGGGAGTTGTCTGTGCCTCCTGGATCTGGGTGTCCGTTTCCTTCCCCAGATGAGGGAAGTTTTAGCTATTATTTCTTCAAATAAATTTTCTGCCCCCTTTTCTCTCTCTTCTTCTTCTGGGATTTCTATGATACAAATGTTATTACTTTTGATGGAATCACTGAGTTCCCAAGTCTATTCTTGGGATAATTCTTCTCTTTGGTTCAGCTTCATTATTTTCTATTTTTTTGACTTCTGGGTTACTACTTCATTCTTCTGCTTCTTCTAGCCTGCTGTTCATTGCATCAATCCTGTTTCCAATCTTGTCTATTGCACTCTTCATTCCTGACTTTTTTTTTTTAACCTTTTTTATCTCTGTGGTAAGGGTTTCACTGATGTCTTCTATTCTTATCTCATGCCCAGTGAGCAGCCTTATGATTGTTGCTTTAAATTCTCCACCAGGCATGTTACTTGCATTTGTTTTTCTTAGATCTAAGGCCATGGCCTTATGTTGATTGGGATCAATTATTCTGTCTTGGCATTTTGTCTAAGTGTCTGCATTCTTCTCTGTGTTAGAAAGGCCAGTTGTATCTCTTACTCTTTCTTCAGTGTGGCCTCTTCTCTGTCTTCAGTTGTGGAGTTTCTTATGTCAGTCTTCAAGTTGATTCCTGGGGTAGTTAAGATGATTTGATAGTTATCTAGTTGTGTTTGCGGGATGAGGTGAGTGTAGGGTCCACCTACTCCACTGTGGTCTTCCTCTCCTGACCACAAAATCTTGATTTTGGAGTTACATTGTATAAAAGCAGTCTAGACATGAGAATATCCAAATTACGTAATGCTTACATTCTAATTAAAATTGACCCGAACCCACCATAACAGCCTTCTTTTGTTCAGTAAACAAGTTTAACATCTTATTTTTATTTCTGAGAAATGTACATAATTTTGAAAATAACAGGTATTTGCTAAAAAGAATAGCAAGTCCTAAACTAGCACCATGATTTCAGAGAGAGGGCCCTCTGCTAAGAATGCTCATGGAAGTTAATTTTGAAGGTCTAAATGAGCCTTCAATGTACAATGTTCTCATTTAGAGCAAACCAGTGTCAAAAGCTGTTTCATCTTCATTGGTGTACTAAAATGCCTTCTGCACAATCTCCATTCATAAATTTCAGATGAAAGTAAATAAATGTTTCTATAGCACAGGGCATCTGGATATGGGTAATATAGGTTTAAAATATAAAATAGAAGAAAAACAAAAGAAGTCTAACTTCTTATTGTTGAGAGAGAGAGAGAGAGAGAGAAAGAGAGAGAGAGAGAGAGAGAGAGAGAGAGAACAGGTTCAAAATGGAGTCACTTGTGCTAAGTCCATGTCAGGAAAACTAGAGGTAACACCTAACTTAATTAGTTTCAACCTCTCTCAGAAGTGGAATCCTAAACCAGTCAATCTTCAACTATTGGTGAGTACTAGTGAGATCATCTGCCTGACGGACCCCCATCATCCCCTATAGGAAGTTAACCAGAAACAACAGACTTCTTGCTAGCAACTTTCTTGTCCTGGCTCCTCCCACCTATAAAAATCTTTGTGAGCTCTTTGGAGCTCGTTTCTGTTAGATGAGATGCTGCCTGATTCACGAATGACGAGGAAGAAAACTAATAAAGTCTTCAAAATTTACTCAGTTAAAAAAGTTTTTTTAAACACTACTCAGTAAACAATAAGCTATATACTTAAAATATCTAGAAAGGGTCTTTATAAGATTTGTAAGACTTGTTTGTATCTTGTTTTGAATGTCAATATGACAGAGAGGGGAGATGATCCCCATTCTCTGGCTTCTTGAAACACAAATCCAAGGACCATTAATCAAGGCTCTTTGGATCTCAACTGTCATATACACGCATGGAACTAGTAATTTCTGTAGCGCTCAGAATAAGAAACATAAAAGTCTATTACAGATTAAAACCCATACTCAAATTATACTTCATCATTATCTTGTCCATACTTACTGACCTTTAGGAACAGATATAACAGTGTTCTTCATATACAGTAACTCCAAAATTAAGAGAAGTTGGAAACTACCATGTGAATTTTCCCCCAGCTTCTCACTTCAGTCTCATTCAGTGATACAAGATCATCTTGGACTTTACAGCACTACGGTTAACTTTCAAAGATTCTTTTCTTCTGATCAAATATCCATCCAGAAGCCAGGCACAGCATGTTAATACAGGAAAATATTATGGACTTGCCACCCTTGGGATATTTTTCAGATGCTTTTGAATATTTTTATAGAAGGTAATTTCAGTCATGCATATTTGGGCTAATTTATTTAGCTGAGAATGAAGACAAAAATAGCTCCATATGCATATCCATGAAAATTTAAGAAAATGAGAAAAATTAAGATTGGGTCTAACTGCAGTGTTTCTGAACATTGCAACTCAATTCGCATTAGTAAATGTTTTAAAGACAAGAAATATGTTCTTCTCTGCCACTTAATGAGATCAACATTTCTCAATGTTTTAATAAAGCATTTTATATCTCTTACAGGCAAAAAAGAATACAACCCAAGAGTCTAAATAAATGTGAATTTGCAGTTAGCATATACATACACTATTAAATATCAGTGCCAACTCATGCCATCATTAAATTCAAACTAAGATTATGAAATGTAAAGACTAACTGTTCCTAGATCGATCCCCATCAATAGATGAGCAAATAAAAACATCTTCAGAGGGAAAAAGTAGTTTCTGGTAGAAAAGTAGTCTCTGGCCCTAAGGCTGGGCCACCAAAAGTGAAATTACTCTTGAAAAGAGAGTCTGCTGCAATGTGTGAAAAATCTGCACGACCGGGAAGAAAAACTTAACGAACGATAGAAATTAAGATAACAGAACACAAAAGCCAGCACTTGTAGTAATATGATGGCTTCAGAAACAACAGACCCGCATAATAATGAAAATAAGTTTCCTCTGTCGTTCTGCCTGATTGGTGGCGGTGCGTAGGAGCTCTGCGCGCACAGGTGCACCCACCCGGACGCAGGCAAGCTCCACATTAGGCAGGAGCTGTGGACAGCAGACAGGAAGCCGCCTGCCAGGCTCCAAGTCCTCAAAGGCGGGAATAATGCAGGCCTATCTGTGCGGTGCCAAGGTGCACAAAAGAAACCTTTCCCCTTCCCACCTGGTTTGCTCCCTTTCTCCTGGGACGAGGCTCTGGCTTCGGCCTGGGGATGTAGATGTGGGTAGGGGCGCCGGCTGTCCTGGTTTCCTGTACAGACCTGTCATGAATCCTCCTGTTTTCAGCTCTACATCGTCCTCCTGCCCTTCCTCATACCCACAGACTGTCAGTGCTGAGGCTCCTCTGGGTTCGGCCGGGGGGTGGGGTTTCTTCTCGTCTCTGTGGCCCCTTATGGCTTGTTTCAGCCATCAGCTCATTCCTCTCTTCTCTCACTACTTGAAAAGCTGCAAGCACTAGTGAGCCTCTCTGCTTTTCTTTGCTGCGTGGATCTACTCCTTTATGTGCCTCTGTGTGTGTCTATTTTCGTGAAGTCTCAGAGGGGGCAAGAAGTCCACCCTTCTGCTCAGGCCTCTATCCCACACTGGCTGGGACTACTTGTCAAAAATTTTTTTTTGCTATTTATTTTGAGAGGGAGAGAGAGAGAGAGAGAGAGAGAGCAGGGGAGGGGCAGAGAGAGAGGGAGAGAGAATGCCAAGCAGGCTTCACGCTGTCAGCACAATGTGGGGCTCTATCTCATGGACCGTGAGATCATGACCTGAGAAGAAATCAAGAGTCGGGTGCTTAATCAACTGAGTCATCGAGGTGCCCCTACTTTTCAAAAATTTTAACCAGCCTACTTCCATCTAGTGCCTGGAACTGTGTATAAAAATCTTATCTGCTAACTTGTAGCATGGCTAACCTTTCTCAGTTCTAAACACATTTTAAAACTCTACAGCATTTCAATTGAACATAAATTGATGGGAAATCAGCAGTTATTTTCATACCTGAATGATAACAAATTACTCTTGCTACACCCAATGCTTACTGAAGAAAACCCAATCCCTCCAGTGAATCTCAAGAAGATTCAGCTTCTGCTTCAAGTTCAAGGATGTCTTTACAAACTAAAAGATAAAATGTATTTTTTTCCAATTATCTCAGCAAATGAATGATTATCAATTAGTTGCCAGATAACGAAAATAAAAATCTTGTTTTTTCCCCAAAAGAAGGCAATGAGTCAAAAGGATCAATGACAATAGTAATGAAAGTCTGGGGGAAGAGAGTTTACCATTATTCATAAAACCAAATTAGAAAAAATAGCAATAACATAATCCTTAAAAATTCTAGAAACAGACACTAATTTTATGACAAACACACCACTGAATAACAAATATGACTGTTAAGTGACTTATGTGAATCACAATTAATTGAATCATTATGTTGATTTATGACATTACTGCCATTGTCTCATTGCTGGTTCATAAAAGCAGATGCGGAACTGATCTCTGGCCAAGAATTCCCAGCGAAACAGAAGGATAACAAGAAGCACAAACCCTATAAAGGCAGCTTAAAGTCTGCACCATATTATATGCTAGTTTTAAGATTTTAATAAGCTGTAGAAAAACATTCTGAAAAATTACCAAACAGTGTAGTTTTATGTGATATAAACCCACAGAACATCTCTGTCATGCTGGCATTATCTCTTAATCTTTCAGAATTCAAATTTAATGTAGTGGAAGAGGAGGGCCAAGGTGGTGGTGGGAAAAGGGAATATACTGACCGCCACAATGTCTTCTTGGTGCTAAATTCACTACTTGGTTTCACAATCTCAGTCCTTTATTTATTAATGCTTTAGTATCATTAGAAAGAAAAATTACTTAAAAAAATTTGTTTTTAATTTTTTTTATTTTAGAGGGAGAGAGAGAATCTTAAACAGGATCCACGCCTGGCGCAGAGCCCAACGCAGGGCTCAATCCCATGAACCTTGAGATCATGATTTGAGTTGAAATCAAGAGTTTAATGCTCAGCCGAATGAGCCACCCAGGTGCCCCAAGACAAATGTGTTTGGAATAAAGATCCTACATGAAGACAAATAAGCACCAAAAAAGCACGGCGTGGTCTGCTGTGGCGCATTTACTTTACTCACGTGTCCTACAGATGAAAGATCTCACTGCTGATTTGCAACAATCACTAGAATAATGTTTGGGAACTTCCCTAACTATTGTTATAAAACAAAAAGTAAAAGATATTTCAATAAAAAGGAAATATCTACTTGTAATCATTTATATATTTGAAGCAGCCCAAACCCTAACAGTCCTGAACAGACCAAGGTAAAGACAGCATGTGATACAAATTTTGACTTTAAAGGAAGAATACGCTGATAACCATGCTTTGAAGTGAACGGATAACATAGTTCAATAAATGTGTTTTCTTACACTAAAAACAATAAAAACTGCTAAAGACAGGATCACTAACATGTAACACAGCATAAAACTCTAATAATGTACGGGGGGGGGGGGGGAGGTGTGTGGAGAAAGAATGTCAAGCAGGCCCTGCACTGTCAGGGAAGAGCCCGACACGGGGCTCAAACTCAATAACCATGAGATCACGACCTGAGCTAAAATCAAGAGCCAGAGGCTCAACTGACTGAGCCCATCCAGGCACCCCTACTTTAGTGTTATTTTTAAAAACTGGTGGGAAAGTAAAGAATAAAAGATTATCTGCACAGCCAGGCCACAGTGGTTTTCAGCTCGGGTTCTAACAGAACCAACAGGGAAGACTATTTTCTTTGCTCAGGGCCACTCCCAAAGACTCTGTAAATCTTTAGGCTAAGATAGATACATTAAAACAAACAAAATAAAAAATTACATCAACAGAAACACAATTGTTCTGATGCCTGCTTAGGATCTGGAATGCCTGGCACAGACCAGCTTTACTCTCTCACGTTTTCCTCGACCTTTCCAAGTCTTCGGTGCAAAAATCTTTACTCTTCTCTGTCATCCAGTTTACCTTTCCTAACTTGTTTTCGATTTTTAAGTTTACTGTAATTCCAGTATAGTTAACACACACACAGTGTGTGTTAGTTTCAGGTATTCAATATGGTGACTCAACACTTCCTTCCATACGTCACCATCATCACAACAAGTGTACTCCTTAATCCCCATCACTTTTTCTAACTTTCACATTGTACTTTCTCTGATTATTCCTTTACAGGGTTGCCCTGTAGTTCATCAGAAGTGAAACTTCAGGGTTGCCCAAAAGCTACACTGAAGTCAACCTATGCACTCTAAACTTTTTTTTTAATGTTTATTTTTTTAAAGAGAGACAGAGAGGGGCACCTGGGTGGCTCAGTCAGTTGGGCGACCGACTTTGGCTCAGGTCATGATCTCACAGTCTATGAGTTCGAGTCGGGCATCAGGCTCTGTGCTGACAGCTCAGAGCCTGGAGCCTGTTTCAGATTCTGTGTCTCTGTCTCTCTCTGACCCTCCCCCATTCATGCTCTCTCTCTGTCTCAAAAATAAATAAACATTAAAAAAAAATTTTTTTAAACAAATAAAAAAAAAATAAAAAAAAATAAAGAGAGAAAGAGACAGAGTGTGAGTGGGGGAAGGGCAGAGAGCGAGGGAGACACAGAGTCCAAAGCAGGCTCCAGGCTCTGAGCTGTCAGCACAGAGCCCGACGCGGGACTCCAACTCACAAACTGTGAGATCACGGCTTGAGCCGAAGTTGGACCCTCAAACAATGCGCCACCCAGGCACCCCCTAATCTTTTTTTAATGTTTATTTATTTTTTAGAGAGAGTCTCAACTTTTATTTAAGGGGAATTCAAGGTCACAGAGGGATGACCGTTTAATGAATATTCTGATGTGAGCACACGGCAGCAGAGTCTAAGGAAAAATACTCAGTGTTTGATTCTTTATTCAGTTAAGAAACATAATACATGACAAAGAGCATGAGTTTATGGTGACAAGTAGTGCCTAATATCTCAGTTTACACCTGGCAGAGTTCACTGGGTACCCCAAGATAGGTTTGGATCTCAGCAATCTGAAGAAAAAAACTTTTGATAATCTTTTGGTCAAAAGCATCTCTGAGGGCTTAGAGAGTTTTCATCAGTCATGATAGGGGAATCTAATGTAGTGGCCTTGCATGCTACCTCTCTTTTGGATTTAAACAGATTATGTGGCCTAGAAATGGTTAGATGTATTGAGGTCTGGTTTGAAATTTGTTTCCTCTAATCTCTGATATTCTGGGAAACGTTTATAATGTTTTTGCCACAGCTTTTATTCTATCTTAATGATTTCTAATTTCTTATTCTGCAATTGGTAAGCTCATATGAATATCATAATACTAACTCTGATCTTATGATGCTAACATACATAATTTATCAACCTTCAGACTATGTACACATGTCACTGGAATACATACACTTTAGCAGTTGCTCTAAGTACAATGAGTTCTGCCAACAGCAGACTTGCGCCTTTGTTTTTCACTCCTTATATCCACGTCTAAAGCGTTTTACTCTAGTCCAAATGCATTAAAACTCCATTTCATCGGAATTCAAATTTTCTGATAATTATGTAATCACCTCTAAAAACTAATGGCTACATAGTGGAGGTTATTGGAAAATCAGATGCTTAAATAATTCCAGGAAACCTATTTCCTTCTTGATTGTTTTGAAACCTAATTAATACTAAAATATTCTTTAAATTGTTTTTCTTTTGACCTTACCCTCACATACAGATTAAAGAAAAAGAGGATTTTATTTTTGATACAAGGGAATACTCTTAACACTAAAACGATAACTTAAGAGCCAGAAATAACCTCTATTTTCTACATTTTTTTGGGTAAAGATTTCAAAATAAGTTGTCCAAGATATGAATAGATTAGAAGGTCAAATAAACAGACAAATCTGAGTTTGTTTTGAGCTCAGAGAAGATTTCTTTTAAACTATGTCAATTCCTGCACAAAACAGATAATCTAAATGTGCTTTTATCCCAAAGCACCATTTGTAAAAGGTCTAACTTTGGGACTACTGATCCCACATAAGAAGCTTTGTGAAAAGGAGAGAAAGAACCAGATGACATTTATTGTGCTTAGTGACGCAAGTCATCATAAACCACAAATTTACATATTGGAAAATAGAAACATTCTTTAAAATACAAAAGTCTCGGCTCAGCTATTTAAAAAAGGGAAAAGAAAACTGCCATGTTTTTTTCTTAACATTTCATGGTTAGTTCAAGTCTTTAGTCTATCCGAGCAAATCTCATAAACATAAGAAAACCTTCAGACAAATGTATGATGCAAGGACCTGTACGATGAATCATTTGAGGATTCAAAGTAGGGGAAAAAAAGGATTAAAACTACATTTTGGGAAAAAAATCAAGTATTTGCTGAGTGGCTATCCTAGGCCTAAATAGCTCAAGACTATGTCCCTTCCCAAATTAGAATTTGTAAAAATCTGGGGAATAACTTGTCTTATAGACGATTTCTTCAAAATGTTATCAAGCAGATTTGCAAATAAAACTTTCTGCCTGGACTTTCAATAAGTGAGGTTTCCTACATGACACTACTTACTTACTTACTTATTTATTTAGAAGATCTAGTTGGCTTTCTTAAGTGATTCATGAATTGGGTAGTATTCCATCTAGCAAGTAGAGGGGGACCCCCTCCTACGTGACAGTTTAAATAACTAACTTGACAATATTATTTGATTCTAAAAAGGCTGACATAAAGTGTGGTCTGTATAAGTCAGGAAATATTTAATGTAATATCGGGGTGTGGGAAAAAAGACGTATCTGTATTTAATTATTTTCTTATTTTCTAGCTTTTTTTATGTAAAAATGGGTATACTGTATACATAGTATACATATGATACGTATAAATAAATGATATGTATATACACTATGCATATTCCTACATTTTTGTTGACAGGGCATACAATCGGGGAAGGCTGGAGTAAAAAAAAAAAATTCCTCCAATAACATTGAAGAAAATTTCATGACATTAGAATAGAATCATTTCTTACATAGGACACAGAAAGTAGAAACCATAAAAGAAAATGTTGAGAAATAAATGAGATAAATTGTACCACAGCAAAATTTAAAATTTCCTTTCTTCAAAAGATACCTTAAGACAGTGTAAAAGCAAGGCATGGAGTGGAAAAAGAAAATTTCAATATATACAATCAACAAAGGGCTTGTATCTAAAATATCGACAACTCAATATGAAAAACAAGACAACTTGGTAGGTAAATGGACAAGAGATCTGAGAAGGTACTCTATATAAGTGGATATCTAAATAGTCAATACACATGTCAGAAATGCTCAACTCACTAATAATCAAGGAAATGAAAACTACAAGTCCAGTGTGACACCTGTCTACAAACTCACCAGAAATTAAAAACACAACAATACCGAGATTTGAAGATAGGTAGCAATCACAGCTCTACACAGCTGGTGGGAAGCGAATTGGTAGAGCCAATCTGGGAAACGTGGTTATCCACCAAAATTGAGCCTCTGATCCAACACTTTATTTTTCATTTTATTTTTTTAATGTTTGTTTATTTTTGACAGAGAGAGAGAGAGAGAGAGAGAGAGAGAGAGAGAGACAGAGAGACAGAGCATGAGCGGTGGAGGGGCAGAGAGAGGGAGACAGAATCTGAAGAAGGCTCCAGGCTCTGCGCTGTCAGCACAGAGCCCAACATGGGGCTCGAACTCACGGACCGTGAGATCATGACCTGAGCCGAAGTCGGACGCTCAACCCACTGAGCCACCCAGGCGCCCCTGATCCTACGCTTTATATCTAAGTATAGACTCAACAGAAAGGCACGCATATGTGCTTCAAACACAGTACGAACTGAGATTTGCATCAATATAAAAAATGGTTGAATATGCCGTGGTCATACTACATGAAATACTATGCAGCCAGGGACATAAAGTAGGGCCGCACAAAATATGGAGGAAGCTCATACATACAAAGTTATGCAAAAGGACCTAGAGGCAAAACAGTACATTCCAACTGATTCAGTTTATAAGAAGTTTATAAAACAAACAAAACTAATCCAGCATATTAGAATAGTAGGGAGAGGGGTTAACTTCAGGGAGGAAAGGAGGGAGAGTGGTTAGGAATCGGTAAGAGGGCTTCTGGAAGATGCAGCAATGTTTTCTTTCTTCAATGTGTGGCGGTTACACAGGCATATTCATTTTCTAGTAACTCACAGAGCTACAGGTGTTATACTTCATTAAGACATAGGAACACCAAAGGCTAACTTTAGCAACTTTAGTCTGAAGATGAACTTATTATTTTCTTAAACAATGGGCCAATTGTTCTTCTGACTTTTCACAAAATCCTGATGAGAGGGAAAGAGGAAGCTATTTCAGCATAACAGCTAAAATGTTCTCATTAAAAAAAAAAAAAATCACCAGTAGCAAGTGTATTTTCTTATTTTAATTTTTGTAGAACTTGTCACTGGAAACTTACAAGTCTTCAAAGAAACCAACAGGGAAGTAACAGTTGAACACGAAGACCTGAGCAATTCCTTCAATCTAATCCAGAAACGAACAGATGAAGAGGAATAAAATGAAATGTGTTTAACATAAAAGTCAAGTTGTAAAGAACTATTTAAGATCCGTATGAAAACAACTACTTCTGAAGGGAACAACAGTACTTCACACTCCCTCCAAGGCCGAGAAGTTATCTAAATTAGTTGTACTCCACTGTGTCAAGCTCAAGAGCCACTTCATACTGAGGTGAATTTTTTCTAGTTGCTGGAGAGTCACAAACTTCACTTGTACATTCTCAAGGGTTTGCCCCTAAGAGCAAGCCAGGATTGCATACTGTATCTGTGTAGGAAGTCGGAGTTATATTTGCATATTTGTTTTGTTACCTGCAGCATATACGCTGCCTTTTGTGAGGCATCCATTGGCATAATGCTTTGAACCAAACTGGGCTGAACCAAACTGGCAGCTCTGATTGGAGACGGAAGGCTTTAAAGATGTTACAAGGCCGGGGGCCGGGGGTGGGGGGGCTAGAAGTGGGTTGATGTGACATTGTTGGGACATACAAGTTAATTATCTCTGTCCTAAAGAAATTTTTTTAAATTTTTTTTAATTAAAAAATTTTTTTTAACATTTTTACTTATTATTTTCAAGAGACAGAAAGACAAAGAGCACGAGTGGGGAAGGGGCAGAGATACAAGGAGACAGAATCCCAAGCAGTTTCCAGGCTCTGAGCTGTCAACACAGAGCCCAACGCGGGACTGAGACACCCAGGTGCCCCTAAATAAAGTTTTTTATGCTGAAGTATCAAAGTCATCCTAAGGAAAAAAAGATGAACAAATGAGTTAGAATAAAATTCAATCCATGGTATCAGGACCAGTACTCTGTTCAAAAGTACCTTAGCATAAATACTCAGAAATAACAATGCTTAATCACCTACAAAAAAAAAAAAAAAAAAAAAAAGACAAAACCAAATGTGATGAGGTTGAATATTTTCTTAGGCATAAAATTATAAAGCACTTATATGTGCCACGCACTATTAAAATTGCTATATATTAACTCATTTAATCCTCAGGCAACCTCTGAGGCCTGAGACACAGATGCAAACTAAGTACATGTATGCAAAGTCACATGAAGCCTATTTAAACTCCAGTAATGTGATTCTAATTCCATGCTCATACTGCAAGAGACTGGTCAATTCTAGCCAAAATGTATGCCCGGGTAAAATATGGAGCATCGTAGCATTTATTATATTCATTAATTCAACAAATATTTATTTATGATGTGTCAGGCACTATTCTAGGTGCTCAGAAAAGTTTATAAAACTAAAGTTCCCTGTTCTGGTGAACTACGCATTCCAGGGGAGGCTAACAGACAATAAACAAACAAGTAAAATATATAGTTTACTTAAATAAGTAAAATATATAGCTTCTCTGAAGCCGTGAGGTAGGAGGTATGCTAAAAATATGATGGGGGTGTCTGGTGGTTCAATCATTTAAGTTTCCAACTCTTGACTTCGACTCAGGTCATTCATGATCTCACAGTTCGTGAGTTCGAGCCCCGCCCAGGGCTCTGCTCAGACAGCGTGCAGCCTGCTTTCAGATTATGTCTCCCTTTCTCTCTGCCCCTCCCCCACTCATGTTGTCTCAAAAACTAAATAAACATCAAAAAAACCCTGAAAATATGATGAATTATCAGTTCCTACAGGAGACAGGGAAGGCTTCACTGGTAAGGTGACATTTGAGTAAAGACTTGACACAGAAGCAGAGGAATGCACCATGAGCTTATCTGGGAATAGAACATTCCAGACAAAGAAATCAGCCAACTACTAAAGTCCCTGAGGAGAAAGTGTACATAATGCCTTTTAAGAAACAACAAGGAGGGGCACCTGGGTGGCTCAGTCGGTTAATCGGTTAATCCTCTGACTTCGGTTCAGGTACCGATCTCACCCTTCCTGAGTTCGAGCCCTGCATCAAGCCCGGTGCCAACAGCTCAGAGCCCGGAGCCTGTTTCAGATTCTGTGTCTCCCTCTCTGCCTCTGCCCCTCCCCCACTCATGCTCTGTCTCTCTCTCTCTTCACAAATAAATAAAAAATTCTTTTTAAGAAACAACAAGGAGACATTATGACTGGGACACAGTAACCAAGAGGGAAATCATTCGAGGATTCGGGAAGAGACATTGTTAGGATTCCACTGTTAGGATTTTGGCTATTTTTAGATGGGAAGCCAATTGAGGGATTTGTACAGAAGTCCAAAATTCAAAATATTTTGGGTTTTAAGGGTTATAAAAGAATCCTCAGCAGGATGCCTGGTGGCTCAGTCCATTAAGCAGCTGGCTCTTGGTTTCTGCTCAAGTCATGACACAGCAGTTTTGTGAGTTCAAGCCCCGCTTCCAGCTCTGCACTGACAGCGCGGAGCCTGCTTGGGATCCTCTCTCCTCTCTCCTCTCTCTCTCTCTCTCTCTCTCTCTCTCTCTCTGCCCCTCCCCCACGCGCGCTGTCTCTGTTTCTCTCAAATAAATAAATTAAAAAGAAAAAAAACTGAAAAGAATCCTGGGCAACTAGAAAATGGAGGTTTCACATTAACACAATGGGTGAAGAGTAATGAACGAAAATAGGACGATGGAGTGACCGGTCAGGATCCCTACGGGCAGTAAGGAAGGACGTGAGGCGAGGCCACAGCTTCCCCTGGCACTGGGGTTGGGAAGATGGGTCTGAAACAAAATCTGCTGAGGATGCCAGTGTGACAGTGGAGGCAGGAGTAACCAGGAAAGGCACAGGCAGCAGCACACAGTTGAATCCCTCAGAGAAATACTGCCAGGGAAACACAGAGAATGTCATCTGGACAGCTCTGCTTACCAACAGACACTCTCAAGGCATTTGAAAGACTGTTCTAGAAACAAAGGAATGGGTAGCATTGAAAAGGAAACAACTTCAATTCTGCAACAATCATTAAAACAGGGTCATCAAAGCAGGGAAATACTTCACATAGAAATTCTCATGGTGGCAATAATCTAATGCATATGGCCTTGAAGATGGGTAAAACTGTTTCTTTCATACGGCAATAGGGGTGAATAGAGAATGACAGAGACTGCTTAGGCAAACACAGTTGGAATGAGGTAAAAAAAAAAAAAAAAAAAAAAAAAAAAAAAAAAAAAAAAGCAAGTGTTCAATGGACAAACTATTGAAGTGTCCAGTAATGATGCATTTAAATAGGGCAATTTGGCTGGAACTGTACTCATCTGTAAATAATTTAAACACAGATCGAGTTATGAACTGGCTAAAAAAATAGTATGAGTTCTAAAAACACACCCAATAGGATAATTTCATCTGTAAGGTTAAAAGAGCCGATTTTAAAAGGGTCTCAGAGTCCCTTTTGTGCAGAGATCCCTTAAAGTATAAATGGCTGATGGAGCACAGGAAGGAGCTGACGAGGAGCCGGGGCGGGAGTGGCGGCTGGGGGAAAAGGGGAAAAGGGCAACAGCTCTCCTAATCAGCCACCCAGAAAAGAGTCTGGGTCACAGCCGTCTGTGTGGGGTCTGAGACTTTTCATCTTGCTAGAAAACCCTCACCCTGTCTATCCAACTGTCTATACCCTACCAATGAACTTCAACCTTGAAGGTACCGGTACCACTTGTAACAGGACACAGAAATCAATCACTTGTGTGATATGATTTCAGAGCTGTGCTTTTTATACACTGTTTCACCCTTTATTTTTTCCAGTTGTGAATGTGCCAGAATCTACTCATTTACTTTTTCTGTTAAACAAACAAACAAACAAACAAACAAAAACACAGACACAATTAAGAAGAGAGAGTGTGGGCTAACAATAAGCTCATTTAAAAATATACATTAAATGGAGAGAGTAAATACCTTTTAATTCCTTTGAGGAGTCTCTGTGGTCCTTCTGGATTCAGAATTATAAACAGTGCAATTCCCTTTGGCTGCTAATTGTGGGACTGTTGTGTGTTTGTCAGAGGTTGAGTCCCAATTTGAGTCGGGTGCCTTCTCCGACAGCTGCGAAGCTGCCACGTAAGTATCTCGGGCATCTGACTTTCCTATTACACTCCTGAGGCTAGAATCCCTGTTACTCAGCTCTCATCTCTTCACCTCTTGTCATTTTATTGGAGATGCACTTTCAGAGTTTTTGCTGTCGGAATTATCTTTATTTGTGTTCACATTTCATGGGTAGTGTGACTGTGCATATACATTTCTAGCTTCAAAACCTGCCTCGTATATTGGGACGCCTGGGTGGCTCGGTCGGTTAAGCAACAGACTTTGGCTCAGGTCATGATCTTGAGGTTCATGACCCCGAGCCCCATGTCGGGCTCTGCGCTGACAGTTCAGAGCCTGGAGCCTGCTTCGGATTCTGTCTCCCTTTCTCTCTGCCCCTTCCCGGCTCACACTCTGTCTCTCAAAAACAAATATTAAAAACAAAACCAGTCTTGTATAGAGCCCTAATGACCTTTTCTCCATTGTGCCTTGGAATTTAGGGTTGCTGATGAGTTTAACAGTTTGATTCCTGTTCTTTTGTTGGTAACTTTTTTTTTTCCTTCTTTGGTATCTCTTGGGATTTTCTTCTTTACCTTTGGCATGTTGAAACTCCAAGAGTATGTATTTACATGACAGTATTTTAATTCATTTATTCTGCTTGATACTTGTTTAGCTCTTCCATCTGAAAATTAATAGCTACCTTCAGGTCTTGCGATTTTTTTTTATTATTATTATTCCCTTAACTTCCTCTCTGTAGTGCATATACATTATTTGTGCCCATCCATGATCTTTGAACAGCCTTCTGTGCTTTATTTCACACATTATGTTCTTAAAAAGTAAAAATATTATACAGTAGGTTAGAAAGTGATAGACCATAACGCAGGAAGTCCCTGGCATGTGTGAGGAGCAGT
This sequence comes from Herpailurus yagouaroundi, assembly GCF_014898765.1. NCBI lineage: Eukaryota > Metazoa > Chordata > Mammalia > Carnivora > Felidae > Herpailurus > Herpailurus yagouaroundi. The sequence goes on along the minus strand of NW_024412423.1, from coordinate 4,941,141 downwards.
AAGAGGGTTAGTGTGGCTACAGGGAACTGAGTGATGGAGAGAGAAGACTGGATAATAAGATCAGAGAGGAAACCTTGAGTGGACCATATCATTTAGGATTTTGTAGGCTAACATAGAGACTTCTCAGTTTGAATGAACGGCAAGTCTTTGCAGGGTAAAACATGTGGTTATATCACACATTTCCTGAGACACACGCGTCGCTTAATTAGTGACTGACTTGATTTCAGCTCAGGTCATGATCTCACAATTCATGCAGTTGGGCCCCCCGCTTTGGGCTCTGTGCTGACAGCACGGAGCCTGCTTGGGATTCTCTCTTGACCTCCATCTCTGTCCCTCCCATGTGCGTACTCTCTCCCTCCAAAACAAAACAAAACACACTTAAAATAAATGGCACATTTCCTCTTTCATTAGTATTATTATTAAAACAGATTTAGTGTTCCAGTTATAAAAATTATGTGATTTATATTTAACTTATTTCTTTTTTATTTTATTTTATTTTTTTTAATTTTTTTTTCCACATTTATTTATTTTTGGGACAGAGAGAGACAGAGCATGAACGGGGGAGGGGCAGAGAGAGAGGGAGACACAGAATCGGAAACAGGCTCCAGGCTCTGAGCCATCAGCCCAGAGCCTGACGCGGGGCTCGAACTCACGGACCACGAGATCGTGACCTGGCTGAAGTCGGACGCTTAACCGACTGCGCCACCCAGGCGCCCCTAACTTATTTCTATCATAAGCCCGGAAATTTTGAAAAAGAACTGTACCACACCATGCCTTTATTCTAAATTGAGGGATGCCAAAACAAACAAACAAACAAACAAAATTATATGCAAGATCTGTAAGCTGAAGTACTCTTTGAAAAGATTTCCGTAAGTAATCATCGTCTCTAATGGGCTTTTTATTAAATGGCCAAATTATTACTTAGCAAAGTTCAGTTGGTTATATTTATTTTTTTAAATGCAATAAATACATCCTGCATTTCCTCCAAAGTCAACACTGTTGTTAAATCTTACGTTTCCTGATCTGTACTATCAATTAGAGTTAGGCTAATGGTGGACTTTTCGGTAGTCAATGACAGCAAAGCTCAGGGGTCAGAAGATAATATCACTGTTGTTTCAAAGCAATTTTCTTAGTTATAATCCAAGTAATTTTAATAAAACTAAAAACAATCTGGTCGTACAATGTTACAATCTCCTGTTTTGAATAAATTCGTATTATCTGGAAATCAATAAGGCTCACAGTTGCATACAAACCAGGTCTGAAAATAGTAACGCACCAGAGCTCCAACAGGATGCCATATCCTTGAACTTTTTTAGGCCAATATGAAAGGCTATTTCCTGGAAGAAATGATGCTTCTGAGCAAGACATTTCTTCAAATGCTATTTCCAGAATGGCTTGCAACCACCATAATAAAACATTATCAGGAAATCGTCAGCCTGGTTGTTCACAGCATTGGTGACACAGAAAAACTGCCCAAATTTTCTGGAGCACATGATAATTAAGAAGAGAACATTTTCATGATTAATAGGCTAAAAGGCAGGAGTTTTCAATGAATCTAGACTGGGCAACTTTCACATCTTTGATGATTGTCCTGACCACTTTTAACTGGTTTACTGCAATTTAAAAATGTTTCCCTAAATGTTACATCTGTTAATGGTTAGAAACCAGGCTATATTCCCATGAAGTTTTATTTAACAAACCTCAAGGTTCTGTGCCAAGAACCTCATAAGCAAGTACCCTCTATGCTGTAACAGGATTAGTAGTGTATTTCAACATTAATCTAACAGTTGGTAAAAATCATTTTTTCATGTGTAGGTTCTCCAGGAGTTCATAGTGAAGCAAGTAATATCAATTCTACTTAAGGTATAGAAACCCATTTCTATGGGCAACAATACAAAAACCCAGACCCATACCCCTTATATGTAACAAATTCCCAGGAAAAGGGCCCAACAAAGCACAGGACCAAGACCGTGATGGAGACTTAACTTAGCTCTGACAAAGTACCACTGGGTCATACTTAAAGCAGTAATCACAAAGGTCATTTTCAAATAGGGATCTGTTTAATGCCTTCCCTTGTTTGGACCCACCATTTGGAGGCTCCCAAAGTGCTTTGAAGCCTTGGCATTTAGCTGTCCAAGTTTTTGTTTGGCTTTGTTTCAAACTTAGAGTAGTTCAAGGCACCCTCTAGTAACATTGCATCAACAGTTGATTTTTAAAAAATAAATATCTTCCACTAAAGAGATCAGTGTTCTTAACTACTGTCTCCTTAATTAAAGGAATGGGAACAGTAAAGCTTACTTCTAATGTCAGTCATGAATCTTTACTCAGTTTAAATCATGGCTTTCAACTACAACTGCTATACTAACTTAATTTTTCACTCAAGGATCATCGTGTTATTTACCCACTCCTAGTGAACTAACAACTGTCACAATATTTGTTAATTAAAGTTAACAACGAATATTTTAACTTTGTTTTTTAATGTTTATATTTTTTGGTTTAGTGCAACTTAAAGAGAGACAGAGAGAGAGAGCGAGCACACAGGGGAGGGGCGGAGAGATGGGGAGACACAGAATCTGAAGCAGGCTCAAGGCTCCAAGCTGTCAGCACAGGGCCTGAGGTGGGGCTCAAACTCCCCAATGATGAGATCGTGACCTCAGCCAAAGTGGACGCTAACTGACTGAGCCACCCAGGTGCCCCTATAACAAATATTTTTTTTAAATGAACCTCTATTTCACCCCATCCAAACTCTTCCATCCACCCTTCAACTTTGTCACAGAAAAATGAACATAAGCGAAGCCAGGCAGAGAAGAGAATGACAGAGTGTATCCTTTATTAAACTCAGTAAGGGGAAGACACAATGGCACATGAAGGAGGCACATTAACTATGAGAAAGGAAGTGAATACACGTGACTGCAAAATGCAAGCAACACGGGAGAGGAAACGGAAGAGGTTAACATGGGAAAAGGTGGACAAATGGAGAAAGGAATACAGGAAGAGAAAGTAAACCTCAGGAGGCCAAAGAAAAAACAGAATGGAGCAGAGAGAAAATAATGGAGAGGCTTAAAAAAGGAAGTACATTTGAGGTGAACTTGGGCAAACAGATCAAATTACGATTGAGGTGAAGGAACTTGTCTGGTGTTGCATTAACAAAATCATTTGAATTTTCAAATGCTAATGAAAATGTTTGTTTTTTTAAAATGTTTCCATGAATCTCTTCCCTTATGTTTATAAAATAATGCTCTGGACAGAAATTAAGGCCATTACCTAAAGTGCCAGTGACATCCAAGAAGGACTACTGACGGATAAAAAGAAAAAAATGGTCATATTTCTAAATTATGATAAATACTGACCACACCATGAATAGAGAAAAGTGCAATTGTGGTTACTACATTCTGTAACATGTTATGTCCTAGATGTGACCTCAGTGCTTTTAACACCACCACACTACAGTCAGAAGAAGGCCGAAACCACACTGTCTCAATTTGCATTTGAAACAGGTTTTCAGGGAAAGCCTGGTTACCAAAAACAAAACCTTCAAGTTTCACTCTGTTGAACTGGAGAATTTCTTGTATTATTCATGGCCAGGAAATATCACCCACAGAAGCGAAAACTGAGATACCTTGATTAAGGAAATAATGACTTTGAAGAAAACAGATCATACTAAAATATAAGACTTCCTATTTGCCCGACAGTGTTAGTCTCCCAACATCCTGGTGTTTAAGCACTTTAGTATAATAGCCAAAAATAAAATAGCTGACATTAAAAAGCTCTATGAAAAACTGTGACACTAAAAATTCCAGGTGAGTAATTAGTGAGTTGTTAACCAGATTAATGACTGTATTTCATGTCAATGACATTTAGCCAAAATGACAGCACTAATACCAACCACCAGTAGCTTGTGGCATCAGCTCGACTTAATTGTAGAATTTCTGAGAGACTCTAAGAGTTGGCAAAACCATTTCGAGAGTGTGTATCTTAGATTTGAACCACTCCAAGCTACGAGCTTATGGAATGGGAGGAAATACGTGCAAAAACATATATGTGATAAGGGGTTAATAGCCAAAATACAAAAGGTACATTTCCAACTCAATAGCAAAAAAACAAATATTTTTTAAAATAGGCAAAGGAACTGAAAAGTTATCCACAAAAGACATACAAATGGCCAACAGGTATATGAAAAGATGTTCAACATCACCAGTCATCAGGGAAATGCAAACTGGAACTCTTGTACCCCACTGGTGGGAATGTAAAATGATGCCACTTCTATGGAAAACAGTATGGACGCTCCTCAAAAATTAAAAAACAAATGGAAATACCATATTGCACTTGTGGGTATTTACCCAGAAGAACTGAAATCGGATCTTGAAGAGATATATCTGCATTAATGTTCACTGAAGCATTATTCACAAAAGCCAAGATATCAGAACAACCTCAAATGTCCATCAACAGAAGAATGGACAATGAAAATGTGGTACATGTGGACTGGAATGGAATATTTTTCAGCCTTATAAAAGGAAAAAAAGAAAAAAAGAGGCAATGCTCTCAAATGCAACAACATAGGTGAACTTTGAGGACATTATGCCGAGTGAAGTAAGCCAGTCACAGAAGAACAGATACTGCATGATTCCACTTAGATGAGTCTCTAAAACAGACACACGGAAGCAGAGAGAAAGCTGCTAAACAATAAGCATAAAGTTTTGTTATGTAACACAATTAAGTTCTAAAGATCTGCTGTACAACCCTGTGCCTATTTACAGTTAACAATATTGGATTGTAACTCAAAATTTGTTGAGAGTAGATCTCATGTTAATTGTTCTTCCAATAACAATAATAATAAAACAATCAAAATCTCCTACACCGTTACCATTTAGAAGCAATGGAGAAAACAATAAGAAAAACAGAAGGTAGTAAGGATGCTTGACCACATGGCCTCCTTACACAAAGCCAAGCAGGTGACTGTACTCTTTGAGGCTTACTTTCTTTTTTTTTTTTTTTTTTTTAATTTTTTTTTTTCAACGTTTATTTATTTTTGGGACAGAGAGAGACAGAGCATGAACGGGCGAGGGGCAGAGAGAGAGGGAGACACAGAATCGGAAACGGGCTCCAGGCTCTGAGCCATCAGCCCAGAGCCCGACGCGGGGCTCGAACTCACGGACCGTGAGATCGTGACCTGGTTGAAGTCGGACGCTTAACCGACTGCGCCACCCAGGCGCCCCTGAGGCTTACTTTCTAATAAACCCTTCAGAATACCTGGACACTGGAAAAATAAACTATGTTTAGAATACACTGAAGACTTACTGAAATGAAAAAACTAAATGAAACTTTAGGATATCACGGGAAAAGAGAGAATCCTGGATAAAACCTAATAAAGTTTATATTCAATAGACTGAGCCATTAAAAGGGAGTAAAAGATTCTTGAATTTATTGACTGTCTCACGTATGAAGTGATCATGTATCTAACTGGTGTTTAGGTTGAGCTAAATGATATTTTAAATAAACATCTTTTAAATGACTTTTTAAGTAATCGAAAGTCTCAAATAACCCGGGCTGTGTGACTCCGTGGCACCACACAGAATTTCACATGATACGAAAATATCTTCTTACTTGCCAGACGGATGGCAAGCGGCACATCCTTTGTGGCACAAAGCTACACTAGAGTATATATATTGTTGTACTTTGTTCTCCAGCTGTTTCATATATGGATGGTCTGTCTCCCAAATTAGATGATCAACTTCTTTAGAGAAAAATCACACTGTCTTCTCCTTTCTTTATCTGTTAGCAGCTAACACAGTGTTGGGCCACAGGACTACTCAGTAACTGCCTGTTGAAGCGAACAGCGCCCTTAATCGCTGTCATTTCTGTTCTCTGAAGTACAGCTGAATGGATTTAATGCTGTGGTGCTGTCAGCTTTTATACTTCGTCCTGCTTCTGTGACCGCCGTTAGAGAAGAAGGCAACTTCAATCTTTACATTTATTCAATCAATGCTGCTCCTGCCAGGATTATCCACAACAATGACAATCAATGCCAGTTCAAGTGGTGAGTTTTATTACACGAGAGTACCTTGTCACCTAGAGATTGAACCCAAAATATCTTTACCAGACTTAGTCATTATTAGCCTGCACCTGTCTCAACACAGATGATCAGTCCTAAATATACAACCACTGCCTGTATCTTTCATTCTCTAAGTGGGAATTAAAAAACAGTAAAAAGGGAAATAATTATTTTTAAAGTAGATAAATTGTAAGTGTTCTCTATGTACAGGCGTATTTATGACCAAATGTGAAGGTAATATGAATTATAATGTCTATAGGCAGATATTTACTTTACACTATTTTATAAAGAGCTAAAATCATCAGGGTTCCTGGGTGGCTCAGCCAAGGAAGCATCTGACTCTTGATTTCAGCTCAGCTCATGATCTCACTGTTCTTGAGTCAGAGCCCTGTGCTGACAGTGCGGAGCCTGCTTGAGATTCTCTCTCCCCTTCCTCTCTTTCTGCCCCACCCTTGCACACTTGTGCACTTTCTCTCTCCCTCAGAATAAGTAAATAAACTTAAAAAAAGAGAGAGATAAAATAATTGACCTTAATCCTATCATAAGCTGGGAGTCAAAATAAAAAATACGATTCTCATAGTAAGTGAATCTTCCAAATAGAAGCCCCTGTTTCAATGCTTATTTACTTACGGTGAAGAAATTTTTCTTTGCCAGTACAGAAAGATTAAACTGAACTACCAAGTAGTTAAAACTTGTTTATAATCAGGGTTAAATTAGAACATGAAACTATCAAGGAAATAGTCACAGTGGTCCCAAAAGGTCCTATTTTAATAAGCTCGAAAGGAAAAGGATCAGAATCCAGGCTTAATTGTCATTTACAATCCTACAACTTATGGCAAATTTATGCAGCCATGAAAACATTCATTTAAAGTCAGAGCAGGATTATATCATCTCTTCAGATTTAATTGAAATTTTGAAGGAAAAAAAAAAAAAAACCCAGTAGCCTATTTAAGGTTCTTTGACAAATCTATTTTATTATACCTTTTTATCTCTAATTCTCTTACTTGAAATAAGAAATGACTATATATGAACATGATACGTGTGTTACTTCCTTACATTAATTACTTTGCCTAAAGTGATTTAAATTAAAATTAACATCTAGTTTGTGTCATGCAAAATCAACAATAATGAAAAATATTGTATTTTATTTTTCCAATTTTAAAACTCTGGCCTAGAATATAAATGATGTTAGTATCAAAATGGTGGTTTTGGGGCTCACACTATGCTGTTTTATTTCTCCTAACCCACTTTTTAAAGGTGAATGGAAAGTGTGTTTTTAAATCAAGCCAGTACAATGACTATTACGTATTTAGCTGAAAAACTCCTATCTGTACCAACTTCCACTGGAAAAATTGAGATCTTTTTTTTCTTCTAATTTAAGGTAAGCAGGAACGAGGCCAAAATGAACACCTAGGAGTCACAGTGACAGTGACTGTATTCACATTTATCACCACAATGAAAAAAACAAAACAAAACACCCTTCTAATCCTGATTCCTATAAAAGATGTTAAGCTCTACTGAAACGTAAGCATCTGTGCATTATTCCGATGACATTTTATTCCCTCTCTTGCCTTGTTGACATTTCTAACATGACCCGGTTCAGCTGAAATTACCATAGTGAAAACGTAGCTGCACTGTGATAAGTGATTTTACCTAGACACGCTGTCTGGTTCCCAGCGGTATACACACACTGACATCCCTGGGCGAGAGAGACTAATTCCTTCTACTTGTCTTTTTCATGATAAAAGGCATCGATAGTGACTTTTTTAAATTCCTTGCTTCTAAATGGAGAAACTGAAAAGCTGTGAACGCTTGGTATCATCAATCAAGTCAGAAAACTAAGCCCTGTAATAACACTAGCTAAAAAAAAAAAAAAAAAAAAAAAAAAAAAAAAAAAAAAAATCCTGAAGCCAATACCTTGGGAAATGAAGATAAGAAGAATGAAATCACCTAAGTGGGTGGGCTTAGGATTTCTGGCCGTGTTCCCTGTTCCCCACAGGTAACAGCGGACTGGCGCCGGGAGGCATCTGAGACAGGCCATAAATGTGGAATTTCAAGGACGGTACTATTCTAGGTTAAATGATTAGGAAGTATACATGTAAAAAGCCTCTGCGGGTAGCACCACGTTACAGATGTAAAATCAAGGAGTCGTTCAAAGATACCATGAAAGATAGAGAAAGCAAAGTGGAAGAGGTCCTCAAAGGAACTGATGGAAGGAAAAGGCAGAGAAGGGGTAACTGTAACCAATTTACCACAAAGGTATTAGAATTACTGGTGGGAATAATACTGTCTGCTCCAAGAGACCCAAGCCTTGTTGATGGCAAATGCGAGGCTCCGTCGAGAAGGAAGCTAGCTAGGTAAGAGAAAAGAATGTGTCTGCGGCCTGAATCTAGTATTAAAGTAAGGATTATTTAAAAAAAATTTTTTTAAGTTTATTTATTTTGAGAAAGAGGGAGAGAGAGCACAAGTGGGGGAGGGTCAGAGAGAAGTCGACACAGAATCCCAAGCAGGCTCTGCAACATCAGTGCAGAGCCTGATGTGGGGTTTGAACTCATGAACCATGAGATCATGACCTGAACCAAAACCAAGAGTCAAATGCTTAACTGACTGTGCCACCCAGGTGCCCCAGAATTCATTTTAAACGATCAACTCTGACTTATGTCAAGAAGGGTGAACCTGTCGTACTGATAGAAATGGGTGCTACTTACCACCCTCGTAAAGTAGAAAGGCCAAAGAGAGACAGAGTCAGGCAGAGTGAGCAGAAGAGGCACATTTCCCGACACCTTGAGCCTTGAACACAGAAATAACGTGAATTTGTGCAAAATCAAAGAGAAGTTAGATGAAGTCTGACAAGTGTTTAATGTCTTCAACTGTCAAGATTAGCAACTTGCCTATATGATAAACTCCTAATAGTATATGAGGGGTATGGTATAATAAATCATCACTGCAATTTTGATGAATAAGTATGGAATTTCAGTGTGGCTAAAGTCATGCTGGGACCCAGAGGTATCTGGATGTCCGTGGTGGGATGGGATGGGAGAATAGGGACATCCCCAAGTGGACGTATGGCCTCACCCGCACACAGAGCGGAAGCCTAACAACACCTGGTGGCAGACGAGGACAGGTAAGGGAGGAAAAACTAGGGCTAGGCCTATAGACAAAAGTTGTTTTCAGGAAGGATTCTGTGAGACCTGGAGTCCAAGCACAGCGGCATTTATTAAAGTGAACGCAATGCCATTTTGGAAGCTCCAATAGACATTAACAGACAGCATCTTAATGAGGAAGAGCCCCCCCCCAGGGCAGGCATTACAGAGGTGGTGGCAAGGGTCTATGCTCCTGCAAATCCATGACAAGACAAGAGTAGGGGAACATGCGGAGCCTGTGTGCACTAGTGACACCGTCCTGGGGGGCTACCAGAAAAATCTGGGGTAGGTGACAGGTAGGACATGAACAAAGATCACAGGGCTATTCCCATTAATGTGACTGGACACTGACTCCCAGAATGGTGTGCCTTGAGCCTCTGAAAATGTTCTATTCTGACAGATGTCATGAGGGAGACGGAATCATTTTGCAAAGAGTGAAGGTCACGGTAAGAGTACATACCCCAGAACAGACTTCTAATTCTAGAATGCTTAAAAAAATAGTCTTCCCCCCTGACACTCTTTATAGGATCTCTAATGGTGCTGTTGGGGCGGGGGGGGGGGGGTTCCTTAACCACGATGATGACAACCACAACCAATGATATCTGCCTAGTGCCAGCTGCCGTGAAAAACACTTTAGTATGCATTAACACAATGAATTCTCACAATGATGTTAGGAGGAAGGTGATGCTATGATTTAACCTCATTTGATAATGGAACTGAGCTTAGAATTTGTCCGAGGTTCCGTGGAAGGTAAGGGGTGGTAGGAGCTTAGGGATGTTTTGGTAAGACCTGTGCTCCAGAAGCATATTCTGTTTGGCAGCCTGAGAGTCCACAGAGTGGAACTCTGGGAGTATCATTACCTAAGGCTAGAAGCAGCAACATGGCAATGGCCGTGAACCATGATCCCAGTCTCCCCGTTGAAGGTGACCAGGAGAGGGGTAGAGTTTAAGTATTCTGAGTAGGGCTGTGTAGTACTTAAAGTGTTTCTCCAATATGCTGGAATTCTCCAGGTGTTTCATCCATACCGAGAAATCACTGCTCCTCAGGATAAGGGCAGAAGATGAATTTCCTCCAACTCAAGGGGCTTGCAGTGAGGCTAAGAATGAAGGCGACTGAAGTCTTGTCAGGCTGATCTCCAGTTTCCCCTCCAACCTTAGGAACTCAGCCTTCTGCAGCTCACAAATGGGAATGTGGGTCCCACAACTTGGATCTTCCCCACAACCTAACCATGTGAATATGCCCAACTGTCTGTGCTCCACTTCGGACCCAACTACCGCTTGGCTTCTAAAAAGTGAAAGTCAGAAAATGTTTACCACTCGAATTATAAAACTCTTGGTATGCGCTCCATAGGAAACAAACTATATAAATTCCTCAAAATAAGCAATAAATGGTAAGCATACATGACAGGAAATATCACAAATGAGAAGACTGAATACAAAATGGTCATGCTATTTTATGTACAATCATTTAAAAATGATAAATCTTTAAGCAGGACATAATTTCAGTTGATAAGTAGTCTGGAACAGTGGCACTTAAATTTTTAAGACACATTTACAGTCTAATGTTACATACTGAATGCTGTATTTAACAGTCACAAAATAAATTTATGGCCACATTTAAAATGCAAGATTAGATAAAATCAATTACATTTTACAGGTTCTTTTCTTCCCCCCTACAGACATTCTAGCTTAAGCTGAGCTACTTGTCCAAAAACACTCTAACTTTCATTCAAGCAGTTGGTAAAAACTGAATGCTTACTATGGACCAGACAGTGTGTTTAGGATCTCCTACCCTCATGAAGTTTAAATTTTAGAAAAACAAAAATACAAGGAAACAGGCAAAAAGAACTGTAAGCCAAAATAACAGGTAAAAATGAAGGTAACAATGGACCAGGATGGGTATGGTGTTCATGGTACACCTTTCTAAGGACATCTATTTGAGTTAAGAAAGTAGAGGGAACGAGTTAGCTGTGTGCTAAGCTGGAAAAAGAGTTCTGGGCAGATGAAAAAGCATTGTGATTCAAGTGCAGCAGAAAGATACCAGCATGTAAGGAACTACAAGGATATCAGTATGATTGGTCAATGAATGAGATTAGGTGGGAGAGCAAGAGAGTTGGGCCCACTGGAAAAGGTATCATATGCAAAAAAGAGTCTAGATGTTATACTAAGTACAATGGAGAGTTACTGGAAAGTGGTTTATGCAGGGAGTGAGGTTATCCAAATAACATTTTAAGAAGGTCAACTGTAAACTGTGTAACAATGGATTAGAGAGGAAAGTGGGAATCTGGAAAGTCAAAGAACAATGACACTTTGCAACAGGTGGCAAGAGATATATGGGAGGAAAAGTGGATTCAAGATAATAATTTGAAGAGATAAGCAATATGGCTGAAACACGGATGGGGGAACGCAAGAAAGGAATTGAGGACTGAGTCCTAAGTTTCTGCCTTGAGTAAACTTAAGGTAACAGTACACAAAACATCCAAGTCCCAGTGTACTCAAAGGGCCTTTTTTTTTAAATTTTTTTTTTAATGTTTATTTATTTTTGAGACAGAGAGAGACAGAGCATGAACAGGGGAGGGGCAGAGAGAGAGGGAGACACAGAATCTGAAATGGGCTCCAGGCTCTGAGCTGTCAGCACAGAGCCTGACGCGGGGCTCGAACTCACAGACCGTGAGATCATGACCTGAGCCGAAGTCGAACGCTTAACCGACTGAGCCACCCAGGCGCCCCTCAAAGGGCCTTTTAAAAAAAGAGCTATGATTTAGGACAGGACTAGTTAAAGAAAGAAGGAAGAGAGGGAGGGAAGTAGGAAGGGAAAGAGAGAGAGACAGCAGGAATCTCTGCCGTTATTTGAGACATTCCAATATCCCAACCTTATGTTACAACACTAGACAGGGTATTATACAATGTGCCTAGGGTGATTCTTTTTATCTGTCCATCTCCAGATCTCTTTTCCATTTAGTAGATAATGTGCATAAAACAAGCACGCTCTATAATTAAAATGAAATTAAAATTAGTTTCAGGTTGGAACAAATTTCTTCTACAGTTTTTAGAAAAAAATCACAACCACATACTTACTGATGTTTCATTCCAAGTAAATTTTAAAAATATGTATTTTGCAGCTTATGGAGACTCTGATAACTGAAGAAACAAAAGAAGCTGTATGTGCTAATCAAATATAGATATAGAGAGTAAGAAAACTGTATGATTTTGAGGTGGGATGGTTTCTTGAAAGAGACATGAAAGCTTTTTTTTTTTTTTAAGTTATTTTTGAAAGAGAGACAGCGTGAATGGGGGGGGGGCCGGGGGGGGGGGGGGAGAGAGAATCCCAAAGCAGACTCTGTGATGTCACCGCAGAGCCTGACACGGAGCTTGAACTCATGCAACCATGAGATTGTGACCTGAGCCGAAAGCAAGAGTCGGATGCTTAACTGACTGAGCCACCCAGGTGCCCCAGGACATGAAAGCTTCTTGGAAGTCACACCATTCTAAGTTTTCTGAGGAAGAAGTCAACCTAGGTATACCAGAACAGGTGGGGAAGCAAGGTTCAAGAGCTAGTTCTGACACTGCCCATTAGTATTAAACCACTTGAAGTGTTTTAACTGGTTGCACTTGAGTTTTTTTCATCAATTAAGTAAGTAGATTGCAGTTCTAATTATTTGTTCTCTCCTTCCAGCTGTGAAACTCAGTAAGTTCATGGAACTATATCAAAATAACTAATAATAGAGGTAATATGTTGGAAAAGCTGGAGAAACAAAAGTCTGACTCTTAGAGAAAACACTCCCACATCAAAGGACAATAACATAACATTACTGTTTACTGATTTAACCTTTAACAGTCAATAAATTTAACAATTTATCAGTCAATTTATCAATAAATTTAACAGTCAATAAATTCTGGCCACGTAAATTCATGGTTACAATGCTAGTCATCGCAGAAAACCTAAAAATGGGTTAGTTCACAAGAGAACAAAGTGTTCAACAACACAGCAGGACCGAAAATTTTCCTTTGAGAATAAAAATATTTGCCTTGCCTTTTAATTCTCAGTTCTCCAATAACCACCATGACCAATGCCAAACTATTTTCCACCCAAATGCCTAGAAATCTGACAGTGGTGAGGAGTCAAGAGTGGCTTTAGCTGTACTATTAAATGCACAAACACACAAATTGATAGAAGCTGCGGAGAGCCCATCAGCTAAAATAGAAATATGCTAGCCCTTAAAAAAAAAAGGTATTAACTATCAACATGGAAATGGAAGAGTTGAGGTATAAGTTAATATCGAAAAACTTCACTTAAATTTGACTGAACATTTAGAGGTTTCTTTCTTTCTTTTCTTTTCTCTAATATGCACTATTAAAATCAACTAAGTTCACGTTCTGGTCATGACTGAAGTGGTCACACAAAATGCCAGAGACAGCAGTGAAAAAACACTAGATTAAAATGCAAACAAACTACATAAAGACGCTGCCATCACTTTTACTCAACAATGTACAGGTAGTTTTGGAATGTGAAATACCGTAAGAGAGAAAAACGGAAATCAAACACATTTGAAAACAAGTAAAGTGTTTGTATTCTCAGGTAACATGACCCTTGTATGTAGAAAAACCCGAGAGATTCGCCCCCTCCAAAAACTACTCAAACTGAGAAACCATTAAGTCATGGGTTACAAGGCCCGTGTAAATTGTATCTCTGTGTACCAGCAACAATTCAAAAGTGAAATTGAGAAAATAATTCAACTCATAAGAGCTTCTAAGAAAATAAAATCCTTTGCAATAAATTTAGCAACAAAAGCATAACATCTCTTCACTGAAAGCTACCAAACTGATCTTAATATACATATGGAAATGCAAAGAATGTAAAGTAGGCAAAATAATTTTGAGGAAGGAAGAAGGAATTATTTAATGCGATTTCAAAAATCTGCTATAAAGCTACAGCAATCAAGATGATGTGGTATTGGTCTAAAGATGGACATTTAAATCAATGCAGCGTAACAGAGAGTCCAGAAATAAACCCTTCCATTTATGATGAACTGATTTTAGACAAAGGTACCACCAGGGAATTATATGAAAATAGAGAATAGACCATACAGCTATCTAATTGTCCCAACACCCCTTGTTGAAAGACTATCCTTTCCTCTATAAAACTATAAAATTTCAGGAAAAAAATATAGAAAAAAAACTTTAAGTTTTTTATTTTGAGAGAGAGAGAGTACAAACAGGGAAGGGGCAGAGAGAAGGAGAGAGAGGATCCCAAGCAGGTTCCATGCTGTCAGCACAGAACCTGATTGTAGGGCTTGATCTCATGAACCATCAGATCATGACCTGAGCTGAAATCAAGAGCCTGGGTGGCTCAGTCGGTTAAGACTGACTCTTGATTACGGCTCAGGTCATGATCCCAGGGTCATGGGATCGAGTCCCGAGTTGGGCTCCGGGCTGGGCATGGAGCCTGCTTAGGATTCTTACTCTTTCTCCCTCTGCCCCAGTCCCCTTTCCCCTGCTCACGCACTCTCTCTCTAAAATATAAATAAATAAATAAATAAATAAATAAATAGCTAGCATTCAGACAAAATACGAATAACCATATTCATCATTTTTCACTTCACATATTATCTTGTAGTGAAAACCTTTTCCCCTGGTATATAAATTTAACTTATTTTACATTTGCCATTAGTGAATAAGTAGAAATACAGTGACATTTCCAAAGTAGCTCCTAGATTTCACTTCTTCACCCTTTCTCTTGTTTTTTTTAATAAAGAAAAAAATCATTTAATATAGAATATATCTGACTCCTGTAAAGACGTTCAGTATATAATTTACAGGTGGACACCAAAAATACAGTGAAAGAAAAGACGTCAACTTGAAAGAAATAACAAGCACGGACAAAGAAAACTAAAATAACACAAAATACTATTAAATATTTTATATAGTCTACTTAATAGCAGTCTGCAAACACCAATCAATTAAAATAACCATAACATTAAAAGAAAGTCTAAATGTTGTTTTCTTTTGAATTCTAGTTTCTTTTGTGAACAAAAAGGCCAAATGAATAACTGAGGTAATTTCTTGTAAGGTTATCTTTCTGTCCAACCTCATGTTTCTGAAAAGAATGTTAAATTTGCTCATAAAACACTGTGTCAATTTACGATTACAAGGAGATTCTGTTCTACTTTTAAAACCACATTCCCATTTAACTAGATGAGTCAATGAGTCAATGTAAAACCCTTTGGAATATAAGAGTTCGATAGTCTAATAGGTACAGAAACCATAATTGTTAACCATATTACAAGTTTCCATGTTTTCTAATAATTCTAATCCATAGTACAAGTTTCCATGTTTTCACCAAGAGAGATTTCAGGATAAGTGGATTTCCAAATTAAACTTTAATTAAAATTTAATTCCAACAGTCAAAACCTACTTTTCTTAAGATCCACATAAACTGCCTTACTATTTATTCTTTTCAACTTGGGGAACATTTTCATGAAAACAGAGTAACAGGCTTAAATGGAGCTCAATTATCCCTAGACAGTAAGACATCACAATTTCTTCTTGATTGTATTCTGTGTCCTCCCCAACTCCTTAACACCCCAGGGAGCATTCATAAGTGTTCCACCCTCGATCCCATGTCTAGTTGCAATATATTCACATACTTAGCAATGCTGGCTGGTGTACTAGGCATCCCTACACCCGCGCGCTCACCGAAGGACATACACGTATGAAGGGACTCGGTACATCTTCTCACAAACCTGCTGTGCAGGTTTATTTGTTTTTGTTTCCTGGTTGAACTGTCTGTCCTCCCATCTATCTATTTATCTATCTAGTTATTCTTCCTCTGGGAAGAAAAAAAATCTCAGAAGATAAAGGACTCCAAAAATCAACCTCTACTTCCTTCTTGACTTACAACCCATTTAAACAAAGAACAGTGGCTGAAACTGAAACCTAACGTCCAAAACAACCGGGAGAGCCACCTCGCACATAGCTCACTAAATTGAAAGTACAAAAAAAAAAAAAGTTTTTATTTAAGAACAATTTTATAAAAACAGAAGCTATCCTGTAACTTTCAAAAAGTGACAGTATACCTTTCCATCTATACGTAACCTGTACTGTGTATACGTATCTCTATGTCTAGAGATGCAGGTATCTATACTTTTTCAAAGTTAAACATCAGTAATTAGTACTGTAAATCTCAGAAGTCTTTTTCATAGCCTTTCTAAGGGATCTGGAGAACACAGGCTCCTACCAGGAGTCTGTGACTGGGAGTGTGAACATGAGGGACTGTATCACCATGAATATCCTCAGCAGTAAGATGAAGGGACTGGTGTTTATTTAGAAGACGGTCGCTTTAAAAACACAAAAACAAGACACTTGACATATTCCCATGGAACAAGAAGTATAAGCTCTTATTACTTGTTGCTTAAAAACATGAACGACTAGATGTTTCACAAATTCAAAAACCTAATTGTTCATTTGGTGGTTGAGACGGGTTATGAAATAAATGAGTATACGTGAAAATCTGAAGTAACAAATGTGTGCCGTTTTATTTTTCAGTGCTCAGATACTGCTTGGGTTACATATAGGTCAGTGGATCCTTAGCAATAACCGTCTTCTTCCTTCTCTCAACAGAGTCCAAGGCCATCAGCTCAGAAACTGTGATCTATACCAATCCTTCCTTATCATCCCCTAACTTTCCCGAAGTTTATGATTCTATGATGCCTACCTCATTCAGGCAAGAACAGAATGGAATGAAAGGATCACGAGGCAAAGATAAGTATGGTCAACTCTTCATCACCCACTAGGACATTTTCCAGTGCCTTAGAGTTTGCTTTCTGACTGAATGCCCCATAATGCACGTAAGTCTTCGCTCCTCAAGAACATGGATGGAGTGCAGTATGTCTGAGAAATTCAATACCTGGACTTGTTACCTGATACTATAATACCTGATAATGCTCTATAGGTAATTATAGATGACGCTGGATGCACTCTTATGGCTTAGTATCTAACTCCTGCCCCTTTTATGAGGTCTCTCTACTGCTTAAGAACCAACAAGGGGTGCTGGGTGGCTTGGTCGGTTATGCATTTGACTCTTAATTTCAGATCAGATCATGATCTCATGGTTCATGAGATTGAGCCCCACATTGGGCTGTGTGCTGATAGCCCACAGCCTATTTGGGATTCTCTCTCTCTCTCTCTCTCTCTCTCTCTCTCTCTCAAAATAAATAAACTATATACATATAAAAGAATAACCAACAACAGCTCCCAAATGTCTATCATAGGAAGGTTCAGCTTTGATGACCAGTTTTCAAAGTTGGCGTAATCTGGGCTCTGGCTACATAGGTAAACAAATCTGACATAACCTTATGACCAAACCCTGACAAAGACAGTATAAATAAGGAAAACTAGAGACCAATTTCATTCCTTCATATGGTAAGAAAAAAAAATGCGAAACCATCATCAAATTATTATCAAATCCACTGGGGTATTAAAAACAAATTAAAATACCAAAATTAAGCAGAGCTTTTACAAGAATAACACGATGGTTCAATGATAGAAAAATCATCAATATAATTCATTATTTCATAAAACAAAAGCCAACAGCGTAGGATACAAAACCCTCAGACGGCATGGATGATGCCCAATAGGACTTGGTAGATTTAGTCGGTAGATGGTGTTTAGTGTGCTACAGCTGCGGTAGCAAACGACCACAAACTTGATGGCTGAAACAACACAAATGTATTCACTCACAAAGTCTGCAAACAGATGCACTGGGCCAAACCCTTAGTTGTCACAGGACTGTACCCTCTGGGAATCTCCTTCAGTATTTCTTGACTTGAGGCCATGTCACTCCAGTCTCTACCCTAGGGATCCCATCAACTTCTCCTATGTACGTCTGTCAAATCTCCCTTTGCCTCTCAAAAGGAATCTGTGATTACGTTTAGAGCCTACCCAGATACTCCAGAATAATCTCTCCATCTCAAGAACCTTAACTTCATCAAATCTGCAGAGATGCTTTTCCTTATTAGATAATACGCACAAGGTCCAGGGATTAATACCTGATATTTTGGGGGAGCCGTTATTCTACCTACCACACTTTTCCTTTAAAAAAACAAACAAACACAAAACATTTTTCTCAAATATTAGTTTGCTAGAGCTGCCATACCAAATACCACAGACTGGGTGGCTTAAACAACAGAAATTTACTTTCACAGTTCTGGAAGAAATTGAAGATCAGATACCAGCAGGGTGGGTTTCTCCTGAGGCCTCTTTCCTTGGCTCGCAGATCGCCGCCTTCTTGCTTTGTCTTCACAAGGCCTCTTCTGTGCACATGTATCCCTGATCTCTCTTCCTCTTCTTAAAAGGACACTAGTCATACTGGATCAGGAACCCATGCTTATGACCTCAATTAACCTTAATTACCTCTTTAAAGGACCTATCTCCAAATACAATTGCATTAGGGGCTAGGGCTTCAACATATGAATTTTGGGGAAATAACGGGAGTCCATAACACTCTCTAAAGAAGGTTCATGTGGGGGAGGAGTCAAAGCCCCAGTCAAGGCTAGTTAAAATGTTCTAATGATAGGGGCACCTGGGTGACTCAGCCACTTAAGCGTCCAACTTCGGCTCAGGTCATGATCTCGCGGTCCGTGAGTTCGAGCCCCGCGTAGGGCTCTGTGCTGACAGCTCAGAGCCTGGAGCCTGCTTCGGATTCTGTGTCTCCCTCTCTCTCTGCCCCTCCCCTGCTTGTGCTCGGTCTCTTTTTCTCTCTCAAAAATAAACATTAAAAAAAAACATTCCAATGATAAAAAACTAAGTGCAAGGTTTTTTTGAGCTCTTTATTACTCTACCACCCACGACTGGCCCTAAAGGGTTCTCCCTTTTTTTTCTACCCTGTCTTATAAGAGACTGCTTCCTAGGTATTTGGCTCCACTTTTCCTGCTTCCCCCAAATTTATGCCAAACCTGGATCAGGGAAACTCCTACAGCCAGCCCATGTACTGTTCCTAAAGGTCCAAATAAAGACCTGTTAATTATGTTTACTAAGTTGGGTCAGCTTATTTAGAAAATTGTGTTCTGTTTTCATTAGTATGTATCCTCAGAAACTATGCAAGGCAAACCTGTTTCTATTGTGTAAACTTATAAACAACCCCAATCTACACAGTAGGGAATATTTGTAAGAAGTTTACCGTTAAGAGTGGTTGATTAGGGGTGGTGGAACTGGGGGGAATTTTTTTCCTTCTTTATACTCTCTGTATTTTCTAAATCTTCTATAATGGTCATCTATTATTTTCAGAATTAGTAAAAAACGTCTTTTGTAAAAATATATGTCATTGTTTCTTCATGGCTATTTAATCAATGTGTTTACTCAAAAGTATCTTTAAAACGCTCTATTAAAACCTCTTCCTCCCTAAATCTTTGTGAATCCTACAATCCTAATTTAAAAGTTTTCACCTTTGTGTTGGTAGTGCAGGAACTAAAAAAGATAATAGAAACTTGAACAAAATTACAATTCCATGCTGGTATGTTTAATTTATACCCAGTTTTGAAAGTTCCGTGCTAAACGTGATAAAATTTACTGCTGATTAACTGTGTTGTTTATAGTAATTGTGGTGAAAACATGGGTCTTCTTCAAAAATATAACTGAATGCTCTAAAAACTGTTTCTATGAGAATATCAGATTTGTCTTATGTTTCCACTAAGCGCACAAAAAAACCTTTCTGGTTCATGTAAAGGTTGTACACATATACACACTGTAGGTAATCTGGGTGATCAGCTTTAATCTCATCTTTGTAATGCAGACAATTGAGCAGTGAGTAAAATAATCTGAATTAACAGAAACACAATAGGAAATCTTACAAATAAAACCTCTGGAGAAATTCATAATTTCTCCCGAATGTGAAATCTTCTGATCAGTTTGCTACCTAGTCTTTTTCCAATAACAAAAACTATAGGTCATGGTTAAAAATACATATCAAAGGAAAAAAGATTTCCTTAACGTTAAAGTGCTTCTTTTGTCTGCAAAAACACCGAATCCAAAAATACTGGACAATGTGTTCTTTTAGGATTAAACTTCTAATCTAACTGGAGAAAAGAAGTATTAGTGCTGTAATGGTCTGGGATGTCTTACTTCAGAACAACTGTCCCTTGATATTAAATTCTGTAAATGATAAGGCTTTTCCTTTCCCACAGCACAGCAACCTCAACAGGAGCTTTTCCATTTTAACCCTGATAGGAAGAAGTAAAAAAAACCGTTTTTCTTCACGGCACTCAGTATATCCCCCGATATTTATACCCAAATTTTCCTCACAAAGGAAATCTTCAAGGAAAAAATAAAAAGCTCTTCATTCATCTACAAATAATTAGGCAATATTAAGATATCAAAGATAAACAGATGAGAATAAGGGCAAAAGCCATTTATATTTAAACTAAATACCAAATACATAAGCAAAACACTGAATAAAACCCTCACCAACATCTTTTTAATTGCCCCATTTTATAAAAGTTAGATATAACAAGGCTTGGCTCAATATTATTTCTATTGTATTCCTCTCAATGAAATGAACTTGACCATAATGCATCAATGCTAGCTAGCTATAGTGCTTAAAATATTCTGAGGTACTCTCTTTAATGTAAGTAAACTTTCTTTATATACTTACATCTTTATAAGACAATGCTGATGACACATAATAAAACTACATAAAACATCGTTCACATTTTATCCATCACGTTCATTGACAGTGCATTTGCATTAGATATGAATTCACATAAAAAAGAAATACCAGTAAATTTTGAAAAGGCCACAAAATGTAAAATGAAAATGACACTGATAAATAAACTCACACAGTATCTTCATTTCTCCAGATGTATATGCTGCCTATCAAGGAAATGAGATGGCAAATGTTTATTCAATGTAAAAGACCTCTAAAGAGGTGAGGAACGCATCGGTCCTTACCCTTTCTGGATTTACAGACTTGATAGTCCTTGTAAATGCTACAGGCCTCTTCTCAGAAAAACAAACAAACAAAAAAGGGTAAAAGGGTATGCAAATAGACACAAAATGTAGCAGATAATTTTAGGAGCTTCACAGACCTTCTGAACACAGAACCCGTGTCCTTACACAGACTCTTGATACTCAATGACCATTTTCATGGCAACCCAAAGGTCCAGGTCCTGCGATAATTTGTCATTTTGCTGGAGCACACATTTGAATTACACTAAAACAAAGTTCAGACACCGATGTGAAGGAGGAAGCCCCCCAGCTAGTTGGGGGGAGGCCCGCATTCACATCTCAGTTTGACTCTGGCAGCTTTACGACTCATCATTAGTAGAATCATTATCAAGAAGTGTTTTAGTGGCAGTCATTAATATCTTCTGAAGGTCTTTGAATTTCTCATAATAAAAAGAGTACGCTGTGCTTTCATATCCTAAGGCGCCTCGACAGTTACAACACAATGATTCCCTAAATGAAAGCAGGCTTATAAAAGATAACCAATAAAAATAAATAAATAAAGTATATTATCTCCATAGACAGTCATTCATTAACATATTTATTAAATCCCTATTTTGTGCAAGATCCTTCCTAGTCATTGTGCAGTTTAGAGACGTAAAAAAAAAAAAAAACCAAAAAAACAAAAACATACTCAATCTTCTATGAGCATTCAATATTATCCACTATGTTTATTTCTAAAAATATTGACCACAAAGAACCACATGGCTGAAGTTTTACTATGGACACCCTAAAACAAGTAGTTACAAGTGACAGATACATTTACTATATTCTCCAATTCCCAGAACCATTAAAGTTCTAACATGGGTTTGCTGATAATCGCCTTCAATGTCTGCACTAACTTATGTCATATGAAGACAAACCATGAGACATCCGGTTAGTTTTCTTAAAATAAACAAGGTTGGGATCATAAAATATGATGGATTCATTATCTGATTTCAATGAAATGCCAAGATAATTTCTTGAAATAGTGTATAGTTGGCATGTTTGTTTGTCTGATCAGAAGTTCTATTTCATCTATCACCCTGGCCTACACTTGACACCCGCCTTTACCCATCTCCCCAGCCAATATGCTTTCACCCCACACGTGCATGGTGTTTCAGCGTCTCTTAATGGAACCTCATTTCTTTCCTTTATTTTTTTTTAATGTTTTACTTATTTTTGAGAGACGGAGAAAGAGAAACAGAACGTGAGTGTGGGAGGGGCAGAGAGAGGGGGAGACACAGAATCCGAAGCAGGCTCTAGGCTCTGAGCCATCAGCACAGCGTCCAAAGTGGGGCTCAAACTCACGAACTGTGAGATCATGACCTGCGCTGAAGTTGGACGCTCAACCGACTGAGCCACCCAGGAGCCCCAGGAACCTCACTTCCAACCTTCAATTCCCTTCTAGTGCCCCCACAAAAAGCTCCAGCCCCAGGCAACCAGAGCCACCACCACTGGCTTAGATATGTGGATTTATTAAAAGGTGTTAAGGGTGCCTGGAGAGAGGATTACTGCTTCTATTCCTAGAACTTTTTAGGAGAGAGTGTTTCTGGTTTTTCTAATAGGAACTCTGACTGTATTTTCTCATTACACCACTGCTACAGATGGTTGCTTCACTCTAGGTACTGTTTACATTACTCTGAGTTAAATGATGGATCAAGTCAACTTTTGAGGGCTGGGATGGAAATCCAAATGATATTTCTCAGACTGCTTTTCAGGAGAAAGAAGTTAGAATTAATATACTGATGGTTTACCAAGTATGCTAGGTATGAGGCCCTGACCTTAGCTGTTTACATAGATTCTCGTTTAATCAACACAACGAAGCAGGAGGTATCACAATTTACCAAGGTGTGAGAAAACCAGAGGAAGTTCAGTTAACTTGCCAGGGCTGGAATTCAAAGGCAGTTCTTCCCGATCCATGTCTGTTCTCTTAGCTGCTCCACATTGTTGTCTCTTATGTATATTTCAAGTTTTAGACATCACTGAATAATATAATCTTTAATATCACTGTATAATTATTTTGTGAGTTGTTGAGTGTGTGTATGGGTAAAATGTAGTTTATTTATTTTTAAAGTTGATTTCACTTATTTTGAGAGAGAGTGAGAGGAAAAGCCCAGGAGGGGCAGAGAGGGAGGGAGAGAATCCTAAGCTGGCTCCACGGTGTCAGCGCGGAACGCGATGTAGGGCTTGAACTCACCAAATGTGAGATCATGATCCGAGCCCAAATCAGGAGTTGGACGCTTAACTGACTGAGCCACGCAGGTGCCCCCAAAATGTAGTTTAAAATAGAGATGTATTAAAGTTTTTTTGATCTTCAAAATCCGTGTATTTAAAATTCTGCATATATTTGAAAAAGTAATTGAAAAATAAAAATGTCTATATATGTGATTTGGACCTTACTAGAAATTCCATGAGTCGTGATGCCTGGGTGGCTCAGTTGGTTAAGTGTCTGAGGTCAGCTCAGGTCATGATCTCCCCATTTGTGAGTTCAAGCCCTGCGTTGGGCTATGTGCAGACAGCTGGGAGCCTGGAGCCTGCTTCGGCTTCTGTGTCTCCCTCTCTCTCTGCACACTCCCTCCGCCCCTGCTCGCACTCTGTCCCTGTCTCTGTCTCTGTCTCTCTCAAAAATAAACATGAAAATAATTTCAACAAATTTATGTGACTTACTAATGAGTAAAGACAGCAAGCTAAATAATTACCAAATTCTTTTATTTAACACGATCTCATGGTAATATATCAGGCAACAAACTGAAATTCTGCTGACTGCAATTTCAAATAACGTTAACTTACATGCTTTACTTTTCTTCCCCTAAATCTCTAGTCAAATCCTTGCAGAAGAAAGGAACCATACTATATTCTCTGTAGGGATACTATTGAGCGATGAGAGTGTTTCAGACTTGCAACTTTCACCATATTTAAAAAAGAATACTGTTGTTCTGTTTTAAAATTTGACAAAATTGTTGCCAAACCGTACACTTCATTTTGCGACTTGCTTAAAAAAAAAATCAGCGGGGCGCCTGGGTGGCGCAGTCGGTTAAGCGTCCGACTTCAACCAGGTCACGATCTCACGGTCCGTGAGTTCGAGCCCCGCGTCGGGCTCTGGGCTGATGGCTCAGAGCCTGGAGCCTGTTTCCGATTCTGTGTCTCCCTCTCTCTCTGCCCCTCGCCTGTTCATGCTCTGTCTCTCTCTGTCCCAAAAATAAATAAACGTTGAAAAAAAAAAAAAACCGCACTGTTTGTTGAAATTTATCTCTGAAGGTAACACAGAAGTCGAATTCTTCCACTTTGTTCTATCTCACGGTACAGAGACCTCTTTAATTATCAGCTTAGAATAGGCGTTCACATTGTTTCACTTTGTCACTATTAAGATGTAATGATCATCCTATACATGTACAATGCTTTCTGGTATTGACACACAGAGGTGTGAACTTCAGGCTGATAGGGTTTGTGCAACTCCAAAACTCCTAGGTAACTGCTTTTTAAAGTGCCTACACCAGGGTGCCTGGGTGGTTCAGTCAGTTAAGCGTCCAACTTTGGCTCACGTCACGATCTCACAGCTCATGGGTTTAAGCCCCGCATGTGGCTCTGTGCTGACAGCTTAGAGCCTGGAGCCTGCTTCGGATTCTGTGTCTCCCTCTCTCTCTGCCCCTCTCCCACTCATGCTCACTCTCGCTCACTTTCTCTCTCAAAAATAAATACACGTTAAAAAAATTTTAAAAAATTAAGTGCCTACACCAATTTCCTTTGCCACCAGAAATATATAAAGAATTCTCATTTCCCTACATAAATATCTGGCAATACCAGGCCTCCGCATTTTTGCCAATTTGATGGGTATGTCAAATGCTATCTCATCCGTGTTTGGTTTATCACTCCACTGGCTCATCGGTGAAATTCATTGCTGATATAAAATTTTATTTTTCTTAGTGCTGACAATGCATTGTGATGGTGTTTACATATTTCCACAGTCATTTTGGAGTGCTGTCATTTAAAAGATTTAAAAATTGAACTTTTCAGTCTGGAAATCTAATTTCTCCCTCTTATATAAAAGTGTTCTAGTTCTGCCTTTACTTAGGCACAATATCTGTTAAAAAGTGCTTGGTGTATTCATCACAAACTTACCTGGTTTTGAGGATTCTATTAATTAAAAAGAAAAGTACTTTTAAGTTTTATACTATATAAACGTTTGGCACTTACAACAAAGGGCAATATTAAAGACATTACAAGTCCTTATAATGTCATCTTTTTACACATACCTCAATAAAATTAATGATTCCAGCTTCTGCTTACTGAAAGCATTTTATACATCACTTATTTTACTCAGCCCAATGTTGCTATGTTGCTCTTTCATTACATTAGTTCTTCTAAGGCTAGGATTGTTGTGTGGTAATGTCTTTAAATACAAAACGTATTTTTAAGGTATAAAACATTGGAGAACCCGAAAATTTCTCTTCGTGTCCCCCTCCAGTGCTATGCCTTCTAAGGTAAATACTATCCTGACATCTAACAACACAGATTTGAACTTCAAAGAAGTAAAATTATCGAATACATATTCTTTTGCCTTTGGCTTCTTTCACTCAACGTTGTAGTTGGGTGATTTACCCATGGTGTTAAATATAGCCGTAGTATTTATACTGTAATTGGTGTATAGTATTTCATTGTATCACCATACCACAATCTATCCATTCTACTGTTCATGGGCATTTGGGTAGTTTCTACATTGCGGCCCTCATGAAGAGTACTGCCATGAGCAACACCGTTCATGTCTCTTGGTGATCAATTCTGTACTTCAGTTGGGATACACCTAGAAGTGGGATTTCCAGGATACATGGCATATGTATGTTCCATTTTAGACGACAATAACAAATAGTTCCCAAATAGTTCCCAAAGTGGAATACCAAAGTCTAATTTCTGCATTCATTCATTCATTCTCTGATTTTTAAAAATGAAAATGTGTCAAGGCACTGTGCTGATGCTGGTGAAAACGGCCAGCACCACGTTCCTGGATCTCTGCAGCAATCACTCCTTCCTATATTCACTTTCCTGAATACCTACGGTAGGCCAGGCACTGTTGTACATTTGGAGACCATCAGATTAATAACAAGGACAAATCCCTCACCCTCATGGTACCCACATTCTAATGGGAAGACCAACAATTAAACAAAGCTAATATGTAAGCTAAAAAACAAAAAGAATATCAAAAAGTAGAAACGCTATGGAAAACAATTAAATAGGATAAAGAGGAAGAATGTGGAAGTGGGAAATGGGGTCTTATTTTAGATAAAATGCACAGGGAAGGTGTCTCTAAAAAGGTGAAATAAGGTTCCAAAGGAAGGAAGTAGTGATAAAGGTAGGGAGCAGTGACATTTAACATATACACATTCTGAAAGTGGAGACAACATGATTTGTGATGGACTGGATGTGGGGTGTGAATACACTGATTATGACAGACTATTCATGAATGTTTGACTGGATGAATAACAATATCTACTAACAAGTTTGTAGAATGATCTATTACCTGTCAACAGATGCACACTAATTTATTAGGCAGTCCTCAGAGTACAGAGTATGTTCTCTATAATAATACTTAGACTGTATTTCAAATCTTCCTCTGTTGTCATCCCAACAATCAGTCGATAGTTACTTTGTAAACAAAGAATTATTATTCTTCCTGGAGAAAAAGATTTATAAGTGAAACAAATAAACACACGAATATGTCTGTATATACGTGTGTTTGTGTGTGTATATACATACATAATCTTATTATCGCCTTTTAGGTCACTATTACCAATTACTATTCTATTTTTAGTGTTGACCTTTTCCTCAGGGTTTTGATTTTGACTTCTGGTAATTCAACAAGGAGGCAGGTAATTTGGTTTAAGTTTAGTGATACCACCACATGCGAGCCAGTACCACTAACCTAACAATATGAATAGACAAATAAGAAGTCTAACTCTTCTAGCTTACTTTTGTGCTACAAGATAAGAACAGCAATACTTTCATGTTACTTCTTTAGAACTAAAAATCATACAGAGTACTCTGTAGCTTTGCTTTTATTATGCCAAGAAATACTATCTGGAAAATCCGTCTTAACTGACAGATTTGTTGCACCAAAATGGCAGCGTATGTGGTTGGTGGTCAGTTCAGACAACCTTTCCTCTTGAACAACAATAAAAATTTCAAATGCCAGGTTTACAAAGCCTTGGTATGTACTTATCCAGGAAGCGTTACAGTTGATTGTTTCTGTAAAGAAAGGAAGATTACAGAAGAAAAATGAAACATTCCACATAAAATTAGAAGAAGAAAGAAGAATATTTATTAATCTACTTGTATAGCTGTGAAAGGTGTTAGAGCAAGACGGGAAAAAGTGAATGGCTATGGGAAAGGAATCAAATGTGTGTATGCTAATAATTGTGAAAAGAGAGTAAGAATCTCGCAGAAAAATAAAAAAGCAAAACAAAAGTAAAAATTCAGAAAATTACCACTCACAATAAAACAGACACTCCCAATGTTTAATCTAACAAATGAGCTACACTGGAGAAATTGCACCTGCATCCCACAAATACAGTGAGAACTGTAAACGCTTTGAGAAGGGGAAAAAAAAAAGGCAACTCCTTCTACAAAAGGTTCAATAGAAACAGGTATGCCTCTGAATCTAAAGCATAAGATAATAGGACAGTTCTGACAGCCCTGTTTGTTCTTAACCACATAAACGGCCTGGTGAGAAAAAGCTTATGCTTACTTCTATTGAAAATGGAAATTGTTTTTACTTATTTCCATTATTAAATGCCTGCCGTGTAGACTGCTATGGTCTCTTCCCTTCTAAGGGCTTACAATAAGAGACAAATAATACACAACTGAAAAGACACCATACAGTCTCAAATAAATAAATGAATAATCCCCATTAGCAACATGTACAAGGAAGGAGTAACTGCCCATGACTACACAGTGGGTGTAACAGGGAGTCCTGGGTGTTACATGTATGGCTATGTCCAGCCAGGAGACGTTAAATAAGGAGCTTTTGAAATAAACAAGGAAAGGTGAACAGAGTATACTCCCAACATTATAGGAGAGCTGGGAAAAGGCTCCCAAAGTGAAATAAAGTGATTATAAATTGAATAAAGCTGGTCGACTCACTTTTGTGGGTTAAAGATAGGAGCCCAGATGTTCCCTTTCCTAACTTCAGTGTGATCGGTGTTATCTCATTTAAGCTCTGCTTTATCTCATTTAATATAGAGTTGTGATATTCATTGTAGAAGGGAGGAACCTGACACAGATGGTTAGGTGACCCATCCGATCACTAGTGGTGCAACTGAGAGTAAAACCAAGGTAGTGTGACTTTGGAATCTACACTCTTACATACCATATCTACTAAATCGCAACTTCATGAAGAACTATTATGGTCACTTATTGGTAGAGCTTTGAACAATGCCTGGCTCATGGTAGGGTCTAGTTAAATAATGGCCAAAAGAAAGAATGAAAAACAATATCGGAGGTGGTGAGTGTGATATAAAAAAAAAAAAGAGAGAGAGAGAGAGATTTTCACCCTTCTCTGATAAGGCAATGTTCTGAAATTCATTCAGAAAATCTGACGAGTGAGATAGAGCACCTGTCTTATCTTTATGCAATCCTTGAAGGACCAAGAAGAAGAATCCAGCCATTCAAGAAATCTCTACTCCTACTACTATACTGGAGATTACTCATTTCAGTGGGCCCAGACTTGGTTATATAGATTCATCTCAACTATTAGTAAGAAAACATAATGCAATTCATATCAATTCAAAACACAGCTATTAGACATAATACCTAGAAATTAAATTATTATTTCAACATTATAGGAGTAAAAGGACCAAAAGTATTCCAGATTTTAACATATAATGCAATGCACATAGTAAGGCAACAATTTTATTAACAGAAAATCTACCCAATTCAATTCAATTCAATTCAATAAAATAAAAAGTACTTCAGATGGTCTCTTCAAGTTCACTAACCTTAATTCTTTCTTTATAAAGCTTATTTATTTTTGAGAGAGAGAGGGGAGGGAGAGAGAGGGGGACGGAACATCCAAAGCGGGCTCTATGCAGATAGCAGTGAGCCCCATGTGGGGCTCAAACTCACGAACTGTGAGATCATGACTTGAGCCAAAGTTGGACACTCAACCAACTGAGCCACCCAGGGGTCCCCACTCACCTTAATTCTTAAAAAATTAAAAAGGTTCACTAAAATAGTGGAAGAAAAAAGCTATGTCATAGTGTTGCAGTTATCTGAACACAACATTTCCATTCATAATATTTTGGGAGGAAGAAAGAGGGGGAGCGCTGATTGCTGCCTCCTGCCTATCAGCCCAACATCATGGAGTGTCCCTGCTTCTCAAAGGAAAGTCAGACAGAAGAAGAACCTGTCTTGGTCGGAATGTATCTAACTCAAGTATCGGCAAAAGAGGTTTGCTTCTGATAGTTTATTTCCCATAAAGTAAATATGAATTTTAATTTTTATTTTACCAATCATATTTTCAGGAAAACACCCTCAAAATGGTCTCCCTCCTTTAAATATAAACAAGCAAACTCTTCTAACTTCTACATAGTTTCAGGGCTGGAAATCAATGATAAATGTGTGCATGGGTTCACCTACGCATAAGTGAAGTGGAAACTGCTATTTCAACTCTAAGACTACTCAGTGGAACAAATGGATTAGCAAGTTTAAAAGTTCAGCTGGCCCAAAATTCACGATCAACCTGCGGAAATCTCCTTCAGGAATAGTGCACAATACACAGGCATATACTGCGACTATCAACTAATTTTGAACCACCTAGGAGCTGATATGCTGAATGCTTGACTTGAAGACAATTCAGCAATGAGCTAATAATTTCAGGCAACCATCTTCAGAATTAAGAATGATGAGATTTTATTCAGCTTTGTTTCCAAATTTCCTTTTCACTTTCAGATTCTAGCATGTCAGTAATGCATGTAAACTAACAAAGGAGAGAAGAGAAGCAGTGGAGGTGGAATGCAAAGTGTTTCAGACAAATAAGGAACACTGCGAATAACAGGAAGCAAATATGTAACTGAGAGGATGAAGAAAAGGAAAAACCAAAATGTCTAAACCATATTAACAATCCTCAACTTTTCCTAACATCTGTGTTGTGAAGGTGCTCAAGAAACTAACGTCATGTCTTAGGTTTCTTTAAAAGAAGCCATCACAACCTTATTTTTTGGTTGTTATTTTATGTTTTACCAAGGTATAAAATGCTATACTATTTAGACAGGAACACACACACACACACACACACACACACACACACACACGCACATATATACAATACATATATATATATATACACACACAACACATATGTTGTGAACATGTCTGTATGTATGCACATGTGTATGCATGCATGTGTATATCTTTGTAATGAATCATGTGCCTGAATATACACTTTTTGTTCAACAAATCATGTAATGAAAGAAAGACGAGAAAAACTACCAAATGAAACAGAATGGTGGAATCTTCCTCCAGGTAAGGAATGATTACCGTGCCGCTTCTAGATGCCGGTGAAAACTCAATAACACCAGATGCTACCATAGGTAGTATGGCTAATTAAGATTTAATGTACTTTTCTGCTCCAGCAATTAAATGGGAGGGACTGCAGGGAATTGTTTTATATTGCCAGGCAAATCATATGATGGTCAGAAAAGTAATGATAAATTTCTACCAAAAATTCTGTTTTCTTGCATTTGTTGGAAGAACGTGTACACTTATGAGGAAGCTCCCTCCTCCCTTGCACTTGGGAGTTTAAAATGGACGTCGTGGATTTTAGCACTTTCCGAGTAAGGTTTTAGACACACCATATGTATGACCATCTAGGAAATCGATGTTTAATGGAATAAAAAGAAGAGCTGCTGGAGCCTGGGAGCCATTTTATTACTGTCTGATTTAGCAGCATCTAACAGAGATGGTAAGTTTTATCATGCACCTTTAGCTACTAAATTCACAAAACAAACAGAAGGCTTACCAGGGGAGGTAGAGAGTGATCAGACTCTATCCTCTAGTTACT
This sequence comes from Herpailurus yagouaroundi, assembly GCF_014898765.1. Classification (NCBI taxonomy): domain Eukaryota; kingdom Metazoa; phylum Chordata; class Mammalia; order Carnivora; family Felidae; genus Herpailurus; species Herpailurus yagouaroundi. Next base: position 4,909,917 of record NW_024412423.1, on the reverse strand, counting down.
CTTCCAGTAAAGCAGCATGTGTTGCCTAAAATTGCTGTGGGAACCTGGGAGCTCATAAGGCAAATCAAGTTCTACTTGAATGTCTTCCTTAATATCCTATATTCCGACCTCCACAGTAAATAACAAGTTCACACGCAGACATCCGTTATAAGTAAGTTCAAATATTCATGGGAAAATGAAGTACAATGATGCTAAACTTTGCAATATAATTACCGTGCTGAATTCTTATTAAGCATATAAGCTGTGACTGCATGATGCTTTTGTTTGCATATTACAATTGATTTTCATGTATTCTGTAAATTCCAGTGAGCAAAAGGAAAGACAGATTTGTGTTCCAGTTCTCCTTCTGCCTATAAGAAAGGGTTACATTATTAGACATTATTTTTTCCTCAAAGCAGTACAAATACTTGCCATTTATATGTAACTATTCAGCAGAGGAACCAGGTTCAAAAGGAAAATCAAAGAAGGTACAGAGAAGAGGAGAAGAACAGAAAACACCTAAATGAGTATAGGATCAGAAACACTAACTTAAGCCTCAGTGTAACATTTCCCTATATGAACCAGTTTATATTCCTTTTATTTTTTTTTAAGTGGTATCTATTTATTTTTGAGAAAGAAAGAGAGGGAGCGCACGAGCAGGGGAGGGGCAGAAATAGAGAGAGGCAGAGAATCCCAAACAGGCACTGTCATCACAGAGCAAGATGCAGGGCTCGATCTCAACAAACCGTGAAGATCATGACCCGAGCCGAAACCAAGAATTAATTGGATGTTCGACCGACTGAGCCACCCAGGCACCCCTCATATTCCTTTTCAGAAAAGTAGAGTTTAGCACGGGAGAAAGAAAATTGGATTGAGAGTGCAAAAATTTAGGTTCTAGTCCCACTTCTGGCATTCACGGGCTATGTAACTTTGGATAAATCAAAGACCTTCCAGGAATCTGCTTTATAGACTCCAAACCAAACAGCAACTTCTTATTCCCTTCCTTTAATGCTACAGTATTGTCAGGGTGTCAGCTTATGACATTACAATGATTTCCACAGCAACCAAGCCGACGTCAGTATAGTATTAGGAATCCTTTATAGCATCAGGTAAAGGCAAGACACTGGCAATCACAGGTGAACATCTACTGGAAAGCACACATCTCCAATATATAGCAAGGATGAAATCAAATTGTACTTGACAATTAAAGTGCCCCCTCTAGGTTTCCTCTTCTTTCTCCAACTGTAACTAATAATTGAAGTCTTTCCCTTTAAGGGGAGCAATGGACATTTCTGAAGATAACCTGCCTTAAGGCTTGAGTTTTTCTAGAGCTAATCAAAACTGCATGTGGGGTGTGTACATGTGCGGTGGAAAAAAAATGACCAAAATTCACCGAGACTATGTCTGTGAGGGGAGGGGGACACGATGTGGGGCAACTCGCTTTACATCTTTGGTTTCAAGCCTTCCACGTGATAACCACGAGGAAAGAAAGCACCTATCGCTCTGGCTCTGAACTGACTTGAGAACCGGGGCTAGTAGGCTTCAAGTCTGCCTCTACCTCTAGCTCCACACTTAACGTAGGCAGGTCGAGCAACGTGCTCCCCATGCTTCCATATCTGAAATGAATTCTGCTCAAACGGTAACTGGCCACCTCCATGGGGGCCGATATGGTAACGGAGACTTCCCTGCACTTTCATAAAGGTAGCTAAAGTAGCGGAATTCTTCCACAGATGCTCTATTTCTATAAAAATAAAATTCTGTCCTCAGCTGTACTTATAATTCTTATTGGCAAGAAAGGGAAAAAACAAACTGTTTACAAGAAAAGTCAAGGACATTTGAGAAAGTATAAAAAAAAATGTTACCCAAGGTGTTAATTTCATAGTAAACCTACAAAGCACATTACCATCAAATGGACGGGGGAATGAATGAAATGACCTTTATGGTCTCTTCCAAAACTGAACATGATGACGATCCTATAATTGTAAACTACATTATGTGAAATGTGAAAGACATCCTCACATTAAAAGATGCCAGAAGTGTTTACTGCAGAAAAGATAAAAAAAAGATAGATATTTGGCAGAAACAATTACCCTTTCTTGATTATATACTTCTGATACAAATTTACTAACAATCTATAAAGGGAAAACACTCCACATCAAGATGTTACTCATGTACATATTGGAAGACAGGAATACAGGTATAGCAACTCTTCTAAGCTTTATTTAGAAAATCATCTGTCACACAAAACCAATATCCATTATTTGTTAGGTTTTTAGTGCCTTCTTGGTAAATTTGAAAATTAATAATATGCTACCCAGGCACATAATTCAGAATATACCGTATTAGCTATTTCCCCAATCATTACATTAGACTAGAATGAGCCATTCATATACACATACATATTTCTGTGACTAATAACACCATGAGGGATGTTTGAAAACAGCACGCCGTACACAATTTATAGCCATAAACAGTGTACTTTCTTTCTTTTTTTTAAGTTTATTTAATTTGAGAGAGAAAGAGAAAGCATGGGAGGGGAAGAAAGAGGGAGAGAGAGAGAACCCTAAGTAGGCTCTGCACTGTTAGCACAGAGCCTGACACGGGGCTCGAACTCACGAATTGTGAAATCATGACCTGAGCTGAAACCAAGAGTTGGATGCTCAACCAACTGAGCCACCCAGGCGCCCTTAACTTTCTTTCTTAAATGAAACCAGTACAATATCAACTTTGTAACTCTGACACCTTAAACCTCATGGGATAATCACCTACATTAACCAGCACAGGCATAGGGAGTATTAACAGATTTGGCTATTAAGATTTTTATACTAGAAAGTCACCCTTATGGCTCTGTGTGTGTAAGATTATTCATCCACGATTTTTCTCTCACTGACAACAAAGCAGTTGAAAGAGTTGAAAGTGGAAAATAACTTTTGCAAATATGCATAAGTACAATTACTCCAAATTCTCTGAATACAAATAGCCTTTAAAAATATCCATCTCAATCATGGGAATCTACTCCTGAAGCCAAGAGCACACTGTACACCCTGTATGTTAGCTAACTTTAAAAAAATTTAAAGTTATTTTATTTAAACCCTTAAAAAATATCCATCTGCACTGTATATTATTGATAAAACCAGGGACAACAGATTCACTCGACCACCTGCTATCTGGCTGTGTACATGTATCCTGGCATATCTGTGCAGCTTTCATAGAGATCTGTGTTCACAACGATAAGAGAGTCTCCAGGAGAATTCCTTGCCTGCTTACCATAACCACACTTCCTCATACTGAGTCCACCAGCCCACCACTATAAAGGGCCGCAAGTTTTGACAGGACTTTTAAAGTGAAATGCTAAACATCTGAATACACAGACAAAATGAAAAAGCTTGAAATTTCACGTGTAGCTCCTCCCAGTTAAGCAGCCCCCAGTTAAGGAGCCCCCAAAGCAAGCCACACGATCATGATACAAGTTCTTATACAGCAGTCAAAAGCCTCCGTGAATATACTTTATGCATTCATTAAACAGATTCTGACCCTTATTCGTTGGACTGCCTGCCCCTCATAAAAGGTACAATGGGATACAATTTAAAGACACAGCAAATGGAGGCTAACTCCACTCAAGAAGGAGTTCTACTACAAAAATATATTTTCTTCATGTGGAAGAAAAATATCTCCATGGACCCAATGTCATGAACAGCACTTAGGCTTCCAGATTCTGGTAAAATTCAATGTGGACCTTAACGGGGCTGAACTATGGAACCATTGTGAATTCTTGATTCCAGGTAGTTGAGGACTGTCTAGAAACAGGGATGGCAGTGGACAAATGTTGATTATTACTGTTGTCAGTAGGTGGAGTAGTGTCAGCAATCCCTTACTGGTCATCCATTATGTGCTAGGCATTGCGACAAACGCCTTATGTAGTTTGCCACTAATTTTCATATTTTCACTGTATGAGATAGGTATCGTTTTTATCTTACAGGTTTAAAAAAAATCAAGCTTTGAAGAATGACGTGACCTGCCTCAAGTCATACAGCTGGGGAGTGGAAAAGTCATACCCAGGTCCACATGGCTTCCAAGGTCCACTCTGTCTACCCCTTGGCCACATGGCCGTGCTTCAAAATACGTACTTTACTTTCCACGGCCCAAATCCCCAGTCCTTCAACACAGGTGATCCCGGCCATAAATCAGAAGAAAGTATTCTGATCTAATTGACACTGAGCATAACTAAACTAAATCCTACCAGGAGCAGTATTTTCATCTTTTAAAAAGGAGGCAACTTCACTGAAGTCAAGAACGGTACAGCAGATAGTGAAGGAAAAGTAAGAGAACAGCTTGCTGTGAGAAGGAGATCGGCCCTCTTGAAGAGGACACGTGTACTTTCCTCACTGGCATCGTTGCTTTTTTGGAAATATCACTAGTCCAGTTCAGTGTGATACTAATCAATCCTGTGGCCTCCCCCCAATCCTGGTGACAAGGACCAAGGAGGGTCAGTGCCTTTTTTTTTTTTCCCTAGAGATTTTTAATTGCCACTTGGAAAAACAACAGTCATTCACACTTATCTGAAATCTGGGACTGTGAGAATGCTATATATCTGGGCGCGTGCCATCCATGGACGGTACCTGCTGGAGACAAAGCCGACAAGAAGAAGGCAGTGCTGAAGGATGCAGACCCAAAGCTGTGATGACACTGCCTGAGCCCCTGAATCCTGCCATGACTGAGGTTAGAGATTTGCGTCTTCGTGTTTCAGGGCTGCTACCTGACCCGGTGACTAACTTCATGTAAGTTAGCTCACAACAGGATGCTAGCACCCAAAAGAATCCTTACTAACAGGCTTCTGAGGGTTTGCTCTTGAGGTCATCCTCCCTGGGGAATGCCTTCATTGATTGGTTCTTTTCTTCCTCCACTCCAGTGCCCGAGGATGTGGGAACCAAGAAGGTAAATGAAGAAAAGCAGTTTCAATTTCAGCTCAAGATGACTAGTGAAGGGTGAAAATACAGGGATCTAGAATGAGTTTGGGGCAGTTAAGGGCAATATTTATAGATAATTTTAATGTTTATTTATTTTGTTCACATGTGTGAGTGGGGGAGATTCGAAGCAGGTTCTGCGCTGTAAGTGCAGAGCCTGAGGCTAGGCTCAAACTCATGAACTGTGAGATTGTGACCCGAGCCAAAGTCAGACGCTTAACTGACAGAGCCACTCAGGCATCCCTACTTAGGATATCTATCTATGTACAAAATCTGAAAGTAGTATGACTCTGTTTCATGAAGTCCTATTTTCCGTGATGATGTCTGATAGAAAATCACAATGGTACAATGTCAAAACCAGAGACAGTTATATAATAAGGCAACAAGACAGTATAAAATGTAGGGAAACGCTTATTACAGATCAGATGCCTGCAAATAATCCAGCAACTGTCTGTAATATGTTTGTTTTAATTTTATTCTTTTGCATACACATTTTACATGACCTACCTATTCTTTTTAAGTTTGCATTTCCCAAATTCATGTTTTAGAGATTTAAATCATATAGAAAGTAAAAATGCAGCTACTTCAAAGTGCTTACAGAATTGAAGGTTTGAATTTTCCTAGTCATCTCTTTCTGGATTCGTACGTCACCTTCAAGTCTTAGCTGCTTTTCTTTATTAATATTTCACATATGAAAACAGTATGTAATTAAGATATAAATTAAAAGTTAGTCTTAAAATGTTGTTGCAATGTATCATGAAAAAACTCAAGATGATGCAGCATTCACATTCCAAAGGAACTAGAACTCTTGATTGCCAGTGACAAAAAACCTAACCCAACTGGCATAAGCAAAAAGGTAATAACGTTGTCTCACAGGATTAAAAGCGTAGGAGGGACACCTGGGTGGCTCAGTCAGTTAAGCATCCAACTCTTGATCTTGGCTCAGGTTACCATCTCACAGTTCATGAGTTCGAGTCCCACACTGGGCTCTGCACTGATGGCATGGAGCCTGCTTGGGATTCTGTGTCTCCTTCTCTGCCTCTCCCCTGTTTGTGTGTGTGCTTTCTCTCTCTCTCTCTCTCTCTCTCTCTCTCTCCCTCCCTCCCTCCCTCCATCTTGAATATTATTTTTATTCAAAATAAATAAATAAGAAAAATTTTTTTTAAAAAGTGGAGGAATAGGGATAGCTTCAGAAATAACTGGATTTAGGCTTCAAAATATATAATCAGGACTCAGTTTGTCTCTCTCCATTCTCTTAGTTCTACTTCCTGAGATGTTGGTCTCCTCCTCAGGCTCCCTGTGATGTGTGAGGCTATAGTAGACCTTGAAGGCGCTGCATACTGATATGTACTCTACTTACTCAACCTGGACCAATTAATGTGTCCAAGGAGGTGCAAGGTGCTTGCTGCTGATTAACATAAGTCACATACACCATCTCTGAGATGGGTGGTCAGTGAGACCTGACCCCAAGAGCAGGGAAACGGTGGATTCTTCAAAGGAAAACCGAAAGGATGTTTTTCAGGATATCAAGGATACATGCCTATTACAAATTACATCTTTTCATAATAAAAATTATGTGAACGGGGCACCTGGATGGCTTGGTCGGTTAAGTGTTAGGACTCTTTGATTTTGGCTCAGGTCATGATGCCACGGTTCATGAGTTTGAGCCCCGTGTTGGGCTCTGTGCTCACAGGAGGCCTGTTTGGGATTCTCTCTCCCTCTCTCTCAAATAAACATTTAAAAAAATTACGTGAACAGACAATAACATCTACAAAAAAATTCTGTAAGTTTTCTAGTGTGCTGAAAACTAGGAATACGTCCTTGAAAATTGTAATTCATTATTAGACTTTCATTACTGTTTCCTTCTGATACCACGACTCAAAGCATTTAAACTTCTATTTTCCATCCTTCAAATTCCCTAGTACTATGTTACCTGAAATACAAGGTTTTGACAGCTATGGCTGCCAAAAAAAATTAAAAAGGGGGATAGATTTCCAAATAGAGATTGATTTTTGCCAAAAATCATTGTACCAGTTAGAGTTCTTGGTTGCAGAGAACTTAAACAGAAAGGGACACAAAAGGATGATGGTGAAGAAACAGAACTGGGAAACAAGCTGGAACTAAGGGGCACCAGGAAGCCAGAGCTGTGACCAAAATCATGCGAAGGATGGGTCACACTAGGAAGCACCTGCTCAAAGTGCTAGAGCCATCACTGCTGGCATCAGTGCCTCCACTCAGTGGGAGGCAGGACCACAGCAACTAGAATAAATCCTGACTTATAATGAGCCTTGAATAAATGTAATTTATTATTCTCCTAAAAGCAGAATTTAAGTAATTATGCGGCACCATATGATTGATAGATCGTCATTAAAAAGGAACACAACAAAGGTAATTTCCCAAATCACACAATTATTGGTAGAAAGTAAGCACACGGATTATTCTGAATCAACTATTTAGCTCTAATTCCAGCAGAAAGAATTCTATAAACTCCCATTTCCTGCCCCCTTCCCTAATTTACCCTGCCAGTACAACATGCTTTACTTAAGTCAGGCGGGCTTAACCATGCAATTGATAGACCTGGAATGCAATCAGAGTTTGGCTTCTGAGGTGGGTTATGGCAGGTCACGTACAGGTTATTTCCTTCTCCACCCTGAGTGTAACTGGTCAAGCAGTCAGTACCGTGTGCATCTAGGCCGCTTTCCATTATGGCCAGTGGAAATGAACGGGGTCACTACTCTGCTGTCCACTGACAGAATAATTGCAGATCCCCGTCCACACCACGCATCTACACACTTGGAGGGGAAAAGGTGTCACCTGGCTCCTGTATTACCAAACCAGTTTTGTGGCTCCAGGGTACAGTCCATTATTACTCTCTTAGAATTCAACCCCGAACACAGAACTATAATTTAGAGAAAATAAAGCATAAGATATAAAGGAAGTATTTAAGAGGAAAATTTGGCTTGCAACATTGGCTTGTTTTCATTAAAGTACAAGTACTTGGAAGCCAGCTATATTATTTATAAAAAAAGCTTTTGTTTAAAAAAAAAAGTTTAATTACCACAATATGTTTTCTCAGCTCCGTTAAATATAAACTGCAGTCATTTCTCCATTTATGTTGTGAGTTTGAATTGAAATACGCTAGGAACATATTTACATGTAAATGTGAATACATGAAGTAATTAAGAGATCATGTAATCTACTTTATAGTAGAGCCCAAATAGTGTCACTGTTCTTTGTCATATTCATATGTAGATAGGTTGACAGGGGATTTTTTTTTACACCAATAAAGTAGCTGTGCAAATAACATAAAGGTTACTCTTGTTTTCTAATTTTTTAATGTTTATTTATTTTTGAGAAGGGGTGGGGCAGAGAGAGGGAGAGAGAGAATTCCAAGCAAGATCCGCACCGTCAGTGCAGCGCCTGACGTGGAGCTTGACCTCAAGACCCTGAGATCAAGACCAGAGCTGAGCCTGACTTAGAGGCTCAACCAACTGAGCCACTCAGGTGCCCCTCTAGTTTTTTTAAAAGAGCAAAAAGCAGAAAACCATAAGGAAAAAGTATGTATACTCTGCAGCTATTATGTACAATTGACTACACTGTAGTCATAAACTCCAGTAGAGAAACTAACAGTTTCACCTCCACTTAAAACTTATTACTCTAGGGGCACCTGGGTGGCGGAGTCGGTTAGGCGTCCGACTTCAACCAGGTCACGATCTCACGGTCCGTGAGTTCGAGCCCCGCGTCGGGCTCTGGGCTGATGGCTCAGAGCCTGGAGCCTGTTTCCGATTCTGTGTCTCCCTCTCTCTCTGCCCCTCGCCCGCTCATGCTCTGTCTCTCTCTGTCCCAAAAAAATAAACGTTGAAAAAAAAAATTTTTTTAAAAACTTATTACTCTACCAAGGAAAAAGAAGTTCTCCCAAGGCCAAAGACATACTGATCTACTGAACTAGGGAGAGATAAAGCTGTTCCTTTAGTTCGTCGTTTCTTTCTTTTTTTTAATCTTAGAGAGCAAGAGTGCATGCGAGCAGGGGAGAGAGAGAGAGAGAAAGAGAATCTCGAGCAGGCTCCACGTTCAGTGTGGAGTCTGACACTGGACTCGATCTCATGACCCTGGGATCATGACCTGAGCCGAAATCAACAGTCGGACACTCAACTGACTGAGCCACCCAGGCACCCCTACTCAGTCATTTCTTAAACATATATTCCTTGGACTCCTTACGAGTACCAGCTCTCATGACCAACGAGATGCCAATTCTCTAGAAGCCACATTGAAAGACATAGGAAGAAAGGCAGTAAAAGGATAGCCACAAATGTGACAAATGATATGAAGAGGGAGTTACGAAGCAGGAGGACCAAGCCTGGTCAGGTCAGGTCAGGGGAAAACTTCTCTCAGGAGATGACCCAACAGAAAGTCTGATTATTGTTTTCCAGGAAGAAGGAACAGAATCTGTAAAAACATAGTATAAGTAAAAAAGTAAGTGTACATGAGGAAATGAAGGTCGTGTGCCTGAGCGGAAAGGAGGAGCAGAAGGGCGTGAACATAAGGCAGCACATATGAGACTCCCTCATGCGGGAACACAAGCTGCTGGACATTAGTAAGCAGGGAAGTGAAACGCATTTACACAAGCAGTTTCGGTTATAGGAGGAGAAACTGCGTGGACCATGAAAATAAACAATGGATTTTAAATAAAAATTCATGATGGGGCGACTGGGTGGCTCAGTCCGACTTCAGCCCAGGTCATGATCTCCCAGTTCGTGGGTTCGAGCCCCGCATTGGGCTCTGTGCTGACAGCTGGGAGCCTGGAGCCCGCTTCAGATTCTGTCTCTGTCTCTCTGCCCCTCCCCCACTGTACTCTCTCTGTGTGTGTGTGTGTGTGTGTGTGTGTGTGTGTGTGTGTGTGTGTGTCTCAAAAACAAATAAACATTAAAAGTTTGTGAGACAAGAGAGGGCTGTACCTCAAGCAGTGAATGGGCTCAATTGTTATTTTCATGTGATGCTTGGGCTCCTTTGAGCATGTTTATTTACATGTTGTCAGTGAGAGGCCAACAGAGAAGAAGATACTGAGCACAGAAGGCAGAGGGGCCACTCAGAGAACTGGAAGAGACAGAAGCCAGAGCTCAGAAAACTACAAGCAATGAATGCACCCAATGTGTGTGTTATCTTCTCCAACAGTGCTGGATGGCAGAGCGCACACAGACAGATTCACCCAGAGTCAGAGTTCTCGTGGCCAGGTGCAGGGAAGGGTAGTAGGGAAAGAGCTGGAGAACACAAGAGTCCAAGATGGATAAAGAAGGAAAATCCAGAAGGGTCAACTAAAGGCAGAGAAGAAGTCATCAGTAGCTGTTACTTCAAAGTTAAATCAAAATTTCTGATAACGGCTCAAAAGGTGGCTCTGTGTGAGTGATCAACTATAGAGGTAAAGAGGCCAAGGAACGCTTCCACCAGGAATGCCCTCCTCTGTGCACAGGACACTGGGCTTTCCATGCTTTGTTGGCTGAGAACTCCACCAATAACACAGCCTGGAAGTGGACATCCTTCCCTGCCCCACCCTTTCCCACAAACTTTAGAAGGCTGAGGGAAAAGCAGAGTGAGACCTGAGGGAAAGGGAAGTCCAGGAATGGGGTACCTGAGCCTGCTTTGGGTTGTGCAAACTCTTCTGAAAAACACAGACCCTTTTGTTCATTCAATACCTTCCATGAAAATACAAAAGGTAAAACAGAGAGGTAGAGCTGCTCTGCCAGAAGGTAGACTGGGGCCTGTTAAATTGCCCTTGCACGACCTCCTCCTTCCTATACGTATCCTTCTATCCAGCAGCCACCTACAACCTCAGAGCACAAATGGACCTTTTGTTCAAGGCAAACAAAAATATAAAAAAATTCCATGCCTTTCTCAAACACACATCCATGCTAAGATCATAGTGGACCCCTTAGGCTGAGACAATCTAGAGGTTTAGGGGCACAAAGCTCTAGCGAATCATGCAGAAACGTTTTTTTTTTTTTTTTTTTTTTTTTTTTTTTAATCTCTCCCCTTCTATATTTAGCAGCAGAATCTATTTTTCTTTGGGGGAAAAATCTACATGTGCCGAACATTTCATTTGGCATTTTCTGTATGTAACTGCATTCGATTCTCACAAAATTCTTGCCAGGAAATCATATTATTTCCATTTTGCACAATAGGAGGCTGAGGCCCAGAGAGGTCAAAGTAACCTCCACACAGTTATAAAGCTACTAAGTGAAGGGGGTCAGGATTCGAAGCATTTCATCCCAAAGACCCCAAAGCCATCACATTACCTTGCCTCCAAGTTTATAAATGTTACACTGTTCCTCTATCACCACATATATATAAAATTCCCAGCTATAAGCCCATAAAGTGTGTTCTCATACATAACATTGAAAACAGCTCAACCCTTGAGAATTTATCGCATAACTATGTTTCAGTAATGGCACATAACATAGTCACTCTAATAGACTTTCGCTCAATCTGTTTTCTTTTGGTAAATAATGATCCTCCCCACGGGTGCCAGAGTAAAAGGTGATGTTGCTTCTTTAATGTTCACTATGACCTAATTCTATATCTCCATGATTGATGAGGTTCCATCCTTGTGGTCAGGGTAAACCACTACTGTGATCCAGAAAGGCTGGTGGAGAAGAGTCTACAACCACTAAAATGTGTCTACGTAAAAGGAACAGAGGTTGTGGAGACAAATATTTGAGAATATAAACACTGAATTACAGGAGCATGACAAAGGGAGCCCAAGTCAATTCATATTATTCTAGAAGAAAGTTTATTGTAGTCAAGAAAAAAGAAGAGAAGGGAAGGGAAGGGAAGGGAAGGGAAGGGAAGGGAAGGGAAGGGAAGGGGAGAAAGGGAAGAAGAGAGACAGGGAGGGAGGGAGGGGGACAGAGAGAGAGAGAGAGAGAGAGAGAGAGAGAAAGAAAGAAAGAA
>NW_024412423.1:4893889-4897929 GCF_014898765.1 Herpailurus yagouaroundi | reverse complement strand
AGAAAGAAAGAAAGAAAGAAAGAAAGAAAGAAAGAAAGAGGAAGAAGGAAGGTCAGACACATAATTAGCATAAATAAAGCATGGATCCAAAATTAGGGAGTGAATACAAAAGAACTGATCTGCTAGATAAAAAAATACAGAGAACTATGGAGCAGAGATGTGTGTCATTTTTCCACATGTGACTACAGCAATAAGCATATCTACTGGACTTTTAGAAATGAATCCAAGTAAAATGAGGTCCTGGGATAGGTCATCTATCATCCATAAAACTTTTTTCAATAGTCATTGAAAGTATTTGTTCTCAAAAGCACCATGAACTCAATCTTTTACTACTTGGAATTTAGGAACAACACAGTCAACCATAAATTATTAACTTTAAAGAAGATACTGATCAAAATAATTACAATCCACAAAAATTCTAAGAGGAATTTATGGTGGCTTAAAATAACCAGTATTCTCTGTGATGCACGGGAACACATCATCTGAAAAATGTCCTACCCCATTTCTGACCATCAGCACTATTTCCATGACAGCCTTGCTACAGTATAATACCTGAATGCGGTAATAGGAGAGACTTTGCCTCAGGCACCGCAACTGAACTGCTTTGTGGGGTATCAGCTTCCCACAAACCCCCAAACTGTAAAATTCATATTCATCCAACAAGTATTTACTAAGAGCTTACTATACGTCCAGCACTGTGTCCAGTATGGTGAACACACATATTGGGAAACAAAACAGAAATGGCCTGTTTCTTTCTAACGTAGAGTAGGGTTCTCTCAGAACAAAGCTTTCTTTCGGAAGAAAGTCCCAAGTTTAAACTGAATGCTACTCAGCAAGTCTTCACCCTTATTAATTTCAAGAAGGCCTATCATTCACTTTTGTAAGGATATGAATCATTTAAGTCCTTCTAAATAAGGACTTAAAGAACTGGGAAATATCACATTAAAAATAAAAACAAGACTGACTTTCATTTTAATGAGTTCATATTCTAAGTAGTCATTGAAATTCTCAGCCATGAGCTAGTTAAACCCGGAGTTTTAAAAACTACTCAGGCATTGAAAGTTTATTCTCAAGGAGTTTGCTAAAATCTTTAGGTTTTAGATCCTCTAGAAACTTCTTTTTCTTTCAATTCTGGCATCATCTCTTTAGTATATCCCATGAACATTAACATCTCATATTTCAACCATAGTGTTAGATGTTCTGTGTCTATCGTAATTATTTTCTGTATTATCTGATGAGCCAATGGCCTCTCTCACCAACAATCTCTTGATGATTACGTATTTTAATTTATCATTTTCATGTGCCTTCTGGACAATCTACCTTTTTCCACTTTAACACTTTTTTACTTGACTTTCTAACTTTTTAATCTTTCTGGGGGGTCAAAGTACATCAAATCCCCCCAAACAGATTGCTTTTTGCTAAATCCTTTGATAGCCTTGGTGCTTCCCTAGAATACTGCTTTGGCTCCCTAAATTTTATTAACATTTGAGGGATCTCCTAAGTTTCTCAGCAATAATTAAAGTTTCTTCTCTATACAATTTTACCTTAATATAGTAACAATTTTAATCCCCTCAACTGACCACTTCTTGGACCAAATTCTCAAAACAAAGCTGAGCCCCACTTGATCCTAAACACACAACCTTTCCCCATTCCCATAAACAATACTGCCATTCATCCATTTACATAAGCCAGAAACCTAAGGATTGCCCTTAATTTCTCTCCCTTTCCCTCATCTCCCTCGGGGCTCCCAACCCCAAATTTATAAGCAAGCTAGCCCACTTCCAGTTATAAGAATAAAGAATTTTAATCTTGCCTCAGGGTCTATGGCCATTTTATTATCCCTATTGAAGTAATGTTCCTCTGTCCTTTTTTAAGGTTTTTTTATTATTATTTTTTTAATGTTTATTTATTTTTGAGAGACAGAGACAGACCACCAGCAGGGGAGAGGCAGACAGAGAAGGAGACACAGAATCCAAAGCAGGCTCGAAGCTGTGAGCTGGCAGCACAGAGCCTGACTCGGGGCTCGAACCCATGAACCACAAGATCATGACGTGAGAGGAAGTCCAACAACACCCAACCGACCCAGCCACCCAGGCGCCGGCCCCTGATCCTCCCTCCTAAAAGACCTAGTTCCTTCTCTTTAGGGTTTCAACTTCATGGCATCTCTTCCGCCACAGCTGACACAGTTTACTCTCCGATCTTCTCAATCTTCTTCCCCTTGTGTGTGTCCTTCATATGACATACTTCACTCGGCAAATACATCATTTGCCTATTTACCTGTTTTTGCCCCTATGTGCCCCCCAGGAGAATGAGACCTCCATGAGGGTAGGAGCTACATCGGTCTTATTCTTTCTCCCCTGCTCAAAATATGCCTGGCACATATTAAATGTTTAGTAAGTATTTATTGAAAAACTGAATAAATACATTGGCAAGTTTAGATAAAGAAATGCTGAGATGCTGGTCAGTTTTATAATACATACAACTGTGGTAGACAAGACCAGGGAAGCTAGAAGTTAAAAATAACTTTCTTACATTAGAAAATCTTCCTTCTTGGGGCGCCTGGGTGGCTCAGTCGGTTATTCGTCCAATTTTGGCTCAGGTCATGATCTCACGGCTTGTGGGTTCCAGCCCCGCATCGGGCTCTGTGCTGAGAGCTCAGAGCCTGGAGCCTGCTTCCGATTCTGTGTCTCCCTCTCTCTCTGCCCCTCCCCTGCTCATATTCTCTCTCTCTCTCTCTCTCTCTCTCTCTCAAAAATAATTAAACATTAAAAAAAAATAAAAAAGAAAATCTTCCTTTTCATTCTCATCTTGATGCCTTCAGGTAGGTCTACCCTGGACCAGCAGTACCAGGACCACAGTGCTATTTTTTTTTTTTTTTTTTTCACAGTGCTCTTTCAAAATGGCGGTCCTCTAACAATGTTGACTTCAACTGAACAGACTCCCTCTTATAATTTTCCTATTACTTTATGTGGAGTTTCATGATTAACTATGCTTTATGCTTTTTAAATCTGTGACTCAGAAATAATACAGCCTGTACGGAGGTTAAACTACTCTGACTTCTACTAATATCTTACAAATTAGTCACAAATCACTAGCTTGCTTTTAATTTACTTTATATTGCTATTTCACACAATTGCAGAAGATGGCATATAGAAAGCATAATCATGGTCTATAATAAGGACACTGATAAACAAACATCCCATAGCATAAAAATCAGCTTTAGAAGTCACATACTGAATATCCATACACCATACATCCACATACTACTATATTTCCAAAGATCTCAATATATCCAACAGAGAAATAGAGTAGAAATAAAATAATTTGTGATTAAAATAGATGCATGACAAGAATAATAAAGATTTATCAACAAATATCTCTCCATTTTCTCCTCAAAATGACAACAAAAAAAGTTTTTAATATGACAAGGATAAAAATGTAGTCATGGGGTGACAGGATACTACAATATACAAAATCTCCCTAAATGTCCCTGAGTTAAAAGAACTGATTTTATGAAAACAGCTTTAAAAACTCCTTTTTTTAACCCGGAAAATTGTTCTCTTTTTTAAATTTTAGTTTTACTACATTTTTCAAATGAACTTT
Organism: Herpailurus yagouaroundi; assembly: GCF_014898765.1. Taxonomy (NCBI): domain Eukaryota; kingdom Metazoa; phylum Chordata; class Mammalia; order Carnivora; family Felidae; genus Herpailurus; species Herpailurus yagouaroundi. The sequence goes on along the minus strand of NW_024412423.1, from coordinate 4,894,326 downwards.
AAGATTGAGGCCACAAACATAAAAGCTAATGATTTCTCAGAAATTTATGAAACAATTGCTAATAGAAAATTCAATGGGTACCTGGGTGGCTCAGTCGGTTAAGCATCTGACTCTTGACTTGGGCTCAGGTCATGATCTCATGGTCATGAGATCAAGCCCCCAGTGGGGCTCCATGCTGGGTGTGGACACTGCTTAAGATTCTCTCTCTCTCTCTCTCTCTCTCTCTCTCTCTCTCTCTCTCTGCCCCTCCCTTCCCCCTGCCTCAAAAGAAAGAAAGAGAGAGAGAGAGAGAGAGAGAGAGAGAGAAGGAAGGAAGGAAAGGAAAGGAAAGGAAAGGAAAGGAAAGGAAAGGAAAGGAAAGGAAAGGAAAGGAAAGGAAAGGAAAGGAAAGAAGGAAGGAAGGAAGGAAGGAAGGAAGGAAGGAAGGAAGGAAGGAA
>NW_024412423.1:4789115-4893879 GCF_014898765.1 Herpailurus yagouaroundi | reverse complement strand
GAAGGAAGGAAGGAAGGAAGGAAGGAAGGAAGGAAGGAAGGAAGGAAGTTAAAAAGGAGAAGGAAGAAAGAGAAGGAAGGAAGGAAATATTACAATAAGCTTTACTGTCATTTAGGAAAGTATTATTAACGATGTGAGGCACCACTAGCATCTTATATGAAAAAGTAAATCCATTATTCAAAGAATAATATAGGAAAAAAAATTGAACTGAAAAAAATGCCCATTTCTTATATTTTCCTCTAGCCCAGTGGCCTAGGATCTAAACGAAAGGTAAATGGATAACTTTACTAGAAAAGGGAACTGGTGAATGTGTTAACAATGCATGCTAAACAAAGAAGCAGTGACAACTACAGATTCAGCTATATTATTGCTGTTCGATTTAAACCATATCCATAGTGGTTTTTATAAACTTGAATGTAAGTAGCCTTCCATTCAAAGCTGTTTATATGTATAAATGAAAAATGCAGAGATAACCTAACAGTCTCCAAGTGTACACAACAGGTACAACTGATTATTAACTCTAAATTAAAATGCACACATTTCATTATTGACTATCCAAAGATATGGGAAACTCCAAATAAAACCTAAATCCTATTTTAGGTTAAATGTTAATACATTTAGGGGCAACTGGGTGGCTCAGTCGGTTGAGCGTCCGACTTCGGCTCAGGTCATGATCTCACGGTTCATGGGTTGGATCACCTCATCAGGCTCTGTGCTGACAGCTCAGAGCCTGGAGCCTGCCTCGGATTCTGTGTCTCCCTCTCTCTCTGCCCCTTTCCTGCTGGTGCTCTGTCTCTCTCTCTCTCAAAAATAAAAAAGAACATTAAAAAAACATGTTAATACATTTACAGTAAGTCTTCATTAGCACTCAGTAGTAATTCTTTTAATATCAAGACCAACAGGAAAAGCTTCCTCAGTTCTCATTCTTAGAATTGGAATGTATACGATTCTACTTCAAAGCTAACTCACCACCGTACAACCGGCACATGAATATGCGCCAAATTACGGCATCATGACTCTATTCCAACAATGCTTTGCCCAAAACCCACCTTTCAGATGTTAGTTTCTCTTTCTGCTTTTCAGAGGCACTGTCATGAAAATGACCTCTTCCATGGCCCTATTTATCTTCTAAGATTTACTGACTGTATCTGTGTGGCAAGCCCTGAGCTAGCTAAGCACTTTTCCTGGCTTTATTCAATGTTTGCAGTAACCCCTACCTAAAATGGGGGTACTATTACTATTGCCTTTCACATAGGAGGAAAATCGAGTGTTAAAAGAAGATGACTGTAACAAAGCAAGGTGGAGACAGACGATGACCTTCACTGTAGGTCTGTGTGGGCCTGAGGCCCATGGTGCTCTTAACTAGTACTCAGCACTCTGACATTTTTAATCCATTCTTTTCTGTCTCCTCTTTCAGCTCCTCTTCTTCACCCTCTCCCCTACAGTTGTAGGTAACATTGCCAAGACCGTCTCCTCTCTTGCGCCCCTGTTTCTTTAGTGCACTCATATCTCCTGACAATTCCAACACAGTCATATCAACAAGATTCTAAAATCTCTATTTTGGCCCTTTCACTTCACTGTTATGTTTCCAAATCCCCAATGGATACATTTAGTTGGATGATATAGTATTTATCCCCCAACTCAGCACAGATGATTTCCAAAATCCTTCATTTACAACTTGATTTTAAGTTTTCACAAAAAACTCAATACACGTTGGTCTTCATCCAAGTTATTTTATTTCTGTCCATGGAAATACCATTCTTCTACACTCTTCTACCCTTCATTCTCTTTATAATACTACAATCTGTGGCTATTGTTTTCCTCTCCTAGAAATGCCTTGTGGGTTTTAATTTTCTACTTTATTCCTACTACTACAACAACCTGATAACCCAACCCACCCTGTCCTTGAGTGATCTTACTTCCATCTTTCAAGGTCACCATCACAGACTGATCTTCCCAAAACATAATTTTTATCAAGTGAGTCCATTTGAGAGATCTATAAAAGCACCCCAGTACCAAGAACATAAAAATCTACCTGGCTTGCAAGGGCTCCTTATCCAACCCCAGGTTAGTAACAGTCCCTACTATGTGCCTTCTACCCTCATTAGGCTATTCCCTCTGTTCTTCCCCAAGCCTTCCGACCTCTCTCCATCAGGAAACAGCAGCTCTTCTCCCCAGAATCTAACCCTACCCTTCAAGAACTCACTTCTTCCTTGGGTCTTGAATCAAGCCCACCCATACATGTTCATAAGGGCTTATAAACAGAAAGTACTACAAAAAGGCTACAGTCAAGAAGCCTGGGTTCTACCTCTGGTTCTGACATTATCCAGTGGGACTGTGGGCAGATTTCTGAGGTAACATCTACTCCAGACTTCTGCTTCCTCATCAGTATAACGAGAAACGGAATGAGATTATCTCTAAAATCTCCTTTGGTTTGAAAATTCTTTAACTCCTACCATATTTAGTGCCTTACTATTTCATTCAACACTTAATCGTACATAAAATGTTTTATCTATGTTTAATCTTCTTTACTAGGTTATAAACTTCCTGAGGATAAAAGGTATGTATTATATGTTTCTACAAACTCAACAAGACATAGCACACTGTTTGATAAGAGGATCCTTAATAAATATCTGTGACTGATTAACTGTGACAACTCCTCTGTTTATATCAAGCAAGATAAATAAAGAAATACCCTTTTAAATAATAAAACCTTAAAATAATGTCATGATTTTCAAAATCATGAAATTAGGATATGGGGGGGCAACTTGTTTTGCTTTCTAAATCTTCCCTTCCTTTTGTTTTTTTCAATTAACATAAGTAGCAAATGATAAAGTGAGAATTTCTTTTTTAGGAAAGCCATAGTATGTATTTGCTAATAGTTATAATCAGTATTTCAGAAAATTATTCTGTGGCAAGAGTGGCAAACTCTAGCTGAGCTCGTTTGGCAACCTCTACAGTAAAATACTGTTCTTTTCATACTAGTTCCCTTTCAGCTATTTTATTTTGGCTATGGGATCGTAAAATTACTTGGATAAATATGGGCCCAGAATTACGTTTACGAATTATGTTTAAAACATGTTTACTTTGGAGGCACCTGGCCGGCCCTGTGCGTGGTCAGTAGAGTGTGCAACTCTTGATCTCAGGGTCATAAGTTCAAGCCCCACTTTGGGTGCGGAGCCTACTTAAAAACAAAAACAAAAACAAAGCCATGCTTACTTTGTATCCCTTTAACAAAAAGTGTCTGGAATCCATATGTCCCTGGTCCAGGTGCATTATAGAATAACCAAACCTAATGCAACTGGATGATTAAGGCATACCTTATTATATTTTTCTAACTCTTAGGAATGGAAGACAGTTTCTATGAATATATTCCAGCGGCTGTTTTCACAGCTAACCACTCTTGAAGAAATGTCAGGGCATCAAATCTTTTGTTAAAATCTTATCAAATCAATTTTCCTTAAGGCTACTAGGAAAAGCAGAACCAACCGCAAAAGGCCTTACATAGGCTAGAAAACAAAGTTTGCCAAAGAGGATGTATTTCCTGGCACTAAAATTTTACGTGCTCTTTAGGAACTAGAATGGTAGTTTTTTCAGATACCGGAACTCAAAAAAGGGACATCACCACCAATATTATAGTCATGTGCCAATTTTTTAAATTATAAATTTATGTGCCAATTTTAGAAATTATAAATAGGCTCACATACGTTTTTGTGAGTAAAAGTGTGCATGTGCAGACATATAAAAAGATGCATTTTTTGGTATCGTCAAGGAGTACAGCATAGTGTTCACTGTATATTATATAGCCTTATTGTATTTTATGTAATGTGACAATTTTACAACAACTTTATATTTAAATATTTAACATAACCACCCACTTTAGGAAAACATTTAAATAACTTTTGTGTAAAGCCTAAATCTTACAAAGTAATCACAGAATCTGAGATGTGAAAGAGTACCCAGAGTCACAGATGTAATACTATGGTACATACAAGGGGCTCTTAAGTATCTGTCTCCTTGATTTGGGCTCACTTTTACCTTGCTTTTCTTAGCTCTAACTTGCTCTACCAATCCCACGGCAATATATATTGAAGGATTAGGAAAACAGTATAGAAATTAAGAGTATTATTTCTTACACAGGTATAAACACACAGAATCCCAATAATTCTCAATCATAGCGTTTATCCTTCTGAAGTCTATTTTTTCAAGTTACGGCAGATGACCATGTTACATGAGTGAAAAACTATTTGAAGCAAAGTATGCGTGGATGTGGTTCATTCATTCACGTAACAAACATCTGAGCCCTACCACGGGCCGTGTGGTACATTAAATACCAAGGTGAAAAGACAAATAGGGTGCCCTGGCCTGAAAGTGTGTGTCCCTCCTCCCCCACCGAATTCACATGCTGAAATCCTCAGCCCTGAATGTGACGGTATTAGTAGATGGGGTCTTTGGAAGGTACTTAAGTCACAAGGATGGACGCCTCATCAGTGGGATTAATGCCTTGACCAAAGAAGATCCAGAGAGGTCCCTAGCCCTTTCCACCATGTGAGGGTGCAGTGAGAAGTCTGAGAGTCAGAAGACAGCCCTCACCCCGTCGTGCTGGCACCCTAATCTTGCTTCAGCCTCCAGACTACGAGCAATACAGTTCTGCTGTTTATAAGCCATCAGTCTGTGGTTTTGTTATAGCAGCCGGAACAGACTAAGACATAACGTAAAACAACAACAACAACTCGGTTCCATGTGGGATGAGACATACATCAACAAACAGAAACATGCTGAAAGTAACGTGGTCACCTGGCACTGAGGAAGACTTGGGCAAACAGGGATGGAATAGGTGACATTAAAGACTTAAAGGATGAGAAGGTATTTTCCAGGTGTCAAGGTAAGTAAGGGACACCAGAGGGGACAAAATATGCAGGGAAGAAAATCATGTCTGCAGATCTTAGAGAGATTCAATACAGAAAGTGTCTCAGGTGGCTGGTGGAAGGCAGACGTCCAACCTACAGGGCCTTGTATGCCACCAGAGGAGCTTGGAGTTACTCAGCAGTGGGGGGTGGAGGTGAGGGTCATGATAGAATTTTAAGGAGCAAAATGTCATGTCAGATCTTTATTTTTTCTATTTTTTGAGAGGGAGGGATGGAGGGAGCGAAAGAGGGAGAGGGACAGAGAGACAGAGACAGAGACAGAGAAAGAGAGAGAACCCCAAGCAGGCTCTACACCCAGCATGGAGCCTGACATGGGGCTCAATCTATAACCATGAGATCACTACCTGAGCCAATATCAAGAGTTGGATGCTTAGCCAGCTGAGCCCCCCAAGTGCCCCTTCATTTTTAATACTAGATGAAAGAGAAAGATTCCGAGGGCAGAAAGACAAACTGGGAGATTAATGTAGCCCCCTGGGATGGGGATGATGAAAGCCTAAGCTAAAGCAATGAGGTTGAGAGGAATATATTAATAGAAGCAGCATTTATGCTACTGGTATGCATTTTAAACACATGAGGATTAGAGGAGGGAAAAAAACAAAAAAGCTTTCTCTTGAATCTCCTCCTGTCCTTTCTCACACACCATTCCAAACATGCCAGCTTCTTTCTGCTACACCCAAAGCCATCAGCCCCTTTCAGATTCTCTGTCTCCCTCAGTGCTCTATGCATACAATCCCTGACCCCCTTGCTGTAGCCTGCACTCCGGGCCCCATGCTCCGAATCAGTGGCGCCCAGCATGACCACCCAGCAGCCTCAGCTTGACTATGCCCCACAGGGTTGTTTCCTGCTTGCCTAGTGCCCAGGGACCAACACTGGCCCCAGCAACGCAGCAAACTTCTCCACCGCCCGAGAGGCTACAATCACATCTTCTCCAGAAAGGTCTGAACTCCAGCTCTGGATAGGGGTCCCCTGTTTGGAGGTGTTCCTTCCCTGAACACTCTCCTCCAGCCCTAGGGTGTCTATTACCATTCTCTTTTACATCTTACAGTTATTTGCCTATTGTAGCCTAATAGCTCTATATTAAGCTTCTCCTGTTTAAATCACTGTGTAGTTTCTGGGGCACCTGGGTGGCTCTGTTGGTTAAGTGTCCGACTCCATCTCAGGTGATGATCTCATAGCCCATGGGTTCGAGACCTGCACTGGGCTCTGTGCTGACAGCTCAGAGCCTGGAGCCTGCTTTGGATTCTGTGTCTCCTTCTCTCTCTGCCCTTCCCCCACTTGTGCACTCTCTCTCTTTCTCTCTCTCTCTCTCAATAATAAATAAACATTTAAAAAATTAAAATAAAATCACTGTGTGGTTTCTGTTTCCTGATTAGACATAGAAAGCTCTGACAGCAACAGTAAAAAGTAAGTAACTTACTACTTGGGAAGGAAGAACATGAGAACTAATAACTAGGAAATTTTTTTTTCATAAATAATAAAATGAGAAAATGAAAGTAAACCATCTATTAAGGGTACAACCTGATAGGACTTAAACATCAGGAAACAGGATTTAAGGCTTTAGAATAAGAATTTGAGATACATAAAAACATGTTTAAAATTACAGAAAAGAACCACAATAAAACTGAGTTTAAGTACCTAGAAATGAGGAAGTACAAAATTAAAGTCCTCACAAGAGTACTGGTAAGATCCCAACACAGTGAATGTTAGTAAATACTTCAGGTTCTGTTTGTTAAAGCCTAAAGCGGAACCATGAAAAAGCCCAAAAAACTGAGAAGGTCAAGGTGAAATTCAAACTCAGAAAACCCTGCTTTCAGGTCCATTTTTCTATTTTTTCTTTTTTATTTAAAAAAAAAAAAAAATTTTTTTTTTAACATTTATTTATTTTTGAGACAGGGAGAGACAGCATGAACAGGGGAGGGTCAGAGAGAGAGGGAGACACAGAATCAGAAACAGGATCCAGGCTCCGAGCTGTCAGCACAGAGCCTGATGCGGGGCTCGAACTCACGGACCGCAAGATCATGACCTGAGCCAAAGTTGGATGCTTAACCGACTGAGCCACCGAAGCACCCCTATTTTTTCTTTTTTAAATTGTAGTACAATAGACATAGCATAAAAGGTACCATCTTAAACATACTGAAGTGTCCATTAAGTACATTCACATAATTACGTAACCATCACCACCATCCATCTCCAGAACTTCTTCATCTTCTCCAACGGAAACTCTGTACCCACGAACACTAATTTCCCATTCTCCCCTCCCCCCAATCCCTAGCAACCACCCTTCTGCTTTCTGTCCCTATGAATTTCACTACTCTAGGTACCTCATATAGGTGGAATCATACAGTAATTTGTCCTTTTGTAACTGGCTTATTTTAGTTAGCAAAACGTCTTCATGTTGTAGCACATAGCAGAATTTCATTCCTTTTTAAGGCAGAATAAAATCCCATTTTATACATATTTACCATATTTTAAAAAAATTTTAACGTGTATTTATTTTTGAGAGACAGAGTGTAAGCAGGAGAGGGATAGAGAGAGAGGGAGACACAGAATCTGAAGCAGGCTCCAGGCTCCGAGCTGTCAGCACAGAGCCCGACACGGGGCTCGAACCCACAAACCATGAGATCATGACCTGATTCAAAGTTGGACACTTAACCTACTGAGCCACCTAGGCATTCCTGTATCTTTATCCATTCATCTGTCAGTGAGAATGTGGGCTGCTTCCACCTTTTAGCTACCATGAATAATGCTGATATGAACATGGGTGAACAAACATGTTTGTGCTCCTCCTTTCACTTCTTCTGAACACATACATAGAAGGGGAATTGCTGGACCGTAGGGTAATTCTATGTTTCATTTTTTGAGGCGTCGCGATATCATTTTCCACAGCAGCTGTGCCATTTTATATTCTCCCTGGCAATGCACAAGGGTATCTGTTTTTCTTCGCATGTGGCCACTTAACAAACACCAATTCTGTGCCATCCCGGGCTATACTTTCACATAAGGACATATGCTTAAAACTATTCATTCATTCATTCGATTCATGTGCAGTTACTTACTAACTACTACATGTTAAGTACCGTGTTAGACTCTGGCACTACAACAGAAGAAAAAGCAATGCCACTGCCCTTATGGAGTTTATATTTCAGTGGGTGACACAGAGACAAAAATAAGCAACAATGACAGATGATGATAAATCCAGGAGAGACAAACAAGGTAAGGCGATAGAAAGGGAGGAGTGCTTTATTTTTTTTTTTAAGTTTATTTATTTTGACAGAGAGTGAGAGAGAAAGAACGCACATGTGAGCAGAGAAGAGGCAGACAGAAGTGGGGGGGGGGGGAGAGAGAGAGAGAGAGAGAGAGAGAGAGAGAGAGAGAGAGAGAGAATCCCAAGCAGGCTCCATGCTGTCAGCACAGAGCCCGACGTGGGGCTTGATCCCACGAACTGTGAGATCATGACCTGAGCCGGAACCCAAGAGTCTTGAGCTGAAATCAAGAGCCGGATGCTTAACTGACTGAGCCACCTGGGCACCCCAGGGGCAGCGCTTTAAGTGGAGTGGCGAGAGAAGTCCTCTCTGAATGGTGCCACGTGAGGAGAATGCTGAGGGAGGAGACATTGTTCTTAGAGGCTGAAAGAGCAAAGGAGACTTGCTCCCTAGCAAACTAGTTCCCCTGGGCTTCTAATCAGCAGGCTCTATTTTATCCTATCTGCCATAAAATACAATTATTTCAAAGAAAGAAGTTAACCTTCTATTTTAAATGGCTTAAAAGAATTCCAAAGATCTGGTGAACATTCAGAATTTGGCCATTTTCTTACAGAAAAGTTAAGATGGGCCACATCAACAGACTTACAGGAAGGTTGCCCGTTTTGATAAACATTAAGACACAGGGGCTACAATGTGGGGGATCACCAGAATGAGGAAGAAAAGGTTTCTGTAAACATAGTACACGTAGCAAGAGGCAAGTGAGAGAGACGTAAATTTTCCAGGTAAATTCTGGAGTCGTTCTTAATCACTCACTTTCTCTCACACATTATCTCTAACCAACAAATCCTACCACCTTTACCTTCTAAGTATTCCAGAATCCCCCTTCCACCTCCTGTAGCACTTTCATTCTGGTCTAAACCACAATCACCTTTTTTTTGTTTTTTGTTTTTTAAAAAGAGAGAGAGAGAGAGAGAGAGAGAGAGAGCGCGTGCACATGCACATGCATGTCCATGAGCTGGGGAGAGGGAGAGAAAATCTCAAGCAGGCTCCACACCCAGCACAGAGCTGGGCTCGGGGGCTTAATCTCAGGAACTGTGAGATCACGACCTGAGCCAAAATCAAGAGCTGGATGCTCAGTCAACTGAGCCACCCAGGGCCCCCATAAACCACTATCATCTCTTGACTGAATTATTGCACTAACCTACCAATCAGTCATTCTGCTCTACCACAGCGATCCTTGTGGACTTTCATTCAGATCCTGCCTCTCTTTGGCTCCATATCCTCCACTCAGAGAAAAAGTTTTTACCAGGGCCTATATAAGTCATTACGGGATTCCATGTCCTCTGACCCCTATTTTTACCCTCACCAAACAACTGAAACTCTTTTTTCCCCACACATTCTACCCCTGCCACAGTCATTTTACTATCCTGGGAATACTTACTGCAAGCACACTTCCATCACAGGGCCTTTGCACTTGTACTTGTTCCTACTTACTAGATTGTTCTTCCTGGAGATACACATCCTTATCAGAGAGCATGGCCTTCCCTGACCACCGTACCCAAAACAGCACCCCATTATTACTCCGTATCTCCCTATTCTACATAGATTTTCCATCATAGCATTTATAACTACCTCACAGAGTGTACACTTATCCAATCCCTGTATGTTCTTTCTCTACCCAATGTAATGAAATATCTAAGAGGACAGGGACTTTGCTTTGATTGCTAATATATCCTCAATACCTAGAAGTGCTTGGCACATGGTAGGCTTTCAACACATGTTTGTTGAATGAATAAATGAATGAATGAATCCCCCTTACTAGCAATCTGACTGTCCTTATTGGGAAGAGGAACGTTGAAAAATACTTCAACAAGGAAATAAATACCCACTGCACTGGCTTCTTCAGATAGCACATACAATTCTATTGGTATTTGTACAAATATACGTACAGAAGGTGGATAATTATTCAACTGTAACTCCTCTACAAAAAATCTGACTGCAACTTTTGGAATGACTTCTGGTCATAGCCAGAGAGGTGAAAACTGAAAGCTATCAAAAGTGAAGGGCAAACACCAAGTACTTCATTATCTACAATGCAAATTAGTCTTTTTTTAAAAGCTATTCACAGTGCGATGGCTGAAAATAACCACTACCTCTTTGAATATAAATACATCTATACTGTGGGAGACAGCCAAAGCCTAAGAGACTCTTAAAAACTGAGAACAAACTGAGGGTTGATGGGGGATGGGAGGGAGGGGAGGGTGGGTTATGAGTATTGAGGAAGGCACCTTTTGGGATGAGCACTGGGTGTTGTATGGAAACCAATTTGACAATAAATTTCATATATTGAAAAAAAATACATCTACACTTACTATATAAATTAAATTGCATGATCCAGCCCACCAAAGGAAAAAGTTACAATTTAAAAAGTCAGGAAATTCTAAAGTTTATTCTTCTACTCTGATATTAACTTCCTTAACTAGCCTCATGTAGCATTTGAAAGGTATATACAACAGGAGAATTGAAAATTACTACACTCACAGAAATAATGTTGAAATATGGTTGCTGAAGGAAGTATCACTTAAAATTTTCCTCATTTCTTTTTTTTTTTTAATTTTTTTTTTCAACGTTTATTTATTTTTGGGACAGAGAGAGACAGAGCATGAACGGGGGAGGGGCAGAGAGAGAGGGAGACACAGAATCAGAAACAGGCTCCAGGCTCTGAGCCATCAGCCCAGAGCCCGACGCGGGGCTCGAACTCACGGACCGCGAGATCATGACCTGGCTGAAGTCGGACGCTTAACCGACTGCGCCACCCAGGCACCCCAAAAATTTCCTCATTTCTAAGAAACAAAATTTAATGCCAAAGCTTTTCCCATTTGTAAACTGCTTTAAAAATGACAAAAAAAAACAGGGAACAAGAGACAGCTGTTAGATGAATTAAGATTATATGGCTTTGTCATGACCTTAACTCACTGATTTCCTAAATATTTTCATTTTATATTAAAAGAAAAGAGAAATACAAAACAGAAGGTTGTATGTAATAATCTCCATTATTATAAACACTAATGAAGACTGCCATACGGACATAATTTTAGGCAATTTAAATCTTACAAATTTTACAAGAGCCGAATACAAAGGTTTGATAATATTAATAAAATTATTAAAGATGTCTTCTCATACTAATTCATCTATGTATTACGCAAAGTTTTACAAGCCTAACAACACTGAAACATTAAACATGCTTTCAAAAAGTTAAAAGCACAGAGAGTTCAAGCCCCAAAACCTCATGTATTCAAATGGGTGGCATAAGTTAGTATTTTTAACTTCAATCTACATACATGCATAGTCCGGACTCCAGGGCACTGGTCCCGGTAGCCCTGTGCTCCATGGTTTGTAGCCAGGCCCAGGGCTGTGGCTACAGAAGGAGACACCCTAGTGGCAGGATGGCTTCGTAACAGAACACTTTAAGTAAATTCCTTTCTCCAGTTGGGAACTCAGCTCTATTTCTTATGGTAGGAGATTAAAATTCTGTAGAAGTAAAGAAAAAGCCCTTAAATATCTCCTACCTAGGATAGATAGCATACAGCAATAGCTAGTCTGAACAAATGCCCCAAGTCTGAGGAAAATCTTTTGTGGAATCAAAAACTAAAGGTGCCTCTTAATCTGGGGTAGCAAATATAGAGGGGGGAAAAGAATACAATTAGCATCACCATAGAGTTTTTTCTTTCTCTTTCTCCCTCTCCTTACCCCTTGGTAGCTCCAAGGAGGGAGAATTTATACCCTTCCCAGTCCTGTAATGATCCAAAGCTTTTCTCTCCTTTTCTCCCCACCTCCCTTGAGCCTTAGATATTAACTTAAATCAGATTTTTCTCTCTATAAAAATACCAGTTGGTAAGGCAATACAGGATGTTTCCTTAACATTTTCAAACTTATCAATATGTAATATGCAAAGTGGCTGGGCTAAGAGAAGTATTTTTCCAGTCTTGGGTTATTCTTCTATAAGCTCTAGACATATCACAAAGCAAAATCTTTTATTTGGGGCACCAGCCACCAGCAGCTGAGTTTCGACATGCTAATTCACAAAGCAAACCACAGTATTTGGGTGGACTGCACGAGGTGGTGCCAGCAAACTTTGTGGGACTTTCCCCAGAGTACCTGCCCGTACAGAATTACAATAATCCTGGGAAAATGAGCATGTCTGGCCACGCACAGAATCCTAAACTTGGAATTAGACGATTTGGGTTCAACTCGTTAAGCTTTGCGAATAAAGGAACACTGAACGCCTTGATGAAAATAACTCCTCTTTGCTTCTGACTTTCCAGTTCTTAAAATATTTTCCCTTCAAGAATCATGACCAGTTACCACTCTGTGGAACAATGCTTACCACTATTTTAGAGAGAGAAACAGACTCAAGTCCACAGAGCTATTTGTAGATGAAGGGATGAAAAATAGCTCCCAAAGAGCAAAGAACAAGCTTAGAGAATATGCTATCACAGTCAGTATACTCATGGTGATGCAAGTCCCCCTGACCTCATTGGATCAAAAAAGTGGGCCGGGGTGGGGGGCATCTGGCAGGGACACATACACAATGTGTGCTCCCCCAAATTCACACGGGGCTGTTATTTGAATAGGGCCTCTAAGGAAGTAATTAAGGTCAAATGAGGCCACAACGCAAAACACAACACAATGAGGCTACTATGATACAATCAGCGTCCTTCTAAGAAGAGATAACAGACAACTCACTTGCTCTCTCTGAGTGCAAACACTGAGGAAAGGTCAAACAAGGACAGGGGGGGAAAGCAGTCATCTACAAACCAGGAAGAGAGCCCTCACCTCACCAACAATGTGCTGACACCTTGATCCTGAACTGCCCAGCTTCTGAACTGTGAGGATACGTGTTTGTTGTTTAATGCACCCAGTTCATAGTATTTTGTAATGGCAGCCAGAGCCGACTAATAATACACTATGGACGCGGGAGCTAGAAGAATGGCTAAGTTATGACTTTATGATAAGAAAGTACAATTACTAAAAATAGAACACGGTCACCTGCATTCCTGAATAGAACTGTACTTGGAGCCGAGAGGCAAAACCAGGGAAGTTTAAAGGGAATGATGTTTTCACAGCTTGAAATATCCTTCTCACAAAGGTATGCCCTCAACAAGAGAACCTGATCATTCAGACTTTTCTGAGTTAAATTTCCTTTCTTTACGCCCTGCCAATCATGGTCCTTGTCTCAGAGGCTCTCTTTGGACTTCAACAGCACAAGACCACCTTAGCAACTTCAGAGGGCCGCACACTTCCTTTGCATATGTTAATAAATTGGAAAAGCTATAAGCTATTGACTGAGATAAATAGTGACTGTATCAGCGACTTTTCCTATCTTGGCCATGATTCATTGTGTGTATGGACAAGACAACTCTCACAGGGTGAAGTGCTTTCTTCATTTCCAAGTCTTTAGGTGTGCTTTACTACACTCCAAGGACTTTAAACAGATTCCAAGGTTCAGACCTATAACCACCGTTTGTTCTATTTTGCCAAGAGCACATTACAGCTTATTAAGGGGCTGTGTGTAAAATACCCTATTTGATCAGTACAACAAAATCTCTCCTGAGAAAGATCTAAACATTTCCCCCCCAAAATTATGGAAGTGAGTCTTAGCAAGCAGTACAGCCCAGAATCACAATCTTCTTTTTACTACTTTATATATGAGTATATAAATGAAGTAACCCATAGGGAGTCTGGGTGGCTCAGTCAGTTAAGTGTCCGACTTCAGCTCAGGTAATGATTTCACAGTTCATGGGTTCAAGCCCGGCATCAGGCTCTCTGCTGTCAGCAAAGAGCCCACTTCAGATCCTCTGTCTCCCTCTCTCACATAAGCCTTTCCCCTGCTTATGTGCACTCTCTCTCTCTCAAAAATAGACATTAAAATAAATGAATGAATGAATGAAGTAACTCATAAATTTCTTTGTAATAAAGATATATGCGGAGGGGGCGGTCCAAGACGGCAGCACAGGATAATCTTAAACTCACCTCCTCTCACAAACACACCAAATCTACAAGTACATATGGAACAATTCTCTCTGAAAAATCTCAACTAGCCGAACTGGTTTTTCATGAAAAAACAACAAAAGGGCCACACTGAGACAGGTAGGAGAGACAGAGACAGAGTCTTGCCAAAAATCCCACCCCTGAAATGCTGACCAAAAATCAGCAGGGATCTCACAATTCTGGAGCTTTTCCCTGAGGAGTGAGGGGTTCATGCCTCACATTAGGCAACTCAAACCCTTGGGACCTACAATGGAGAAATGAGCCCCCAAAACATCTGGCTTTGAAAACCAATGGGGTTACATCTAGAAGACCCAAAGGGAACCTATAGGGAACCGGGGCTCACACACAGACTCACTCACCTTAGGGACCAGCACAAAAGCAGCAGTTTGAAAAGTACCTTGACTATATAGGGAGGTTCATTTGCTAACCTTAAAGCATCCGCTTGAGGGGCAGGGGCCTGTTCGGACTCTCTCCAGGTATGGAGGTGCTAGCAGATGCCATTTTTGTGCTCTCTCTCTACCGTCATAGCACTGGGGGCACACTCCAGCCTCGTACTCCCGCACAGCCCACTCTAAAGCTTATAACTGTACCGTGGCCCTATGTACTGCTGCCCCACAAACAATGGAGGGCACACCCTGGCCCTGCACTCTCTCACTGACTCAGTAAAGCCAGTGGGAGCATGCAGTCCACACAAGGGATGCTCTTTGATCACCTGGCTCTGGTGGCAGGACAGATTATATTCCTGGGCACCAAGGGACTGTGCCAATCAGAGACCATTCTAGGCAGGCTATCACATCCCCACTCTTCCCATGAAAAATGCCTATTTATTTATCTGGCCTGAGGGGCAGATTTCAGGTTTGCCACACATCTAGAGGCTACAAAGTGATCTTAGGGAATGTAGGACACGGAATGCCATCTTTGTGCTCTTTCTTGAACTTGCTACAGCTTCCATACTTCCTCAAAAGGAGCACATATGTTCATCTAAAGCCCCAGTTTTTTGCAACTGTCACCTATAGGACATTTCCTGATTGCCTGGTCTGGAGACCAGCAGAGATTACACCTGCAGTCCCACAAGATTATATATATTTGCATACTTTATTTTTTTTTTTAATTTTTTTTTTCAACGTTTTTTATTTATTTTTGGGACAGAGAGAGACAGAGCATGAACGGGGGAGGGGCAGAGAGAGAGGGAGACACAGAATCGGAAACAGGCTCCAGGCTCTGAGCCATCAGCCCAGAGCCTGACGCGGGGCTCGAACTCACGGACGGCGAGATCGTGACCTGGCTGAAGTCGGACACTTAACCGACTGCGCCACCCAGGCGCCCCATATATTTGCATACTTTAAAAGCAATTGCCTCAGGGTCTGGCTTCTAATCAGCCTAAAACTAGGTGCTGACTTAAATCCCTTACTTTGGAACAATGACAGATCTTGGCACACGCTCAACAACTGGACCTATCAAGAATGAATCAGGCCACTTAGCCTAAGGTGAGAGAGCTAGGGCAAGGTTGAAAGATAAGGCTCACTTCCTATGTAAGGCCCCTTCTTCAAGACTTGGAGAGGTAGCAGTTTCACCCCATACATAGGGAGAAAAAAAAAAAAAAAAAAAAAGAGTCAAGCAAAATGAGAAAAAAGAATATGCTCCAAACCAAAGAACAACATAAAACTTCAGACAAAAATTTTAAAGAAACAGAGATAAGCAATTTACCTGCTAGAGTGTTCAAATAGTCATAAAGACACTCACCAAAATTGGGGCAAGAATGGATGACCACAGTAAGAACTCCAACAAAGAGAAATAAAATATAAGAAAATATCAAACAGAAGTCAGAGCTGAAGAATACAATAAACGAGATGAGAAATATAAAGAGATGCAACAGCAGAGTAGATGAAGCAGAAGAAAGGATCAGTAATCTGGTAGACAGGGTAGTAGAACTCAACCAAACTGTAGCACAAAGAAAAATGAATTTGAAAAACTGAAGATAGCTTAAAGGACCCACTGCAAATCAGGCAGAGTAACATTCATATATTAGGGGTCCCAGAAGAAGAAGGGGAAGAAAAAGAGGCAGAAAACTTATTTGAAGTAATAATGGCTGAAAACTGGAGCACCTGGGTGGCTCAGTCCATTAAGCATCTGACTTTGCCTTAGGTCATGATCTCACAGTTCGTGGGTTCAGGCCCAGTGTCAGGCTCTGTGCTGACAGCTTGGAGCCTGGAGCCTGCTTCAGATTCTGTGTCTCCCTCTCTCTCTGCCACTCTTCCACTCATGCTCTATCTCTGTCTCTCTCAAAGATAAATAAATTTTAAAAAATAAAAAACAAAACAACATAACATAACATAAAATAAAATAATGGCTAAAAACTTCCATAACCTGGCAACAGAAACAGACATCTAGATCAAGGAAGCCCAGAGAGTTTCAAAAAAAGATAAACCCAGGGGCGCCTGGGTGGCTCAGTCGGTTGAGCGTCAGACTTCGGCTCAGGTCACGATCTCGCGGTCCATGAGTTCGAGCCCCGCATCGGGCTCTGGGCTGATGGCTCAGAGCCTGGAGCCTGCTTCTGATTCTGTGTCTCCCTCTCTCTCTGCCCCTCCCCCGTTCATGCTCTCTCTCTGTCTCAAAAATAAATAAATGTTAAAAAAAAAAAAAAAAGATGAACCCAAAAGTACCATATCACCATACATTATAATTAAAATGTCAAAAGTTAGGGGCAACTGGGTGGCTCAGTCAGTTACATGTCCAACTTCAGCTCAGGTCATGATCTCATGGTTCATGAGTTTGAGCCCCACATTGGGCTCTCTGCTGTCAGCACAAAGCCTGCTTCAGATCCTCTGTCTCCCTCCGTCTTTGCCCCTCCCCACACCCTCTCTCTCTCAAAAATAAATAAATTTTGGAAAAATGTCAAAAGCTAAAGATACAGAAAGAATCTTAGAAGAGCAAAAAAAGAACAACTTGTTACATACATGGAAACCCCTATAAGACTATAAGCAGATTTTTCAGCAAAACATTGCAGGCCAGAAGGGAGTGGCAAAATATATTCCAAGTGCTGAATGGAAAAAACTTCCAACCAAGAATACTTCACCTGGCAAAATTATCACTCAGAACTGAAGGAGAGATAAGGAATGTTTCAAACAAGCAAAAGCTAAAAGAGTTCATTACCACTAAACTAGCCTCACAAGAAATGTTAAAAGGACTTCTTTAAACTGGAAAGAAAAAGTGTTAATTAGTAACAAGAAAATATATGAAAACATAAATATCACTGGAAAAGGTAAATATATAGTAGAGGTAGCGGATTAATCACTTATAAAGCTAGTGTGAAAGTTAAAAAACAGAAGTACCAAAGATAACTATAACAACATCACTTAAGGGATACACAAAATAAAAAGATGTAAAATGTGCATTAAAAACAGGGGCGCCTGGGTGGCGCAGTCGGTTAAGCGTCTGACTTCAGCCAGGTCACGATCTCGCGGTCCGTGAGTTTGAGCCCCGCGTCAGGCTCTGGGCTGATGGCTCAGAGCTTGGAGCCTGTTTCCGATTCTGTGTCTCCCTCTCTCTCTGTCCCTCCCCCGTTCATGCTCTGTCTCTCTCTGTCCCCCCAAAAATAAATAAACGTTGAAAAAAAAAATTTTTTTAATAAATAAATAAAATAAAAACATAAAATGTGGGTTGGGATAAAAACATAGAGGAAGGTGTTCAAACATAAGTTGTTATCACTTAAAATAGACGGTTTTATATACAGGCTGTTACATATGAGCTTCATGGTAACTACAAAGCAAAAACCTACAGGAGATATACAAAAAATTAATAACAAAGAAATCTAAGCATAAAGAAAGTCATCAAACCCCAAGTAAAAGAACAAAACAAAGAAACAAAAGAACTACAAAACAGAAAACAATTAACAAAGCAACACCTAACAATAATTACTTTATTTTTTTTTTAATTTTTTTTTCAACGTTTTTATTTATTTATGGGACAGACAGAGAGCATGAACGGGGGAGGGGCAGAGAGAGAGGGAGACACAGAATCGGAAACAGGCTCCAGGCTCCGAGCCATCAGCCCAGAGCCTGACGTGGGGCTCGAACTCACGGACCGTGAGATCGTGACCTGGCTGAAGTCGGACGCTTAACCGACTGCGCCACCCAGGCGCCCCAACAATAATTACTTTAAATGTAAATGGACTGAATTATTCTCCAATTAAAATAAGACCCATTTATTTATACACTGCCTATAAGTGGCTAATGTTGGATGTAAGAAGGACCCAACAAACTGAAAGTAAAGGTATGAAAAAAGTATTTCATGCAAATGGAAACCAAAAGAAAGGTGAGGTAGCATTATTTGTATCAGGCAAAATAGACTTTAAAACAAAGAGTGTAGGAACGCTTGGGTGGCTCAGTCAGGTGAGCATCCAACTCTTGATTTCAGTTCAAGTCATGATCGCAGGGTCATGGGATCAAGCCCTGTGTCAGGCTCTGTCCTGACATGGGTATGCTTAAGATTCTCTCTCTCTCTCCCTCTGCCCCTCTCCCCCATTCATACTCTCTCTAAAATAAAATTTTAGAGTGTAACAAGAGACAAAGAAGGGCATTACATAATGATACAGGGGTCAATCTAACAAGAGGATATAACATTTGTAAATATGTACATACCCAATTTAGGAGCACCTAAATAGATAAAGCAAAAATTAAAGACCTAAAGGGAGAAAAAGATAGCAATAATAATAGAGGACTTTAATATCAAACTTAGATCAATGAATAAATCATTCAGACAGAAAATCAATATGGAAACATTAACCTTAAATGACACATTAGACCCAATGGACTTAATAGATATATACAGAACATGCCATCCAAAAGCAGCAGAATACAAATTCTTTTCACATGTATAGAACATTCCCCAGGACAGATCATGTGTTTGCCCACAAAACAAATCTCAATAAACTTAAGAAGACTGAAATTAGAGCAGACATCTTTTCTGACCACAATGGTATGAAACTATAAAAAATTATAAGACAGAAACTGGAGAAAATACAGATACAAGGAAGCTAAACAACATGCTACTGAACAATCAATGGTCAACAAAGAAAAGAAAAATAATAAACACCTTGAGACAAATGAAAACAGCATTACAGCTTACCAAAATCTCTGTAATACAGCAAAAGCAGGTCTCAGAAGGCAGTTCATAGTAACGTACGCCTACCTCAAAATAAGATCTCTAACAACACAAAGTTATACCTTAAGAAACTAGAAAAAGAACAAACAAAAACCAAAATTAGTAGAAAGAAAGAAAGACCAGAACAAAAATAAATGAAAGATACACTAAAAAGACAAAAGAAAAGATCAATGAAACTAAGAGCTGGTTCTTTGAAAAGATAAACAAAATTGACAAATGTTTATCTAGCCTCATCAAGAAAAAGAGACAGGTCAAATAAATAAAATCAGAAATGAATGACTAAAAGTTTTAAGTGATACCATACAAATATAAAGGATCATAAGAGACTAGCATGTACAATTATATGCCAACAAACTGACCAATGGACAGGTTCCTAGAAATGTACAATCATCCAAGAATGAAATATAAAGAAATAGAAAATCTGAATAAATCAATTACTGATAAAGAGATTAAATCAGTAATAAAAATTGCCTAACAAACAAAAATTCAGGACTAGATGGCTAAATTATTGAATTAACTAATAACTAATAAACATTTAAAGAAAATTGAATATCTATCCTTTTCAAAAAATTGAAGAAGGAATGCTTCCAGAATCATTTTATGAGGTCAGCATTACCTTGATACCAAAAGCAGAGACAAAAAAAGAAAATTATAGGACAATACCCCTGAGGAACATTGATGCAAAAATCCTCCACAAACCAAATTCAACAATACATTAAAATACACCATGATCACATAAGATTTATTCCAAGGTTTCATGGATGGTTCGATAAACATCAAACTCAATGTGGTATACCACATTACAAAAAGAATTAAAATCATATGATCATCTCAACAAAAGAAGAAAAAGCGTTTGACAAAATTCAACATCCGTTATGATAAATACTTTCAAAAGAGTGGATAAAGGGTTAATGTACCTCAATATAAATAAGGACATTTACAACTGACCTACAGCTGACATCTTACTCATTGGTGAAAAGCTATAAGCTTTTCCCCTAAGATCAGGAGAGACAAGGATGCCCACTTTTATTCAACATAGTACTGGAAATCCTAGCCACAGTAATCAGACAAGAAAAAGAAATAAAAGGCGTCCAAATCAGAAAGAAGTAAAATTGTCACTACTGGAGAATAACATGGTTTTATATACAGAAAACCCTAGAAACTCTACAAAAAAACTGTAAGACCTAATAAACCATTTCAATAAAGTTGCAGAGTACAAAAACAACATACAGTAACAATGGATTCCTATACAGTAACAATGGACTATCAGAAAGAGAAATTAAGAAAATAATCCCATTCATAATTGCATTAAAAATACCTAGGAATACCTTTAACTGAGGAAGTGAAAGACCTTACACTAAAAACTGTAAGACACTCATGAAAGAGGGGCATCTGAGTGGGTCAGTTGGTTAAGTGTCCAACCCTTGATTTTGGCTCAGGTCATGATCTTGAGTTTTGTGAGTTTGAGCCCCGCTTGGGATTCTCTCTTTCCCTCTCTCTCTCTGCCCCTCCCCCACTTGCACTCTCTCTCTCTCTCTCTCTCTCTCTCTCTCTCAAAATAAATAAATGTTAAAAAAAAAAAGATACTCATAAAAGAAACTGAGACAGACACAAACTGGTATCTGTGCTCACAGATGGGAAGAACTAATATTGCTAAAATTGTCCATATTACCCAAAGCAATCTACAGATTCAATGTAATTCTCATCAAAATCCCATCACTTTTTTCTCAGAAAAAGAACAATCCTCCAATTTGTATGGAACCACAAAAGGTCCCAAATAGCCAAAGCAATCTTGAGAAAGGAGAACAAGGATACAGGTTTCAGGTTCACTAATTTCAAAGCTACAGTAATCAAAATAGTATAGTATGGGCATAAAAACAGAAACACAGATAAAACAGGCAAGAGTCCAGAAATGAACCCACATATATACAGTCAGACAAGGAGGGTAAGAATATAAAATGGGGAAAGGACTCTTTAATAAATGGTGCTGGGAAAACTGAACAGCCATGTGCAAAAGAATGAAACTAGACTACTATCTTATACCATACCCAAAAATTAACTTAAAATGGATTAAACACTTGAATGTAAAACCTGAAACCATAAGACTCATAGAAGAAAACAGGTAGTAAACTCCTTGACATCAGTCTTGGAGAGGTCTTGGAGATATGACTCCAAAAGCAAAGGCAACAAAAGCAAAAATAAACAAGTGAGACTATTCCAAATTAAAAAGCCTCTGCACAGGGAAGGAACCTATCAACAAAATGAAAAGAGAACCTCTTGCATTGGAGAAAATATGTACACATCATATATCCAATAAGGGGTTAACATCCAAAATACATAAAAAAAACTCATACAACTAAACAGCAAAAAAACAAAACAAAAACAAAAACACAATATGATTAAAAAATGGGCAGAGGATCTGAACAGACATTTTTCCAAAGACAACATACAGATGGCCAACAAGTACACTAAACAGGTTCCACATTAGTAAATCACCAGGGAAATGCAAATCAAATCCTATTGTAGTCTTACTGTAGATATCACTTCACGCCTGTTAGAATGGCATTATGAAAAAGATAAGAAACAACAGCTGCTGAGCAAGATGTGGAGAAAAGGGAACACTTGTGCACTGTTGGGAATATAAATTGGTACAGCCACTATGAAAACAGTATGGAAGCTGCTCAAAATATTTAAAATATAACTTCCATATGATCCTAGCAGTTCCACTTCTGGGTATTTATCCAAAGAAAATGAAAACACCAAGTGAAAAGATATATGCACCCCTATGTTCATTTCATTACAGCAGTATTCATATAGCCAAGATAGGGAAAAAACCTAAGTGCCCACTGATGGATGAATGAATAAAGAAGACGCAGTGTGTGTGTGTGTGTGTGTGTGTGTGTGTGTGTGTGTGTGAATATGTATAGATAGATATTGATACACACACACAATGGGATATACTCAGCCTTAAAAAAAAAAAAAAAGAAAGAAATCTTGCTATTTGCAGCAACATGGAAAGACCTTGAAAGTTTTTACTAACAGAAACAAGTCAGACAAAGGAAGACAAATACCACAGGATCTAACTTATACATGGAAAAACAAAGAAACAAATCAACGAACGAACAAAACAAAACTCATGGATACAGAGAACAGAGTGGTTAGTGCCAGAGAGGAGGTTGGGAAGATGCGCAAAATGGGTGAAGGGGATGAGGGGATACACATTTCCAGCTGTAAGATGCATAGGTCGTGGTGACAATGGGACTGTGGTGCATAGTTTAAGCTGCTGGGAGAGCAGATACTGAAAGCTCGCTCATTTGCTCATGTGCTCTCACAAACACAATATATATACACACACACACACACACACACACACACACACACACATATATACGTATGTATATATTTTATAGCTTCATAGCTTTCAGCATACGAACATTATATAAGCTAATGTTCATATGCTGAAAGCTATGAAGCTATAAAATATATATACACATATATATTTTGTAACTTTTATGCTGACGAATGGTGACTAGACTCATTATACTCATTTCCCAGTCATACAAATGTTGAATCATTACAATATACACCCAAAACTAAATATAATTTTGTATGTCAATTAAATCTCAATAAAAAAATAAACTAAAAAAATGGAGTGTCTGGGTGGCTCAGTTGGTTAAGCGTCCAACTCTTGCTCTCAGCTCAGCTCTGAATCTCAGGGTTGTGAGTTCAAGCCCTGTGCTGGGCTCCATGCTGAGCATGGAACCTACTTTATAAAATACTATACTATACTATACTATAAATAAAGAGATATATGCAGTTATTTGCAAAACATGACAGCTAGCTTTTATAGTTCATGTTTCAAAAGCTAGACAGGTTCTATTTTAGCTTAACATTTTTATTTCATTAGCAGTAATAGCATGAAGATTTGAAAACAAAGACATGCTCACTTGGAGGACTTATTCCAAACTAAGGAACATTTCACCACAGATCTATCCAAAGCTTTGTAGAAACAACCATCAGTTGGGGCGCCTGGGTGGCGCAGTCGGTTAAGCGTCCGACTTCAGCCAGGTCATGATCTCGCGGTCCGTGAGTTCGAGCCCCGCGTCGGGCTCTGGGCTGATGGCTCAGAGCCTGGAGCCTGTTTCCGATTCTGTGTCTCCCTCTCTCTCTGCCCCTCCCCCGTTCATGCTCTGTCTCTCTCTGTCCCCAAAAAATAAATAAACGTTAAAAAAAAAATTTAAAAAAAAAAAGAAACAACCATCAGTTATCCACACTTAGGCTGAAATCGGGGAAAGTTAACCAGTAATTCAAATTAGAGACTAATCCAGAGTTAGTGTCTATTGGGTGGGGAAAACAGCTACACAAACTAATCTTAATGTCGTTATAAACCAATATATAAAAATATAAAGTAATCCCATGTAGCTATAAACTAGTAATTTCAACAAAGGAAGGAAGAAACTATGTTTGCTTACTCATATGCAAGGCAAAACCAAAAACTTATAAATTTCATTCAAATGGAATTTGGGTGGGTTTTCTTTGCACATCATTTAATTTTTAAATTAAAATAGATGCAACATCTATCTTGTAACACAACAGTCTTCTTTAAAAATATTTTTTAACATTTATTCATTTTTGAGAGACAGAGTGTTAGTGGGGGAGGGGCAGAGACAGAGGGAGACACAGAATCCAAAGCAGGCTCCAGGCTCTGAGCTGCCAGCAAAGAGCCTGATGCGGGGTCTAGAACTCACGAACTGTGAGATCATGACCTGAGCCGAAGTTGGATGCCCAACTGACTGAGCCACCCAGGTGCCCCAATACGACAGTGTTCTATACTAAAAAGAGTAAAAGTAAAATATCACTACTTGATATTTTAAATATCAATACTTAAATATCAATACTATTTAAAATATCAATATAGGGGCGCCTGGGTGGCGCAGTCGGTTAAGCGTCCAACTTCAGCCAGGTCACAATCTCGCGGTCCGTGAGTTCGAGCCCCGCGTCGGGCTCTGGGCTGATGGCTCAGAGCCTGGAGCCTGTTTCCGATTCTGTGTCTCCCTCTCTCTCTGCCCCTCCCCTGTTCATGCTCTGTCTCTCTCTGTCCCAAAAATAAATAAACGTTGAAAAAAAAAATTTTAAAAAATAAAATAAAATATCAATATATTATAACAACAAAAGAGCAATCTCATACTAATTCAAGAATTTAGCTCCACAAAATAAATCCAACCATAAACTATAAGCCATTCACAAAATAACCAAAATACCTTCCTCATGTAGGTTTTTGCGTTTTTAAAATTATAATTTTAAGATCTTTTCAAGAAGAAAAAGTCAACACCATTTTAAAAATAAATTTTAGGGGGTGCCTGGGTGGCTCATTCGGTTGGGCATCTGACTTTGGCTCAGGTCATGATCTCACGGTTCGTGGGTTCGAGTCCCACATCGGGCTCTGTGCTGACAGCTCAGAGCCTGGAGCCGGTTTCAAATTCTGTGTCTCCCTCTCTCCCTGCCCCTCCCCCACTTGCACTCTGTCTTCCTCTGTCTCAAAAATAAGTAAACATTAAAAAAATTTTAAGAAAATAAAATAAATAAATAAATAAATGTTAGTAAAATGCCTTAAAAGATCTAAGCGCACCTATATAAAAGATACTAACAAATGCGTTTTATATTTTGATACTGTAAATATTCACATATATCTATTTAATCGAGGTAAACATTTCCACTAAGGTAAATAATTATTTCCCTTTAGCTTATTCTTTAAGTTGAAAGATTCCTCTTTTCTTATTTAAATCTCTAAGTGGTAAGGAGCCCTCAAGGTGGTAGAAAGATTTCCAGGAATTGAGGGGAAAGTGTGAGTTGGCCAAATTTCTAACAATGCCTGGTTCCCTCACTCCAGCTCACTTAACAAGACTTGCTCCATTTTTGTCAAACACACACACATAAAGGTTGGGGGAGGGTCTGAATACCAATTTGAATATCTTATCTATTTGAAGGCAAAGTCCTATACCTAAAATAGCTGCAAAATTACTGCTCCAAAGTAGATCCTACAAGGTGTCTCTGTGTGATAACCAAACAGTGATGGGGACATGTACCAGTTTCTCTTCCAAAAGACTTCTGTGTCTCAACTTCATCTCACAAAGTTGTCACACTCTGTCACAAAGATAGTACACACTCTGTTCATTCGCAACAGGGTGCACGTTGTATTGTGGGGCTATCCACACTTTAAAGTCTTCAACCACAATTAGCTCGAAATTAACCAAGTTCGATTATCTAGAATGATGAATATACATCATCCACCCAGCTGGCGTGGGGCTTGGTGACCTTTCAGCTCTAAAACATACATTCTTTCTTACAGCAAAGAAATTTACCAAAAACTACTTGGTTAGATCACAGCCTAGCCTGATATCTGGGAACCTAATTACAGAGACAATAGCTACCAAAGGTTATAGCCCGTGACCAGGTAAAATTTTAACCTCCCCGCCCCACCCACATATCGTATATAGGATATAGATGACACCATATATACATTATATATATATATAATATATATATATTATATATATATATTTATCTCACTAAATGAGAATTGATTTGTATATGTTTGGTACAATTGAATTTGATTTACATGGAAACCTTTGGATGTTTAAAGCAGTTTGAAAAAGATTCTCTAAAATATGTAAACCTTAAAACTTCAGTAGCTCATAAACATGGAAACAAGTATCTGGGACATCTATTCCAAATGTCTACACCAAGAAAGATTTTCTTTGGCTGTTTTTATTCAATTGTCATGGCAACGATTGTTGTCACTGTAGATCAGGGCAAGCAGAAGAGTTTAGTGATTAGACAGATCTATTCTGTTTCAGAATTATAAGATCGATAATGTGACCTTGGGGAAATCATTCTCTTTATAAAACTGTCAATTTATAAGAATAAGGATTAAAATGATTCATCGGAAACACAAGAGAAAAGTAAAAAGCTGAAAATGCACCAGGTCCTAATAAAGTTATCTCTGTCATAAACAAAAGCAACAGAAACAAAGATAACTTTAAGATCTGGTTCTGGGGGCACCTACGTGGCTCGGTTAAGCTTCTGACTTTGGCTCAGGTCCTGATCTCATGGTTTGTGAGTTCAAATCCCACATTAGGCTCTGCACTGACAGTGGAAAACCTGCCTCAAATTCTCTCTCTCCCTCTCTCTCTGTCCCTTCCCCAGTTGTGTTTGCAAGCACTCTCCCTCTCTCTGAAAATAAATAAACTTTAAAAAAAAAAAAAAAAAGGAGGGGTGTCTGGGTGGCTCAGTTGGTTAAGCGCCTGACTTTGACTCAGGACATGATCTCACAGTTCATGGGTTCGAGCCCCGCATCAGGCTCTGTGCTGGCAACTCAGAGGCTGCAACCTGCTTCAGATTCTGTGCCTCCCTTGTTCTGCCCCTCCCCCACTCCTGCTCTGTCTCCCCCTCTCTCATTATTAAAATAAATATTTAAAAAAAAATTTTTTTAAAAAAAAGGATCTGGTTCTGATTATCACTGACTAACCATGACAACTATACTAGTCACTTAACCATCTTGCCTTCAGCCTTTTTCCATTTATTATTAATATTGATACGCACAGTACATACATAGAAGCATTAAGGACATAATGTGTAAAAATATTTCAGAAAAATAAAGAATACATATTTGGATTGTTACAAATTATAGCTATAAGTATAAATAATAAGATTGGAAAAATGTACTTTTAATACTTTACTAAAATGACTTATCAGTGTAAAAATGGTATTTTGTTCATTGCCAGATTTCTTTTACTATAATAATAAAATGTCAAACCTCAATGTTTCTCTAAATTTGATGTATTTTTCTTTGTTTTGTAGTTCAATCATTAACTCCCTTATCCAACATTTTCAAATAATTTGAAATCAATACAATTCTGAGTATGTACAAGGCACTATGCCATCCATGTGCCTTTATTAAGACGTTCATCAAACTGTGGACTGCCAAGGCCCTTTGCTTTCTTCATTTTTTTTTTCCTCTTGGGTTTACATTCCATTTGGATGGTAACTTTACCTGAATTCCCTCCACCCCCAGCTACTGCTAAGAAGAAAGAAGAGAACAAACTAAAATTATTCTGCACCCCTCATGCACTTGGCACTGTGCCATCATACCTACATTATCTCGGTCAATCCTCACAACAACCCCAGGAGACAAGTATTCACATACATTTTAGAGATGAGAAAGATGAGCACCACATCAGAGAAAGCATTTAAACTACATATATGCTGAATCCAAAGCATAGGATCTTTCCATTATGTCAGCAGTTTCCATTCCATTCCATTTCGTGTTACTTTATTTGAACGTAGGTAACACAGGATGTTACATTTGTTCCCATAATTGTATCTCACAGGCCAGTACAACACACACACACACACACACACACACACACACACACACACACACACAATACTGGTGGACCTCACAACGCTGGCAACATTTTATTTTCTAAGAAATAACATATATTTTTACAAGTCCTCCTATCTACTATCACCATTACTTCCTAAAGCAAAAGGATAATGTAATGAAACAGAACAGAAAGACGATCTCAAAATAAGAAACAAGTTTGACAGCCTTATAAAACAACCATATAAAAAGGTTGTCAACTGTTCGTTCTTTGGAAGGCTTGTTTTTATTTGTGTTTTGTTTTTGTTTTTGATTTTTTGTTTTGCAATTTTCACCACAGGGCCTCCAACTGCTGGATGAGAACAAGTACAAGAGGAGTAAAACACAGAAGCTAAAACATTGTCCTACAGACTCTTCCTATTTTCAGTATAGTGGTGGTAAGAACGTGTGTTGCGTTGGGGTGCCCGGGAGGCTCAGTCGGTTAAGCATCCAACTTCGGCTCAGGTCAGGATCTCGTGGTTTCTGGGTTCAAGCCCTGCGTCGGGCTCTGTGCTGATGGCTCAGAGCCTGGAAGCTGCTTCAGATTCCGGGTCTCCCTCTCTCTGCCCCTCCCCCCTTGCACTCTGTCTCTGTGTCTCTCAAAAATAAATAAACATTAAGAACGCATGTTGCGTTGACTAAAGCCACGGGCTCTTTCAAAGTCAGATGTGCCAAGGTTCTGCGGACAAAGAAAATTACCAGAGGTTTAAAAAGAAGGTAAAGAAGCTCCTGGTACCAGTAAGTGAACATTTTCAGTACTGTTACAGAGAGCGGGGCTTCCTGGGGTTTTTCCTTCAAATCAAATCTCTGCACCTGATGCAATCAAAAGAGCAGTTAAAAAGACTAAATCTATTACCTTGTACCTGAGAGACCCATCCATCTGCAGCTGCTCTCCTGTCTTCTCAGCCTTACCTATCACATTTAATTAAAAAGAGTCAGGGCTGTGTCTTTCTCATGTTTTGATGCAGCATCTGACATTAGAATGCTGTTATTCTTTGAGGATGGGTATACGATGAATTTATTATCTCACTGCCAAGCCAGAAAAAGATGCAAATAATAAGTGAATTTGAGCTAAATTTTCAGAACAAATTTATATTTAAAAAAATTCATAGTCTGGGGCACCTGGGTGGCTCAGTTGGTTAAGCGTCCGACTTCGGCCCAGCTCACGATCTCAGGTTTGTGAGTTCAAGCCCCGCGTCCGGCTCTGTGCTGACTGCTCAGAGCCTGGAGCCTGCTTCCCATTCTGTCTCTCCCTCTCCCTCCACCCCTCCCCCACTCACGCTCTGCCTCTCTCTCTCTCAAAAATGAATAAACTTAAAAAAAATTAAAAAAAAAAATCACAGTCTGTCCTCAAGACAGTGACCACTAGCAAAAGACAACAATTCTGAGTGCATGCATCAAATAAATAGTCACTACAGTCTCTTCCATATTTAAACTATAAACACAGGGAATTTCAGATTGTATTCCAATGCTTCTCCGCTGCCATGAGAACTCTGGACGTTTCTGGATATTTCAGCAGTCTGAACAACTCACTCTTAATAATTATTCCCTTAAAGTTCCACATGTCATGGAATGGCTGACACTGTATTCTGATAGGAATACTACCAACCTTAAGAGTGTTTACGAAGGTAGAAGGAAAATCACTATATATGTGTGATATTATTCAAAAAGCAGATAAATGTGTTCCTATAATATTTCTCACTTAACACTTAACCAATGAAAAAAATAATTTGCCTAATTATTTGATTAAGCCCCTTAATGTATATCTTTGTCACTAATACAAGCATCTCACAACAAATTATAAATACTCATGTTTTGATAGCATTTTCTAAAAGGAAACCTAAATATTTACCTTTTTTCAAGCACTATATTTATTTGTAATTTCACTGACTTGCCAGGCAAAGGATGGGATCAAGGGTCTAGGAAGGGAGGCACACAGACAGAAAATCACCTGCTGTTTGCTGCAACTGAACTTGGAACTGACCTCTCCAATTCATGACTATTTATAAACATCTAGTGTATCAGGCACCACACGAGGTACCTCACAGCCGCCTGCCGCTCTACTATTCCATCCCGATTGATTTTCAAAAGTCTTCAGAATGGAGACTGGATGCCTAAAGCTTCTAAATGGTCACTTTGAAATAAAGTTCCTGCTTTTATGAAATACTTCTTATAAGGCCAACGTAATTGGCAAATTCTCTCTTTTAAGGATGAAACAGTATCCTGATGCCCTACGTTTCACATGGTGCAGTTAGGTTATGTACTGACACTGCCCAAAGATTAAATAATAAAATGAATATTGTTGATTTTGTCACTGACACCCTTAAAGTCATAATATGATGTTATCAGGACAATCTACTCAATATTGAAAATAAAATGCTTTCTAACTGTTTAATTAAAAAAAACTACAAGGAGGGTGAATTAAGCATTTTTCTGGGCTACATATTTAGGATTCAATCTTACTGAATTTCATTATTCATTCTATATGCTCTTCCCTTTACTCAGACTGTCCATTCCTTTTATCACTCACTTTTGAAGGCCTAATTCAAATGTGCGCTCCTCTGTGGAGTCTTCCCTATGGATCTAGAAAAGATCAAGCCCACACATATATGTGCTCACACTGCACTTTGAATAAACCTCCATAATTCATTACCATTTATAAGCATCTCGTATGTCAGGCACTATTTTAGGTGCTTAACATATTTCCCACTTAACTGCACTGTTTCTGAGCCTTTCTCACATCAATGAGAGTCTGTCTAGAGGAAAAAACTTCACACCCATTTTTAGCCATGCAGTACCTATCACAGAGCATGGCATCAAAGAGGTTTTTGAATGAATTTCGATACTTTATTAACACTATGCATTTTATTAAGAGAAATATACACTTGTGTATTCACCTAAAATATAAGCTAGAATTTTATCAGCGTCTTCAAGTTTTTTTATTCTAAAGCAAAATTTGATTCTTGATTTTCTTCTCTAGTTCAAATTGACATAAATAATTGCTTAACATCATCAGTATGTTTTCCACACGTCACATCCTCACTCCCAACGTTTTTTCCCCTTTTTCCACACAAAATCAACTGTTGAAATAACTTGGTCTCTAAATCAGGAGACTTACTCGCCGCATGCTTTATTACATCACAGTGAGGCAGACCTGTATTCAGATCTCAACTCAGTTATTTACTAGCTGTATGATTTTGCTTTGTTTCTTCGTTTCTAGAATAGAGATAATAGTCTACGTTTGACAGAACTATTGAGAAGAGTAAATTAAATAATAAATTTGAAGCACTGGCACATACTAAACACCCAGTACATGGGCACTGTTGTCCATGTGACGCAGACTTAGCCTTATTCCAGCAATGATTATCACAGTCTTAGCTTAGACCAGTGGTACCCAAACAAGTGTATCTAACAAAAAACACAACAAATACTTGTGTGACTCTCCTGAAAGATTTTTCATTGGTGGAAGGACAAGAGAAGGTAGGTATAGGCACAAAGCTAGAAAACTATCCCCTGATGACTTTGAAATCACAGTTGAAATCACTATTTTAAAATTTTAAATTTATTAAACTTTTTAAGTCCAAACCAAATCCATCTATTAACAAAATGTTAAAAGGCCAAATCTGAGTTCCCTATTTGCCATTAAAATAGACATATTTTAAGGGCTCCTGGGTGGCTCAGTCGGTTAAGCGTCAGAATCTTGATTTCGGCTCAGGTCATGATCTCACAGTTCGTGAGTTCGAGCCTGGGTCGGGTTCTGCACTGCCATTGCTGAGTCTGCTCGGGATTCTTTCTCTCTCCCTCTCTCCGCCCCTCCTGCTCTCTCTTTCTATCTCTAGGTAAATAAATAAACTTAAATAGAATAAAATAGATATATTTTATTCAACAAAATATTTGTCAACATAGCCAGCTTCCTTAGTAATACATGCTTAATTAAAATAATTATATTGATTTTAGGGGCGCCTGGGTGGCGCAGTCGGTTAAGCGTCCGACTTCAGCCAGGTCATGATCTCACGGTCCGTAAGTTCGAGCCCCGCGTCGGGCTCTGGGCTGACAGCTCAGAGCCTGGAGCCTGTTTCGGATTCTGTGTCTCCCTCTCTCTCTGCCCCTCCCCCGTTCATGCTCTGTCTCTCTCTGTCCCAAAAATAAATAAACGTTGAAACAAAAAAAAATTTTTTTTTAAATAATTATATTGATTTTAAATTCTCCTACAGATTAAGATGTAGAAAAAGTATTTCACTTTATAACCAATTCCCAACTTGGGGTTTATTATTTTTTTTAATATTTTAATGCTTATTTTTGAGACAGACACAGAGAGAAAGAGAGAGACAGAGCACAAGTTGGGGAGGAGCAGAGAGAGAGGGAGACACAGAATCTGAAGCAGGATCCAGGCTTTGAGCTGTCAGCACAGAGGCCAACGCAGGGCTCAAATACACGGACCGTGAGATTATGACCTGAGTCGAAGTCAGACGCTCAACCAACTGAGCCATCCAGGCGCCCCTAGGGCTTATTAGTTTATAAAATCAGAAAGGCAATGAATGCCCTTGTCATCCCTGTCACTGCATGAAGAGACAGCTAACATTATCACCATGGCCAGATGTGCTCAGGGCTCAAAGCTGCTCTTCTACTAGGTCAGAAAGGTCTCTATTGGTTTTACTGTTGTTCAACTTAACTATCGAGCTCAGCCTTTTAGAACAGTCTGTAAGTGTGAAATAAAAATACTGCAATAGCCACACATTCATTCTTTAAAAATGCAGTAATAACTGAAGAGCTCACGTGCCAGGCACTGTTTTAGGCATGTTCCTGCTCTCAGGAAGTTTACTTTCTAGGATAGGGGAACAGCAAATACACAAATAAACATACTAAGTAATAGTATGTCAGGGGATGACAGTTCCACGAAGAAAAGTAGAGTAAGAGGAACAGAGACTAACTATATATAAAGTGTTCAAGGAAGGCTTCTCTCTGGAAGATATTTCAGCAGAGACCTAACAGAAGGGAAACAGCAATCCATGTGGCTGTCAAGGGAAGAAGCATTCTAGAAGAGGATACAGAGAGTGCAAAGGCCCTGAGGCAGACGCATGTTTGAAGTGCTCTGGGAAAAACAGGTTAGAAGACAGGGAGGGAAAAAGGTAAGAGATGAAGTTAAACAGACAGCATGAAATTATCTCATGGAGGACCTTACAGGCAATGCTAAGGCCTTTGGGTTTTAATCTCAGTTATAAGGGGAAGGACAAAGCATACAGTGAGCAGAGAAATGACTTAATCTGAACTATGTTTGAAAATTACGACTGCTGTGTGAAAAATAAGCTACAGAGAACAAAGGTAGAAGCAGGGAGACTAGAAGCACAGATGACAGATTCTTGTCAAATATAAATGCTTAGCCACAGGAGAAAATAAAATTTCCTGGTCTTAATTAATGAACATGGTGACCTCTATTCCCGGCGACAAGACTGCAAAAGATGTTAGCACCTGTTCCATGTCAAAGCACGACAAAACTGTTTGCCAACAAATTAGTCAGACCTGGGGGGGGGGGATAATAATTGTTTGCAAGGCAAATGACACTTCATTTACAAAGGTTTTTCCATGATGTAGATTAATCCTTAAAGCTTTAGACGCACATGCCCAAATCTGCCAGATTCATGAAAGCCAAACTACAAAGACAGGAATGAATTATCTACTTCCAGGAATGGGAGACCAAGCCCAGCTCTCCCCCTAAAGATTAAGTAGAAAAACTTGACAAAAAAGAATTGAAAGCAAAAATTAAAAAAACATTTCCTTGAAGGCACTAGAGAGCCAACAACCAAGGGACGATTTACGGTTCAGGATCCTGGGGCGGCCCAGGGATGTAAACTCATTCTTTGGGGGCACTCCTCCCTTCCTCCTTAAGAGAAGCAGACATTCAAATGACCAATTAAAAAAAGCAGGGAGGGTGGTAAAGGCAATCCATCTTATCAGCAATTTACAAAATAAATATTAAAACCATGATAGTAAAAACCACATTCACCAAAAAGGCTACAAACTAAAAAGACTTACTGCCAAGTTCTGGGAATGATGTCAAACAATCACACGTTCTTACACACTGCCCGTGTGAGTGTATTCTGTGCAACTACTTCCAAATTAAACACACACATCCTCGAGCAGATTGTAAGAACGACCCCAATTCTTCACCCTTTGCTACAAGACATTACCTCTGAAATGTGATTCTGTAGCACCTCCGAGAACTAATTAGAATCTATTTCCCTACTTTGTGACTTACTCTGGCCAACAGAATGTGACGAAAACAACAGTGTGCGCGTTCCGCACTGAGGCCTCAGGAAGCCTGGTGTCGTTTCGTGTTTCCCTCTGAACCTGGTGAACAAGCCCGGGCTAAGCTGCTCAGTGATGAAAGACCTGAAGCCCGAGCACCCCAGTCACCACGGCAAGTAAAGCCATCCGAAACTCGCCCGCCCCCAGCCAACTGCCGGCACATCAGCGATACCAACTGGCTCAGGCAAGCCCAGAGAGCAAACTACCCCGCCCACTCGCACACTCGTGACCAATAATAAACGGTGAGTGTTTTCAACCACTGAATCTTGAAGTGGTTTGTGATACAGCAAGAGCTAACGGTACCCAAAATGAACTACAGTCATGATGATATATATGATTATATATGTGTATTATGTATGTAATACTGGCTTTGGAACCGAACAGTGGCCTAATAAGCCTTGAAAAATGGAGAGCAAACTGTTAGCAAAAGCTGGAAAAGGGGAACACAGCTTGCACTGGAGGCTGTAAATTTTAGGAGCCTGTGCCTATAGTAACAAAACAAGTGGCAAAATCGTGTCACCGAGAATACCCAGAAGATGAAAAAGTTACTCGATGGACATCTGGATTTGCCGGAGATCTCTAGGCAAATGTTCACGGTCGGCTCATTGTCCCTGGCTGTGCAAGATAAGCTAATGATGGCAAGAAAGACACAACCTAAAGAAAAAAGTGATCGCTTTATAAGGAAAATTTAGGAGGCGTAAAGAGGGGCCAAGCCTTGCTGGGCTGGAAAATAAGACGGCTTCTCATCTCCAGTCTCTCAGCTGGCTAACATTCACCAAATACAATACCATCAAGGGCTGTAGATCCAAATCAAGGGACCAGACATAAAACCCTTTGTTAACCTAAAAGAATTATGGAGGGGTCTACCAGACCCTCTCAGCTAAGCTTTCTAGGTTTAAAGGAGTTGCCTCACAGCAGGCGAATGCCCCCAAAGTAAGTCTACTGGAAGAGGCATGTCTCCGAAAGAACTTAAAGTATGGCTTTGGGCTTATCATAAAACCCAGCAATTCCACTCACAGGCATCTACCCAAACAGAAATGGGTGATCACATGTAACAGGAGGCACACATACAAGAATGCCGACAGCAGCAGTATATATATTAGTTAAAAACTGGAAACAACCAGGGGCACCTGGGTGGCTCAGTCAGTTAAGCCTCCAACCCTTGATTTCCGCTCAGGTCATGATGTCACAGTTCATGTGTACGAACCCCGCGTTAGGCTCTGCACTGACAGTGTGGAGCCTGCTTGGGATTCTCTCTCACGTTCTCTCTCTGCCCCTCCCCTACTTGTGCTCACTGTCTCCCTCAAAATAAATAAACTTATTTTTTTAAGTTTAAATTAAAAAAAAACAAACAAACACAGAAACAACCCGAATGCCTAAGTAAAACATGGTTGACTCATATCATAAAACACCATACAACACAGCAAATGAACAAACTACAGGTGTATTATTACATGGATGAATACCACAAACATAACACTGAAGAATCCAGAAACAAAAGAGCATAGTCAATATAATTTGCGTTAGATAAGGTGAAAAATGAAGCCATCAAAGCTAAACTGCAGTGTTTAGAGATACATGATTAGGGGATAAAAGCATAAAGAAAAACAAGAAATAGTATCATAGAAGGTAGATTTGCATGGGGGGAATTTATTTGGAAGAAGCCAAGACTTCTGGCACGCTGGCACTATTTTAGACCTTGATCTGGCTGGTAGTTACACAGATGTGACCCTAGTGAATAACAGGACATCTATGTTTTATGCATTTTTCTGTATACATATAATTTGGCATGTGTAAGAGATGTGAATAAGCGATGCTACAGGTCAGACTCAGGTAGTAAGAGAACTAAGAACATGTCTAGGTTGGCGAGCACCACAGAACAGAGCCATTTCCTAAAATGAGATGCTTTGCTGAGATTTTATTTGATACATGTAATCAAAGCAACAGTGATATATTCTGTCAGCCTGCTTAAGAATAAAGGGGTAGAAAGGATTCCCGGTGTTTGCTCCATCATGATAAAATCTAGCAGGTACCGTATTACGAGGGGAACCATCACTGTGTCTCATCAGAAGCACCATTTGCTTTCAATAATACTTTATTGAGATCTCTGTTCCATAGCAATTCAGAAAGTCCTGATAGATATAAAATGGCTTCTTCCGTCATTTATCTAGTTGCTCTACAGAAGTTCTGTGTGAAATTTTACTTGAGGAGAAACACTTAAGTAGAATTCCCTCCTTGTGCCCTGACAGCTGAAAACACAAGACCTTTGTGCCAGGCAAAGACCACAGATGGCAGACCCCACAAGGTAAGACCCCACTCAAGGCTTCAAAACCGTATCCCAGTTGTGTATCAACTTGACCTGTGTGATAAGAGACATGTATGGTACAAAACAATATACTAAACTACCTACCTTCAATTAGAACTTTCTCTTAACCACTATAAAACAAATATACACAAAAACAGACTGAAAAAAACACACATTCATATCTGCCCAATTCATATTCTACTGCTGAATAATTTTTGAAATCTGTAACCCAAGTATAAAAGAGTTACAGACGGATTGACTTCAGAGAATAGTTTTCTTTAAAAAACAAACAAACAAACAAACAAACAAAGACTGGGGCACCTCGGTGGCTCAGGCGGTTGAGCATCTGATTCTTGATTACCGACTCAGGTCATGGTCTCTCGGTGGTGAGATCAAGCTCCACTATCTCTCTCTCTCTATCCCTCCTACCCCCCCACCCCTGCCCCCAGTCATTCTCCCTCTCTCTCTCTCAAATAAAAAATATAAACTCATTAAACAAGAGAAAAGAAAAAAAAATCTGCTTGCACTGGCACCTAATACCTTTAATTAAATTTTCAGAATGTACCAGTTGGCTGATGTTAGTACGGGATATGCTGTAACACTATTATAAATAAAACTCATTTTCCGATGAATCTGTAATTGTGAAATGGGCTAGAAGATTAGTACCGTTTTATTTTTAAAGAGCATTACAAAGCAGACAATATGCAATTTTAAAATACAAGCTAACATTTTGAGATCTGTGGTCAATTTAATTCTCCAAATATAGACACAATATCTCTTATCCTTCTCTTACAATATGACTTTAAGACTTGTCCCATAGATAGGTGGGGTCAATATCCCTCCTCCTTGAACTTGGCAGACCTTTGTGATTGCTTCAACCAATAGTCACATAGAAATTATCCTATGTGGGGAGGGAGAGCCTGGGTGCCTCAGTCAGTTAAGCGTCTGACTTAGGCTCAGGTCATGATGTCACGGTTGGTGGGTTCCAGCCCTGCATCAGGATCTGTGCTGACAGCTCCAAGACTGGAGTCTGCTTCAGATTCTGTGTCTCCCTCTCTGCCCCTCCCCTGCTTATGCTGTCTCTCAAAAATGAATAAATGTTAAAAAAATAAAATAAAAAGAAATTATGCTATGGGACTTCTGGGGCTGGGTCATAAAAAGGCCATGCACTTCTGCCTTAGGCCACTAGCGTGTGGAATTTAGCTGCTACTGGCATTGAAACCAGGTGTAGAATATTAAAGCCTAAAAGGGAGTGAAGAGAGTGTTAGCGGAAGCCTAAAAGACCTGGCAAAGGTCACGGGATGCTGGTTTTATTTTGGAAGGAAGTTTAGAAATACTGTTGTTGGCAGAACACTTAAAAATAGGACATGTTCCTAATGAAGTCAATGACTGAATGTGCCCACTGGGCTTCTTCTCACTGTCTATGATGATGACATATGAAAAGAAAAAGAGATGAGCTAAAGAATACACCGTTAACTCTGGAGGGGCAGGGACATGCAGGATTTAACAATACAACCCTGAGGTAACAAGCACCTCCAGCTGATAAGATGATTCCTAAAGAAGGAAACAGCTTCCAGGCAAAGATCAAATCTAGAGTGGGACTGGAAGGTCCTATGTGAAGACTTCAGAAAGATCTAACAGAGCCTCCTAGAAACGTTCAGACTGCTAAAAGGTCTTACAAAGGTATATTGGTTTTTTACTGTTATCTACCAGAAACTTAGTGGTTTAAAGCAACGTCCAATGAGTAGCTCACATTTCCGTAGGTAAGAATTTCAGTCAGGCTTGGCCAGCGTCTCCTCGGTGCTTCTCACGAGGGTATGTAATCAGGTGTCACTCACCCTGGGCTCCTATCTGGTGGTTCTGGAGAAGCACCTGCTTCCAAGCTTACTCAGATTGATGCAGCTAGAATCAGAATCTAGTTCCTGCAGCTAATGGTCTGTGTTCTCCACTTCCTTGCCATCAGCCAGAGAACACTCTCTTCTCCTAGGGGCTGCCCTCATTCTGTCTCACTAATTTCTCCATCTTCAAACTGGCAACACGTGGAGTCTCTTGATGTGAAGCTTCCTGACTTCCTCTCCTGCTACTAGCCAGTGAAAACTTTTCGTTTTTTTTTAATGTTTTAAATGTTTATTTATTTTTGACAGAGAGAGAGAGAGAGAGAGAGCGAGCATGAGCAGGGGAGGGGCAGAGAGAGAGGAAGACACAGAAATCGAAGCAGGCTCCCGGCTCCAAGCTGTCAGCACAGAGCCCAATGTGGGGCTCGAACTCACAAACCGTGAGATCATGACCTGAGCCAAAGTCGGACGCTCAACCAACTGAGCCACCCAGGCACCCCAAAACTTTGTGCTCTTAAACAGTATACCTGGGGGCACCTGGGTGGCTCAGTCGGCTGAACATCCGACTTTAGCTCAGGTCATGACCTCACGGTTCCTGAGTTCAAGCCCTGCATCAGGCTCTGTGCTGGCAGTACTGAGTCCTTTTCTGGGAATCCTCTTTCCCCCTCTCTGTCCCTCCCCTGCTCACACATGCTGAGAGAGAGAGACAGAGAGAGAGAGAGAGAGAGGGAGAGAAAGAGTGAGAGACAGAGCACGAGTGGGGGAGGGGCAGAGAGAGAGGGAGACAGAATCCAAAGCAGGCTCCAGGCTCTGAGCTGTCAGCACAGAGACTGATGCGGGGCTCGAGCCCACCAACAGTGAGATCATGACCTGAGCCGAAGTCAGATGCTTAACCAAATGAGCCACCCAGGCGTCCCTAAATCGTATTTTTAAAAAATAAATAAAAATAATGAGTCAGACGGGTCAGGCCCATCCTGATAATCTCCCTTAGGGCAACTGACTTGGATCTTTAATTAAATTTATTTAAAAGATAATTGATCTGTTTAAACAAATACCGTCATATAGTGTGAGGTTTAAAACATATGTAAGAAAAATGCATGGCAGCAGCAGCAAAAGGCTAGGAGAGGAGAAACAGTAGTAATACTACTGTAAAGTTCTATTCGTTATTTGATAAAGTGCTTGGAACCTGAGGCAAAAAATTGTGTGTTCCATTCACATTATTTGAATGTATATTTTAATGGTTAATATTTTTCCAGAATATTAACTGAAAAGCTGAGACTCCTAACATTTTAGATGTAAATATTTTGTTTATATCAACAATGGAATTTGTTATAAGTTTACTTTCCTGGCTTTAATGAAAACAAACTCACCCATAATATTTTTTTTTAAATCTACTTCTCTGCTTATGTTATTTTCAATTGAGGGAAATGGTAGGTGAAACAGTTTCTCTTGACCAAGCACCAATCTTAAGTAATTTTAAATTAGCTTCAGGGGTGCCTGAATGGTTCGGTTGGTTAAGTGCCATCTTTAGCTCAGGTCATGATCTCGCGGTTCATGAGTTCGAGCCCCACGTCAGGCTCTGTGCTGACAGCTCAAGGCTGCGGCCTGTTTCGGATTCTGTGTCTCCCTCTCTGCCTCTCCCCCACTCATGCTGTCTTTCTCTCTCTCAAAAACTAACAAACATTAAAAAAATTTTTTTTGCTTCAGTTTCACTGAAGCTTCCTTGACAGGACACCACTGTGAATGGTATTGTTAAAAAAAAAAAAAAAAGAAAGAAAGAAAAGAAAAAGCTCCAGAGGCAGCTGGGTGGCTCGGTTAAGCGTCTGACTTTGGCTCAGGTCATGATCTCACAGTTAGTGAGTTGGAGCCCCACACTGGGCTCCGTGCTGCCAGCTGGGTGCCTGGAGCCTGCTTCGGATTCTGTGTCTCCCTCTCTGTCCCTCCCCCACTTACAATCTGTCTCTCTCACTCTCTCTCTCTCTCAAAATAAATAAATAAACATTAAAAAAAATTATAAAAAAACGAAAACATAAAAAAAATTCCTGGGGATTAAGGAGCGCACTAGTCACGATGAGCACAGGGTGATGTATGTGGCATCACTATACTGTACATCTGAAACCAATGTAACAATGTATGTTAACTAATTAGAATTAAAATAAAAATTTAAAAGAAAAAAAAAATCTCAAGGTCGCTTACACATTTCCTGAACCAGTAAGTACTAAGTAAATTTCCTGAATCAGTTTCAGAAGATCCAAACAGCATGCTGATTTTATAATTATGAATACTGCATGCTGCTAAAACCATTTCAGATGAAATTTCTACAGGACTTAGTCTAAATATTTAAGAACCAAGTCAGTGGCTATTTTTTTGTAAAGAAGTATTCATGGGGCGCCTGGGTGGCTCAGTCGGTTAAGCAACCGACTTCGGCTCGGGTCATGATCTCACAGTCTGGGAGTTCGAGCCCCGATTCAGGCTCTGTGCTAACAGCTTAGAGCCTGGAGCCTGCTTCAAATTCTGTGTCTCCCTCTCTCTCTGCTCCTCCCCCACTCATGCTCTGTCTTTCTCCCTTTCAATAATAAATAAAAACATTTAAAAAAAATTTTTTTAAAAAGAAGTATTCATAAAAAATGACTTTTCTCTGGCTAGAAATTCAAAATTTAAAGACACTCCATGTAACTTCTGAGATCTTCATCACAAATGTGAAACTGGAATGCTGATAATTTCCCTAATTTTTATCTTCTATACATTTTTCCATAATAAGTTATACTCTTACCTACTTCTAACTTCTTTACTTTTATTTTAAAATTGAGCAGATATAGTCCTAGCTCCTGCCATTCATCAAACATTCAAAGTTATGCTCTCTCATGTGTTGTAAGCAAAGGGATAGGGTTTCCCTTAAGCATACAGCTTTTTGTATAGTCAAATATCAAGGTAGATTCTTAGTGGCTTTTTCCAGTTGATTCAAACAGCTAACACAATAAGCCCAAATGGTTAGCCCAACTCCAGTGATAAAAGTTAAGATTTTGCAATCCTAACAGAAAATAACAAACCAAAGCCTAAGTTCAAACAAATACCACTACCACACCTGGTCTACCAATAATTTATTTGACAAATCAGTGCGTAAAGGTACACTATCATTACCCCATACGCTCAGTTCAAGGCTACATGCCAACTAGATTATAATTAAATATCCAGTAATTTTTAAAAGATACCAACTATAGAGACACAAATTCAAAAAAAAAAAAAATGTTAATGTGTATCTTTTTCTGAGAGACAGAGAGAAACTAAGCGTGAGTGGGGGAGGGACAGACAGAGGGAGACACAAAATCTGAAACAGGCTCCCGGATCTGAGCTGTCAGCACAAAGCCCAATGTGGGGCCTGAACTCACGAACCATGAGATCATGACCTGAGTTGAAGCCAGTCGCTTAACCTACTGGGCCATCCAGGCGCCCCAAGAGCCACAAATTCAAAACAGAGTCTACCGCATTAAAATTTCTTACCAATGAGGTACTAACAGAAAACACTGACAAATTTATAGGCTTTTACTCCTTGTATAAGCCTCCTTGGAGGCCATTCCTCCAAAATATTCTGATGGTCCATATTCTTTGATACTTGCTAGTTTCCTTCAAATATTCAAGATAGTGCATATATTCTAGTATCCCTAAAATTGGCATTATCTCTAAAGAGGTACATAGCTGTTAAGTGATGAGACCAAAGTCACTATAAAAGCAACAGAACTGGATCCAGCTTTTTGCCTGAAAGTTTACTTAGTATTCATTTCTGATTTAAGTTCCAATGCTCCAGGAAAAGAAAAGGTTACTAGTGCTAAAGAAGAAAATTCAGTAACATCTTGTGACAGACCTAAACTTCCCTTAAATATGTTCTTCCAACTGCTGTCAAAAGTAATTTATCCTAAAGATATTAGAGAGAATATTTAAAGATTCAAAGAATTGTCTTCTTTATGCCTCTACTTTCACAGCCAGTTCCACTTTTGGCAAAACTCAGTAACAGCCTTATAAAGGGTGAGGCATTTCAATTTGCCTTGTCCTCACCTTATCTTTAAGGGATAAACATATCCATGAACTAAACTGTACTGTAATAGACACTTTTGCGTTTCCTATCATATTTAGTTCTCAGACAAATCTTGTTGGGTAGCTCTTATTATCCAAATTTTCAGATTAGAATTTGAGCCCAAAGCAGATATGTAACCTGCTTGAGATTCTTCCTAAGAGGCTAACAGTGTGATTCTGAAGCCTGTGTTGTTTTCACTGAATGCCAACGCCAACACCACCTTGAAATTCATCAACCTCACTCTCCATTGTCTGTCA
Source organism: Herpailurus yagouaroundi (assembly GCF_014898765.1). Lineage (NCBI taxonomy): Eukaryota > Metazoa > Chordata > Mammalia > Carnivora > Felidae > Herpailurus > Herpailurus yagouaroundi. The sequence goes on along the minus strand of NW_024412423.1, from coordinate 4,851,337 downwards.
AAATCTAATACGGACTTATTTATGAGCTGGATGGGAGAAATCACTTAATCCGAGCCCTTTATTTTGGACAGGATAGCACCAAGATCAGAGAGGCAAAGCATCAAATGCTTTGTCTCAGGACACACAGCTATTTAGTAATAGAGTCTAAACCCTCTCTGCAACAATATTAATGTGGAAAAAAAAACAAAAAACCCTACAAATAGTAATCTTCAACCAAACCTTTTAAAATATAATAAATTAAATGTTACAGCTCTCAAAATTTTCAGGTCTTAATGTTACGATAATTGACTTTTAGAATTCTTCTTACACTAATGACTGTGATAGGTTTTAATGGCCTAGAATGAAGAAAAATAGGTGTTTAATGTTATTAATATAAATAAAGGCAAACCCCTACTGTATAAAGCGGCCTAAGTCGAGTCTACAAGAGTGGAAACCATGGGAGACAACCGTATCTGAATCTAAATCCAATTAAAATTGCTTGGTGGGTAGCAATTAGAACCCAGCTCAATATATTTGGAGGAAACAGAGAATCATATCAGAGTTAGTATTCTTCAAACTGGCACTAATTAGGTCAAGATACACTCTGCCCTGTCAATTTAAAAATTAGCAACTATCACCTTCACTATCTTATCCCTTCCTTTTTTCACTGGGCACACAGAATGTTTATGTGCAAGGTTTTTAAAGAATATATTTAGACAACAAATACAGAATTCCGGTGAGCTTATATTTAAAGCCTTTTCTCTCTCCTAACAGGCTCTAATCCTATACATCAGTAGGAGATTGGTAACAGGCAGGGGACTTTCTTAATGAACACAGTAGTACTTTTAAATTCTCAGAAATAAGAACCTGAAGGCATAAATAAGTGAAACATACGAGGGACAAAGCACGTACAGAACAAGTATCAGGTGACACAATGGAGTGACAAGATACTGAATTTGTGAATTCAACTATGATTCCCTTATATGACCTCAAGTATACCCTTTGCGAACAGAGACAGAATCAAATAATGCAGGCAGTTAGGCCCACCATTTGCCTGAACGAGTTTAAGTCCTGGAGTGAGGTGGAAAATGTCCATCCCCAGTATCACCAGTCAATGCAAGCTGAGGTCCCATGTGGGCTAACAGCGATTCCAGTGCTAAAGGACATACATGCTCTCTAAATGTTCAACTAAAGAAACACTGAACTGTTCAAACAAACTGCCAAAGGACAGTAAAATGGGTGACATGTCCTTACAGGAATGTGATGCTGGGGTCCAATGCCATGTGCTCCTAAGGGATTCCCTCTGTCTAAGGGGCACCTGGGGGGCTCAGCTGGTTAAGCATCTGACTTCGGCTCAGGTCATGATATCACTGTTCGTGGGTTCGACCCTGTGTCAGGCTCTGTGCTGACGGCTCAGAGCCTGGAGCCTGCTTTGGATTCTGGGTCTCCCTCTCTGTCTGCCCCTCTCCCACTCACACTGTCTCTCTCTGTCTCCCATAAATAAGTAAACATTAAAAAAAAAAAAAAAAAAGTGTGTTCTCCGTAAGATCATCATCACCTGCATGACCTTAGACTCTAAAACCTGTTTCCCCATTAGATGAGGTGACACTGTACATAAAAGAAAAAAAGAGATCATGATGCTTTTTAACATTAAGGTGCAAAAACAAAACTACGAGGGTTTGTGGGAGAGGCTGGCAGAAATGAGAATGTGCCAATAATTAAGGTGGTCTGTGAATCCACTTCGAAACTGATTTGGGTCAACTTGCTGTTTGTCAATCAGTGATGAAGTAGCTCATCTTCACTATCTAAAAGAATTTTTATGTCATAGCTTCAAAAATTACCTAAAACTGCTAGTAAACCAAACTTCCCCCAAGAGAATAATGGGGGTGAAAGGCATCCTCAGAAAACAGGTCAAATTTGCCCTCAGTCAATCCACACCATCAGCCAGTAGACACAGCATTCAGGAAATGCTTATATTTTTCTGCAAATCACTACTGCTAACTTCTGAGATCACTAACAATAAACTGCCAACTGTAAACTTCAACCCTGAATACAATATCCTCCCAGCAATTAAACAGAAGATGAGAGAGTGAATTCGGTTTTTTAAAAAAAGACAAAGTATTTTACAATTTCTACTTCCTACCATTTTTGAGGGAAATTCTGTTTCCTCAGCCTAACTCCCATCCTGGCACTGACAGCAAATGATAATGTTTGTACTTTACAGTGTGTTTAGTCCACAAGTCAGCTAGCGGCTGGGTGTGATCGGAAAAAACCAGTGCCGGGAGACCCTGCCTGGCTGCCCGAGGGCTCAAAGGCTCAGTCGTATCTCAGCTGACCTGTTCCCTACTTGCTCTACAGCTGTGGAGATGTGCTTTAGAAAAATTCAGTGCAGACTATTTTCCTACCAGAAATTCTCTGATGCCCTAGTACTATAAGTACTTGATCACCCAGACAGCCCTGCCAAAAAGAACAGGAACAATTCTCAGCCTCATCTCTATCAAGGTCAGTCTTTGACTCCTCACACTTGGCAAATGGAAATAAATCACCTACCCTCAGGAGATTTTCATGGCCATCAAAACAAAATGTTTAAGAGCAACGATAAAACCATAAAGACTGCTGGGGTGCCTGTGCGGCTCAGTCGGTTAAGAATCTGACTTTGGGTCAGGTCATGATCTCACGGTTTGTGGGTTCGAGCCCCGCATGGGGCTCTGTGCTGACAGCTCGGAGCCCGGAGCCTGCTTCGGATTCTGTGTCTCCCTCTCTCTCTGCCCCTCCCCTACTCACACTCTGTTTCTCTCAAAAATAAGTAAACGTTAAAAAACAAAAACATAGGCTGTGAGAATAGGCACTAGCCATGAGCCACACTAAAAGCAGGAGGCAAAGTAATCATTATGTTAGAACGGTGGTATCGCTTCTCGGCCTTTTGGCTAAGATCAAGTGTATGTTAGAACGGTGGCTACTTTATTAAATTGTAAATTATTTTCAGTCCTCCTGGGCAAATAATAAAAAGTGCCTCACTGTTTATTAAGTGCAAGGGTCCAATGAGACAAAGCATCAAAGCACAAAGAATACCTGGCATATATTAAGTGGTCAATAAAATTACCGTTATCCTCCTGCTTGCTTGAATGTGGTAGAATCTGTATAGCAGTTACTGTCTGCACTGCAGCTGCTAAGATTCAGCTTCAACCCGCCCCACCCACCCAGGCTGGCCAGAGTTCAGCAGCAGAGAAGTGGAGACAACGAGATATCTCAGACAACTGCAAATTGTATATAGTATGAAGAAGAAATGAGACGCCCCTTCGGCCTCCAAACGGGCCCTGGCCCATATTAACCGACCGCAAGGCAACTTATGGATTTGCTTCTTAGCATAAACCAAATTCCCTGGGCAGAAGACACGAAAAGACACTTTTCCAAAGAAGACATCCAGACGGCTAACAGACACGTGACAAGATGCTCAAATCACTCATCATTTGGGAAATACAAATCAAAACCACGATGAGATACCACCTCACACCTGTCAGAATGGCTAAAATTAAATTAGCAACACAAGAAACAACAGATGCTGGCGAGGATGCGGAGAAAGGGGAACACTTTTGCACTGCTTGTGGGAATGCGAACCAGCGCAGCCACTCTGGAAAGCAGTGTGGAGGTTCCTCAAAAAACTAAAAACGGAACTACCCTACATCCCAGCAACTCCACTACTAGGTATTTACCCGAAAGATACAAAAACACATATTTGAAGGGATACATGCACCCCAATGTTTACAGAAGCATTACCAACAATAGCCAAACTATGGAGAGAGTCCAAATGTCCACTGACTGATGAATGGATAAAGAAGATGTGTTGTATATACATGTAAAATGGAGTATTACTCAGCCATCAAAAAGAATGAAATCTTGCCATTTGCAGTGATGTGGATGGAGCTTAGAACATGCCTTGCTATGCAAAGTAAGTCCATCAGAAAAAGACAAACACCCTATGATTTCACTCATATGTGGAATTTAACAAACAAAACAGATGAACATGCGAGAAGGGGGGGAAGAGAAGAGAGGGAAACACACCACAAGAGACACTTAACAACAGAGAACTGAGGGTTGATGGAGGGTGGTTGGTAGGGGATGGGCTAGATAGGTGATGGGTATTGAGGACACTTGTGATGAGCACTGGGTGTTGTATGTAAGTGATGAATCACTGAATTCTCCTGAAACCAAAATTACACTGTATGTTACCTTAAAAATTTTTAAAAAACAAACAAAAACAAACTAAATTTCCTTATGAGAAATGTTTTATCTTTTTTCAGGAATTATGATTAAGCAGGCTCCATTTTAAACCGCATTTTTAAGCTTGTTCTGTATCTTAACCTATAGGATATCTCCCCATCTCCAAAGATCACCGCTCAAGAAACAAACAGCCAAAAGATACTGGATTAGGCAGTACTTTATTCATAAAATACATACCATCAATGCGAAGCATAAACACACTTACATGCCAGTGGTATTATTAGTCATTGCCATGCCAACCTAAAATACCTGAGGAGGTGACTGTCATGTAACTTACAACTGACTACACAGTACTCACCCTCAAAGCTAAAAAAATATATAAATTACTCTACTGATCTGTCTAGAACAAAAAGACTTGACAACTGATATAGTTCAGTTACACTACTTTAGGTACACGCTTGCAATTTTCTTCTTGTACTTGAGAATCTGAAGAAGTCAATACACATTACAATCGGTTGAAAAGTAGAGAAAATAGGCAAATTAAAATGAGGATGGAAATCCTGAGCATCGTCTACATGAGGCAGAAAAACTTGGTTTCCATTTTCTTTTTTATTTTATTTTACTTTATTTATCTATTATTCATTTAAATGTTTGTTGATTTTTGAGAAAGGGAGAGCATGAGCAGGGAAGGGGCAGAGAGTGAGAGAGACAGAGGATCTAAAGTGGACTCCATGGCAACAGCAGAAAGCCCAATGCAGGACTTGAACCCATGAATGGTGAGATCGTTACCTGAGCCGACGTCAGACACTTAACCGACTGAGCCATCCAGGCGCCCCTGGTTCTCATTTTCAAAGAAAACCATCCTCTAATTAGCAACCGATTTTTAATAGACTATTTCTTCTTACAGTATTAACAATGAAGTGGTAACATCCTCCTCCTCTCCTAACAAATATGGATGATTACAGTATGCCTGCTTCAAAGGAGTGTTTTGAGGCTCAATATTTGCAGAGATTTGAGCCCTGCTGAAAGCTACTAAGTAAATAGAAAGTAGTCATTGAGAATGATCAAATAAAAGCAAAGATGATTTAATATCACAGAAAATTACACTTATAGTTGGCACACTACCATGCCAATTTGGTCTCTCAGAGCACACACTCTATAAAAGGTCACTGTGGGTTAAAAAAAAAAAAAACAAGTCCCACAGCGAGTTCAAGTAGCCTACAATGCAGTATTAGCAATTAAGGAAGTAGTATTCTTCCTCCATATTCATTTGGGAATCCTTTCTACTAAGTAAGAGAAATGCAACAGTGATTTGTTAAAAACGATGGCTACAGACAATTCAATCTCAATGCTAAGAGCCTGCTTAGAAGCTAGAATACTGTAATGCTGCACAGTATTTTTTAAAAGAGCAAACTATCGTATAAGCTATAAAGCCGGCACTCAAGTACTTCCAAGATAATATATTCCTAAAAAAATTTTCCAGAAAAACTTATGTTCCTAACACAAGGTTAGACTACAGCATTGCAACTTCAGATTCAATTAACATCAAGTACCTACTATGTGGGACTCCCTCTAACAGGCATTTTGCTGACATTATCTCAATGAGTTCTATCAACAATAATCCTAAGAGAGGTATTACTAGCCACATTTTCAAAAAGGGAAGTTTACTGTATTCAGATTCTTGCCCACATTCTAAGAATTTAAACTCAGTTTTATCATTTTACCTTTAAAAAAAAAATGTTTATTTATTTTGAGAGAAAGAGAGAGCATGAGAAGGGGACGGGCGGAGGGAGAGAGAGAATCCCAAACAGGCTCCGCACTGTCAGCACAGAGCCCAACACAGGGCGTGATCCTATGAATCATGAGTGAGATCATGGCCTGAGCTGAAATCAAGGGTCGGATGCTTAACCAACTGAGCCACTGAGGCGCCCCAGTTTTGTCACTTTAAATCCACTGTCCCCTCCATTCTGTCAGAACAAGGATCTCATCTGGCTGTGCAAAAAATAACTGACAAATCATTTAATCTCACTGGGCCTGACCTTCCTCATCAATAAACTTAGGAAGAAGGTTGAATTATTTCTAAAGTCAGTTTCCCTTACTCTCTTTCCTGATGTCTACCAAATTTACCATTTTAATCACTTTAAAGTATACAATTCAGTGGTTCCTGATACATCACAATATATTACCACTCTCTGATTCCAGAACATTCCCTCACCTCAAAAAGAAACTCCTAACCTTTAAGCTGTCACTCCTCTACCTTCCTTCCCTCCCCCAGGCTCTGGCAGCTTCTGATCTGCTTGCTGCTTCTATGGATTTGCCTAACCTGGATATTTTACACAAAGGGAATCACACAATATGTGACCTTTTGGGTCTGGTTTCTTTCACTAAGCAAATGTTTCTGAGGTTCATCCACACTGAGGCGTATATCGTACTTCATTCCTTCTTATGGTTCAATAATATTCCTTTGTATGTATTTACAGACATTGTTTCTCCATGCATCCGCTGATGGGACATCTGGGACCTTCTGGCTACTGTGACTAATACTGCTATCCACACACATGTACATTTACTGACTTGAGTCCTTCCTGATATATATCTAGCAGTGGGGCTGCAGAGTCATATGATAATACTATGTTTGAATTTCTGAGGAACTGACAAAGTATTGGGGCTCACCAATTTTATATTCCCTACAGCAATTACAAGAGTCCTAATATCTCCCCATCCTTAACAACACCTATTTTCTGTCTTTTTCTTTCTTCCTTCCTTCCCTCCTTCCTTCCTTCCTCTCTCTTTGTAATTATAGCCACCCCAATGAGTGTGAAGTGATATCTCCTTGTAGTTTTGATTTGCATTCCCCTAATGCCTAATGATACATTAACTTTTCACGGGCTTTTTGGCCATTTGTACATCTTCTTTGGAGAAATGTCTATCCAAGTCCTTTGCCCATTTTTTAGTGGAGTTGTTTTTGTTGTTGAGTTGCAGGAGTTCGTCAAATATATGAGAAACAAATCCCTTAGCAGATATATGATGTGCAAACATTTTCTTCCATTCTTTAGGTTATCTTTTCATTTTCTTCACAGTCCTTCAATGCACAAAAGTTTTTCATTTCAAGGAAGTCTAATTTATCTTCTTTCCTTTGCTGTTCGTGTTTTTGATATCTACCCTAAGAATCCATTGCCATATCCATCTAAGATCTCTTTTTGCTGGTGTATTCCATAAGCTTTTGCTCATTTCATAAATAAAGTTGTACCTGAGTAACTCTCTTTGTTTTACTGCTGGGTTATTTTGGAGTATTTATTACATTGTCCTTATCAAGGAAGTGGCAGGATTTTAAGCATGGATAAAATTACCCTGTTAATAAGATGGTCGGGCTGGAACTCCTTGAGATAAAATGGGATAGCTCTGAAAGAAACTGCTTTCTCCTCCATTATAAAGAAGAAAGGAAGAAGGGGGGAAGAGAAAGGGAGGAAGAGAGGAAAGAAGGAAGCAAACACTGTTTGAGAACCTCATGAATTAATGAACACACACATACAAATTTAAAAGCCATTCCAACATGCACCTCCATGTTTACAGCAGCATTATATACTATAGCCAAATTATGGAAATAGCTCACATGTCCATCAACTGATGAATGGATAAAAAAGATGCAATTTGTGTATGTGTATATATACATATATATGTGTATATATACGTATATATATACACACACACACACAGAGATATATACACATATATATGTATATATGTATATATACACACACATAATGGAATATTACCCATCAAAAAAAAAAAGAAATCTTGCCATTTGCAACAACATGGATGGAGCTAGACAGTATTATGCTAAGTAAAATAAGTCAGTGGGAGAAAGACAAATACCATATAATTCACTCAGATGTGGAATTTAAGAAACAAAACACACAATCATTGAGAGAAAAAGGAGAGAGGCAAACCAAGAAACAGACTCTTAACTCTAGAGAACAACCTGATGGTTACCAGAGGGGAGGTGAGTGGGGGATGGGTGAAATAGGTGATGGGGACTAAGGAGGGCACTTGCTGTGATGAGCACTGGGTGATGTATGGAAGAGGTGAATCACTATATTGTACACCTGGAACTAATATTACGCTGTACATTAACTAACTTGAATTTAAATGAAAACTTAAAAAATAAAATAAAAAATAAGTATAATAATAATAATAAAAAAAAAAAAAAAGGATGTTCTGGACTAAATGTCCAAACATGATAAACCCTGGAAAGACAGCTTACCCTGCAATAAAAACTCATTACTCTAGCAGTTACTAGAATTCTAACACATGGAATCATTTCTAAGATCTACTTCCCTTATTTTAACTGACCAATAATGTTCGTGTCTACCAAAAGGCTTAAATATGGCTTCAAAAGGAAAGGCATTGCTGAAGGATTACTTGAAAAATAAACCATGTTTAACCCCCCCCAAAGAAAAAGAAAACAAAAAGAAAAAGAAGATGGAATATATAAACAACACAATACCCTGCAGCCATTTAAAGTGATATTGCTGAGTAAAATTTCATTTATTGACATTGAAAGGTTGAAAGGTATTTACAACGTAATGCTCTATGGTGGGAAACAACTAGTTTATAATACATATACTCAGAAAGCCATATATCAATTAAAATATCTCATTCAAAATTATTATCATGGGATGCCTAGGTGGCTCAGCTGGTTAAGCGTCTGACTCATGCTTTTCATTCAGGTCATGATCTCATGGTTCGTGGGATCGAACCCCAAGTAGATAGAGCTCTGTGCTGACAGTGCAGAGTCTGCTTAGGATTCTCTCTTTCTCTCTCTCTCTGCCCGTGCCCTGCTCAAATGTGAATATGCACACTCTCTCAAACTAAATTAAAAAAAAAAAAGGGACTTTCTTTTTACACGTTCACTTATTGTTACATTTTATCTTCACCCTGAATAATTTGTCAGGTATGTTTTTTTGTTAACTAACCACAACCACTACAACAAACATATAGTATTTCACTGATGTTATGATATTTACTGAGTATCAGCAAATTTTATGTATATAAACTCCAAAAAGTAACAATTTATTTTTTTTAAGTTTATTTATTTTGAAGGGGGGGAGGAGGGGCAAAGAGAGAAAGAATCTTAAGCAGGCTCTATCGACCCCAACGCAGAGCTCGAACTCATGAACCGTGAGATCATGACCTGAGCGGATATCAGGAGTCCGACATTTAACTGACTAAGCCACCCAGGTGCTCCACAAAACAAGTTTTAAAAACAAAATATGACGTTGTAAAAATGGTATACAGTCGGTCACTTCATCAATTACGATCAAAACTTTTCTGAACAAGTTACCAAGATGTGCAAAAATGAGATTCTATTCTGCCTCTTGTTTCTGCTAATAGCAAGAGGTGGGGTAAGTGGTAAGACAAGGACAGCATTGCTCCACCGGCCCGACTTGCTCCCCCTTATTTCATCTAAAAGCCCTAGCTGTGGTATGTTCCCACTGCGTGTGAATTCCACTCCCCATTGTATAAGCTGACTGAAAGCGACTACAGTCTGTGCACTAACTGAACTGCCTTCAGACCCTCAGACATGTCATCCAAATACAGACCGGAAACACAGAACCTGTGACACTGAGCAGATGCTACACACAAACATGTAAACGGCCACAGACTCGCAATGACCAGGAATCTTGGGACGGCCACACTTCCAAATAAGAGGGCAGGTGACCCAAGACTTGAGGATCTGATTAAAATCATTAAAGCACTTTACATACAGACATGAGATGATTTTTAAAGATTACATAATTCGGGATAAGTATTAAGGATAGTAGAAAAGTTAAAACAACAACAAAAACAAACAACCAAAAAAACCAATATAAAGAAAAATCTTTACTTTCCCCAATACCATAAAAACAGTCAATAGTGCCCAAAAATTTGTTCTGAGGAGAGAAATATATTATATAACAAAGTGAGTCTTCTTCATATAAGTTTAATTTTCTCCAAATACTTCTCAGAAAAAGGAATGAAAAAATTTTAAAGAAACACAATTTACATAATCTATTAAAGATACATTTAAGCACTCACATGGTGACATAACAGCAAAAATGCTTAAAATCTCACATAAATTAGGCCAGGAGAGAAAATTGTCAATTTTTTTTTTTTTTGCCAAAATTATCAGAACTGATTCAATATTCAACACTGCAATTTACTTGAGAGAAAACTTAGCCTAGCCAACTTTACTGTTTCTTGAATCTAAAATTTACAGTACCATTCCCAAATTAGAGTACTAGATTTAGAAAAGCAATTCAGAAAATCACCAATGGTGTTCAAAAGTTAATAAATTCAGTTGAGACATAAAACATTTACATTTTACACATTTTAATTGATTTCTGGCTGTAGTATCGTTAATATAGAGGGCTCATTGTGAACTACTCCAGTATTTTCCAGCAGCTGTTGGGTATATCGTCAGCCAAGGAAGCAACAGACCAAGGCGTAGCCAGTGGCCACACGTTAAGAACTCTTAGATATGGAACAGATCTTCATATATCTGGACCACTTCAGTTTCCAAGTTGATGCAGGGCTAAACGTTCCGACAAGATCAGACGATAGGTTTTACATTTATCTACTTCTCTCTCTTAAAGGACATTCTTGCCATACACCAGACCAAGCCAAAGAAGTCTGAAGATTCAAATTAAAAACTCCCCGAGTGATCCTGGACCTAATGTGTCTGTCTGAGGGCCCTCTACACCACAACCTACTCTAGGGAGGCTGTGGCTCGGGGTTCCATTTCTGTCTCCAGCCATTTCTTCTCCAACAACCTACCCCCAACACACATTATGCTGTCTCTCTGCCTGACTCAATTTAGAATCACTCCCTTTTACACCCAGGCCATCCTTTCTCCCTTTCTCCCTTCATCTGATACCCCAGGCAAAGATGAAACCCTAATTAAATCCAATTACCCACCTGCTCTACCTCTGCAGCTAAAAATGGATCAAGAAAAATGTACAACCTTCCAACAGTTCCCATTTTAAATTTATGGCCACAAATTGCAAATGGGCAATCAGCACTGTTCAACACAGTGAAACAGACTAAAATCCCGAGTTTGTTCATTTTCCCAGTATACAAAATACTATTTCATACTTTCTCCTCTGTTTCTCAAACCTCTTAAACCTACCCACTCCCTCAGCTGCCTGGAGAAAAAAGCAGGAATCAGACACAAATTTCTCTTCCAACACTCAAAACTACATACCTAACCCATACTCTTATTTCCTATTACAACAAATGCCATGTTCTCACTTCTTTCACAGTCCAACCCTTCCATTTGCACAATGGATCTTGCAACTTCTCACTTTCTCAAGAAAATTATATCCCTCTCTGTGCTGCGTTATCAATTTCTCTCTCCATGGATCTGCGGCATCGGCATACAAGCCTCCTCTAACATCTGCAGTCATTAAATCCACACTCCCTACAGGGACCATCCTACCTCCAGGCTTCTTGAAAGAGTTAACTTATCTGGTGGCTTCCACTTTGTGTCCTCACATTCTCTCCGCGGTTTAATCCAAGCAGGTTTCTTTTTCCTCTCAGTTGTACCCGAGATGACCACTGTCAAGGTTATCAGAGAGGTCCATCTAACCAAATACAACACTCACGTGCCTATTCTCTTTCCTGACCTCTCAACAGCATTCAATACTACCCGCCATCTTAGGGCGCCTGGGTGGCGCAGTCGGTTAAGCGTCCGACTTCAGCCAGGTCACGATCTCGCGGTCCGTGAGTTCGAGCCCCGCATCATGCTCTGTCTCTCTCTGTCCCAAAAATAAATAAACGTTGAAAAAAAAATTAAAAAAAAAAAAAAATACTACCCGCCATCTTAAAACAGCTCCTCCTGCCCCTAGACAATGATCACCAGTGATCTCCATGTCACTGAATTCACTTTTTTATCCCTGTATAGTGATTAGAGGTTGAGGCTGTTGAGTCACACGGACCTGGATTCAAATCTTGGCTCTCTCACTTTCTAGTACTCAATCTAGGCACTGATATTTAACCACTGAGCAAACCAGGGAAAATATCAGGACCTAATTCACAGCTCTGAGGATTCAATTAATTAATTTACTTTTTTCTTCTCTATTACCTCTTAGGAACATGTGACATAATTCACTCTCCAAGAAATGTTCTTCCTTTCATTTCAGACTGCTCCTTCCTATTCGCTGTCATAAGCTCCTCCAACTCTACTTGCCTTTTAAATTTAAGAGCTCATAGGAGAGAAAGCATGAGCAGGGGAGGGGAAGAGAGAGATGGGCACAGAGAATCCGAAGCAAGCTCTGTGTTGACAGCAGTGTGCCCGAAGCATGGCTCAAACTCACAAACCACAAGATCATGACCCGAGCTGAAGTCGGATGCTAAATCAACTGAGCTCCCCCCCACCCCCCAGTATCCTGAGCTCATAAATTTCTGTATTTTCTCCCTAAGTGATTGATCTCCACCATTCTCATGACCGAAACTACAATCTAACCCTCAATGATTTCCAAATCTCAGTTTCTAGTCTATAATTTTCTCTCAAGCCCCAGATTGCCAACCAATCTCCACCTGGATATTGCAGCTACCTCATACTCAATGGGCTCAAGAGACAAGCCTCCATCCTTTTTCATGTGCTTTTTCTCTCACCAGAAACTCCCCTGCCTGTCACAGTCTCTAACTACTTGCTGTCAGTCTCTGGGGCTCCATATATTCCCTCTTTTGTAACAGTCACTAAACTTATATTTACTGGCTTGCTAGACCGTAAACTCCATGATAGAAAATAAGACCTTCTCATATCATTAACACTTTGCCTAGTGTCTCTTACATACGAAATGTTTAATACTTTTTTTTCATTTTTTTTTTTTAACATTTATTCATTTTTGAGAGGCAAAGCACAAACAGGGGAGGGGCAGAGAGAGAGGGGGAGACACAGAATTTGAAGCAGCCTCCAGGCTCCGAGCTGTCAGCACAGAACCGACGTGGGGCTCAAACTCACGAACCGTGAGATCATGACCTGAGCCGAAGTCAGACGCCCAACCGACTGAGCCACCCAGGTGCCCCTTAATAAGTACTTCTTGAACAGAATCTGAGCTATTGAAAAAGTTACTGCTTATTTAATTTCTGAAACAGCATTTTATCTGTTCAGTTGTCTAATGCAGTATAAACACTTTCATATCAAAATACTTAAACCACTGGTTTACATTAATGTCATTTCTAATCCATAAAAATACATCAAACAAAATTTAGAGGTACTTCTAAATATATTCTATTATGTCTGGGGAATTCCACAATTATCAATTGCCTCTGGATATAAAAAGTTAAAAAGGCTCCAAGCTAGGAAAGACAACTAAGGGTGATACTGTTTGTTTACCTACTTTGGAATCCCACAGAATTTTTTAAAAGAATGTTAGTGAAAAGATGATATTTTAAGTCTGAAATGCATGAACTTTCTGGATTATTTTTACAAAGGATTTTCTTCTCCAAGACTCTTCTATCATTTTCCCCACATGAATACTAAATACTATCACACTCTAATTGTGTATTAATATTCTGTTTGTTTTTACTCCTCAAAGATAGTATCCAAACAGTAATTTTTTTTAGCTTATAAAGCCTTCTCATGGTTAAATGCAGAGTTTCCATTAGGGAGCCTGAAATTTGAAAAAAGCTTGTACACACACATACGCTCTCACACAGATACCAAGAGATTCACTGTGATATCATGAAGATGTACATATATGACTTGAATACATAAGGGCTTTTAGAAAGTCAAATTGATTACAAAACCAAAATATGCACTAAATTGAGGAAAAACATTTTGTATTGCTCTTATGTAGAAAACATGACCCCTTAAAGGGCAAAATCATTGAGAAACTGATCACACTGAAAAAGGATACAAAACAAAGTTAAAAACAAGAAAACTGGAGCCATATAGCCTTAGGAATACTTAAATAAATTAGATTGCAAAGGACCAGACTTTGTTCTCAGAGTATCTGGGCAATTATCTCACAAATAAGGGCTATTTCTATTTTCTATAACTGCCAGAGTATTTGATCAGATTGCTTCTGCACGTTCTATAATAAACCAAAACACACATAATGAAAACTTATACGTACACTAATGGAATAAAGAAATTATAAAATGGACGATTCTCTAATATTACAAAAGTATTTGAGCTTTTAACTGATCTCCTACAATTATCCAAAGTACTTAATTAACCAGTTACGAAAGAGCCTATATGTGAGATAGTAATGTCACACCTTTCTCCAGAAGCTCTTAAATCCTCTGAATGCACCCTTTGAGTTTCTGAGCATGTTTCCAAAATAATTATGGAAAGCCATTTATCAAACTATAGCAAGACCTCTTTTTAGTTTATACCCTTTTACCTACTAATTATACTCCTGGCGAATAATCCTATATACTAAGGAGGCTTTATTCAGTCAGTCAGTCAGTCAGTACATGTTCATTAAGCACCTACTATGTATATATACACAAATATGTTTGTCACAATATAACAGGAAAATACTGGAAACAAACCCATTATTTGACAATGGAGGAACTGGGAGAAAACCATAGTATTTCGTAGCCAAAGTACAATACAGTCATTTAAAATACACGCATGGTAAGTTGGAAGCAATATGGAAAAAGTTTTACAGAGTTACAGGACAAAAGCAGAACATAAAATCAAAAAAGTCATAGAATCACACTCTCAGAAGAAAGTATCCGTAGAATAAACACGGAAATAAAATAGGTCAAATAGATTGGCTGCATCTTGGGGGTAAACCTCTGAGATTTTCTTTATATCCCTGGAATTTTCTACAATTTCTACAATTTTCTACAAGTCTTCTACAATAAACATACATAACCTGACTAATGAAAAAAACCTGTTTTTTCCTGTTTTTTGAGAGAGAGAGAGAGAGAGAGACAGAGAGTGCGCGAGAGAACGCATCTGCACAAGGAAGGGGCAAAGGGATAGGGAAAGGGAATCTGAAGGAGGCTCCACACCCATCGCAGAGCCTGACATGGTGCTTGATTTCACAACAGAGAGATCATGACCTGAGCTAAAATCAAGACTCAGGCACCCGGGTTGCCTGGGTGGTTAGGTTGGTTACACATCTGACTCTTGATTTCGGCTCAGGTCATGATCTCACGACTCATGAGTTCAAGCCCCACATGGAGCTCTGTACGGACAGCACGGAGCCTGCTTTGGATTCTCTCTCTCCCCTCTGTCTGTGCCTCTACCCCACTCACACTGTATCTCTCTCTCTCTCTCTCAAAATAATAAATAAACCTTAAAGAAAAAAACAAAGGCACTCAACCGACTGAACCACCCAGGTGCCCCAAGAACCACAATTTTTAAAAGACAATACTTATCAATCATTTCATTTGAGAAGAAAAACCACTGACCTGTCTTCAAAATTTTCTGAACCCTAAATAACCATCCCAAATGGCACAAATGAAAATTAGTATCTTAATACAGAACTGCTGGAAGCAAAGCTCATTTTATAAAATTTCTCATCAAAATCAGTGAGTAAAAAGCCCAAGACTTTACTGAATGTTTCTTCAGATCACAGGAGACCATGTTCTAGAAAAAGCAGTAATTGCTACTTATCAAAATGGAAAAAAATTCTGATTAATGAATGAGATTATCTTCTCATAACCATATCAAGTACTGAACAGTAATAATAAAATCTCAATTTTTTCCTAAACCAAATGCAAACATCATTATTTTTTTTTAATCATTTACAAGTTAAGACATGCAAAGTAAAAAACAACTAGAAAGTCCTATAGCAAAACATAACAGTGTTGTGGGTACGGTTTTAATTGTCTTTTTTTTCCTATATTTTTAAAAATGTCCATAATAGATGCACAACTTTTAAAAAAGAGAAAAATAGGGGCGCATGGGTGGCTCAGTCGGTTAAGCATCTGACTTCAACTCAGGTCATGATCTCGTGATCTGTGAGTTCGAGCCCCTTGTGGGCTCTGTACTGTCATAACAGCTTGGAGCCTGGAGCCTGCTTCAGATTCTATGCCTCCCTCCTTCTCTGCCCCTCACCCACTTGCATTCTGTCCCTCTCTCTCTCTCTCTCTCAAATATAAACATTTAAAAAAAAATTTTTGTTAAAGAGAAAAATAAACTTAAATTATCAAGGGAAATATACTGAAATATATTTATACAGATTAGATTAGTAAAAATACAGTATTTGTAAAATTCAGACCTGCTTGTGAGAGCAGCTCGAGAAATCTGAAGGCCCTTCAAAATCAGTCAATACAACCATCACTTTTAGGGAGATCAGAATACTTCACATTTCTAATACCAGAGTTCATAATTTGAACAAAGACGTATTTTTCTCTTACTAGGAATCTGTCATAAACAGATCTAAGGATGTTTTCTTTTTAATGATATAGCCTATTTCTTTGTTCATAAGGTATCAACATCCATGATGCCATATAGCTGTTATAGTAAAGTGTGTTAATAAACACAGTCTTTAGTGAACTAACTGAGGTAACATCAAAACATAAAACTTTCTTTACTATGTAAAAGTATTTATTAGTGTCTCTCATTGACTTTAGGTGTAAAATTATTTCAACTTAATCAGAGAAAAGCAAAAGGAAATTGAGAATCCTATGCCTATCACTGTATGGAGAACAACAACCAACAAGATACAACAGTGCGTATTAGAACACTTTCAGCAACTTCAAACATACATACATTACGGGATCAACTGCTAAGTCATTAAATAAGCAAAAGAGGCAGTATCTCAGCAATGAATAAAGTACAGTGCTCTGAAGTTAAACTGTCTGGTTTCAAATCCTAGTTCTACTTGTTTTTAGTTGTATAACCTCAGGGTTAATCTCTATGTGTTTCCATTTCTCCATCTTCCTATAAAATAGGGATAATAACAAGATAATGACAATAACAGTATAATAACAATAACAATTCATTCATAAAAGAAAGAAATCTTTTATTTTCATTTTTTCAATATGATGACAGCTTTATTTTTTTTTAAGTTTATTTATTTATTTTGAGAGAGCTAGAGAGCGAGAGAGCATGTGAGAGAAAAAGTGCATGCAGGTGCGGGGATGGATCAGAGAGAAAAGGAGAGAGAGAATCCCAAGCGGGCTCCATGCTGTCAGTGCAGAGCACGATGTGGGGCTCAAACCCAGGAACCGTGAGATCATGACCTAAGTTGGATGTTTAACCAACTGAGCCACCCAGGTAACTGTGAAAGAAGTATTTTATCTAAAAAAAAAAAATGTTTTTTTAATGTTTATTTATTTTTGAGAGACAGAAAGAGACAGAGTGTGAGCAGGAAAGAGGCAGAGAGAGAGGGAGACACAGACTCTGAAGCAGGCTCCAGGCTCCGAGCTGTCAGCACAGAGCCCACGCAGGGCTCAAACTCACTCGTACCATGAGACCATGACCTGAGCTGCACTGACTGAGCCACCCAGGCACCCCAGAAGTAAAGGAGGAGATACCATGTCTAGCACAGAATAAGCACTAAAACAGGGCTTTCCCTCCTTTTTCTTCACTCGAAATAGAATTTGTCACCCATTTTGGAAATAAGAATGAAGATCTCTAACTCAACAAATTAGTACTTAAAGTCCTAAATTCACTTGAAATCGTAATTACCCACCACAAAGTACCTTGTGCAACCTGAGCATAATCCAATTTAACCTTAAGGTAAATGACAGTTCCCTTCCACGGCGATTTTATCCCAGTTGTTTCAAAAGAAGAAACGAATGAAACACCAAGATTCTTTCTTAAAAGATGTACCAAAAAATTTTAGAGTCACTGTACTAACAAAACGTGATTGTCTCAGAAGTGCAAAGTTACTGGGGGAAACATAATAATGCACAACCAAGAGCAAAATTTAAGTATTTTAGTGTTTTTAGGATATTTAAAGTTAAGGTGCTTGGAATATTCAAAATTATCAACATTTGTTAAGTATAAAATTGCTATTCTCTATAAATAAAGAAATGTCAACTATGATTAGCCTGGAAGTAGTTATACTAGAGCCATTCAACTATCTTGGGATTACTGTGTTGTCTTTTCTCACAAAGAAATTAGTACAAGCGACAGAATGTTACAAAAATAGTCAATAGTGTTGAAGGCTTTTTAATAAACTTCATTTTGGCAAATAATCAGAGAAACTAACAAACAATGAAATCATGATGATTTCATTTATTTGTTCTGTACATATCTGATTAATAGGCATTAATTTTCTTGATGGAAACAAGAGAACTCTATTGTTATATACAGATTAGAAATGTGAACACTTAGCATTTCCCACAACTACTGACTCCACAAATTATTTTGAATGTTATTTCAAATAACACTGTTAAGTGCCAGAGGTTAGGTAAGCAAAGAGCTCTACTGCCCTCTAATGAAATAAACCAAAAAAAAAAAAAAACCAAAAAACCCTCTTTCTGATGTATCTCAGAACAGGAAAATAATCTTACTTTGCTAAATGCAGTAGACAAACACTAAGACAATTAACTGCAAACAACTAGAATATATAAATCAAAATACTGCAAGAGAAGCTACAATCGCCCAGTTTTCATGATAAAATTAGTAGCAAAACAGGAAAGCCTTGAGACAGGAACGTTCCAAGAGAAAGGACACGAGTGCAACAGTGCTATCTAATGTGATAGCAATTAGAACTTCACTGCAGGCTACGCTTTTCATGTGTATGTTGGAAGTGAATGAGAAGAAAGACTTTTAGAAACCACACACTTTGATGAACTGCAGGAAGTTTTCAGCTCAGCAGCTCAAAAGTAAACACCATCAAAAGAGTCTCTCATAATGTTCACTGACTAACCCTCTCAGAATTTTTTTTAAGTTTACTTATTTTGAGAGAGACAGCAGGGGAGAAAGAAGAGACAGAGAACCCCAAGCAGGCTCCACTCTGTCAGCACAGAGCCCAACGTGGGGCTCGATCTCACAAACCGTGAGATCATGACCTGAGCCAAAATCAAGAGTCAAATGTTGAACTGACTGAGCCACCCAGGTACCCCTCTCAGAATTATTTTAATACATGAATACTTTCAGGAAAAATACCCTTTAACATACTCACTTAAAAGAATTTTATTTCACGCTTTCTGCTTTTTAAACAAATGCCAATTTCATAATATGGCAACTCTGTATTCTATGATACTTTCCATCATACACTAACCAGTGATAACTTGTCATTGTTTTCAATAAAACTTCTCCCTTCTTGGGCGCCTGGGTGGCTCAGTTGGTTAAGCGTCTGACTCTTGGTTTCGGCTCAGGTTATGATCTCACAGTTTTTGAGTTCGAGCCCCATATCAGACTCTGTATTATCAGCACAGAGCCTGCTTGGGATTTTCTCTCCGCCCCTCCCCTGCTTTCTCTCTCTCTCTCTGTCAAATAAACAAACTTAAAAATTTTTTAGAAAAAGTTCTTTCTTTTAACAAACATGGTTTTTAAAACATGTTCCATATTCCTGTTCCTTTCATCTAATATTCCCACCTGTCAAGAATTCCCAAAGTCTCACACGAGTACAAAGAACAGAGTACCAGATCACAAAAACAGAGAGGGAGATTATGAAAAGAAGAAAAAGTAAATCTTCCCAACAGCAGTTCACTGAGAGAACAGAGGTGTGGTGGTTAACTGCTCCTTGGAGCTGGGACACACAGCGCTTGGAGATGGCAGGTGTCTGTCCAGGCTGACAGCTGTGATACGCTCCATTACGTGTCTCTTCTTTAGCAGATATGAGAAACAGGTCAAATCCACACAATGCCATGGGAAAGAGAGGAAATACAAGGGAAAGAGGTGCACTTAAGTCTGCACCAAAATGAAAATATCGGGGTGCTCGGGTGGCTCAGCCTGTTGGGCATCCAACACTTGATCTTGGCTCAGGTCATGATCTCACGGCTCATGGGTTCGAGCCCTGCATCAGGCTGTGTGCCGACAGGTCAGATCCTGGAGCCTGCTTGGGATTCTGTGTCTCCCCTTCTCTCTGCCCTTCCCCTGCTCATGCTCTGTCTCTCTCTCAAAATAAACAAACTTAAAAAAAAAAAAAAAAAGAAAATATCCTTTTCCTTTGTAGGCCGCTGCTCTTCTTTGCATCGTCTGTTTGTCGATGCAAATGGTTCTCCAGCTCTACAAGTTGTATGGATAACCAAACACTCGTTCAAAACTTCAAAATAGCAACACACAGGGAGATACAAATGTACTCCAGGTTCTATCTCCCAGTGAGCTGGATTTCACATCTGTAGAGATTTTCTGAGTAACATGGATTAAAAACATGACTCTTTTACTAGAAGTATTACTCATTCATTCCTACTGTCTCAACATAGAACTGACATATAAACGTATTTTGAAGACATAATAAAGGAGCCGGAAGGACTCAGGCATCCCAAGGTCCACCACTGCCTACACGATGATGCTTGAAGTACACCCCATATATACGGTCACAACAGTTTCCTTCCAGCCTATCAATTCCATTTACCTACTCAGACTTAACGTATGACAGTCCAGAGAAATGCAACAGTGAAGGCGTACAGCCACTTGGAGAACATACGAATGTGTGTATGTACATCTGCACATACGTACGCGTGTGTGTCTTCACTCAGAATAGTTCCAGTCTACACTGGAACTAGTGAGTTCCAGACTGTTATCCCAAACCTAAAGGAATGTCTTCCCTAGTTCACTGTAAGAAAACATCAGGCTTTCCAGGCTGCCCTTCCCCTCCCGAGGTCTCAGTAAGCATAGATATGAAAAAGAAGATTGAGAACTAAAAAGGCAGAAGAGGGCAAGGAAAGGGAAATGATTAATTTCATCAGGAAAAAATTCACTGTCAGCTTTGGTTTAAAACAAAGGCATTTATTTATTCATTAGCCAAAAATAAGTTTTACTGCCGATGATGATGAAAATGGCAGCAGCCTGCATTTTTTAAGCATTTACCTAACACTAGGCATCGGACTAAATAAGCACTCCATACACTGGGTAACCCCGTGCGACAGGTAATGTTATCCCCGGTTTACAGATGAAGAAGCTGATAGTCATAAAGATGAAGTGACTTGCCCAAAGCTACACCACTTCTAAATTGTAGAGCATACATAATATACCAGTTACTTCAACTCTTAACTACTAAACTTATATTATTTTATATATTATTGTTATTTATACTGTATTCATCAACTTAAAATGTGTGAAATGCAATACTTTTGAAACACTGAATGAATTAATAAATTATATACAGTGAGACCCAACTCAATTGCCTAAAATTTTATAGACTTGTTAACCTGGGCTACGTACTGGTCCCCATTACCATGGAAGATAAAAATGCGCATGATATATAACACATGATGAAAGTTCTAACAAAGAAGTAATACTGCTCTCATCCTTCAATGCCCATTTTAAACAATAACATTTCTCCAATTATTCTCTGATTACATCCAGTCATAGTTACCTCTCTTTCCTCAGATCTTCCTGATTTTCACCTCTCTGTGTTAAAAAGATGCAAAGTCTCCTTTATTTAGGGGGAAAAAGTCACTCCCCTTTATCCATCTTAAAAAGGTAATCGATTACAATAAAAAGAAAACAAGTATCTTTCCCTGCTATCTTAAATATATATTTCTCTATACGCTACAGTAAAAAAAAAAAAAAAAATTCCATACCAACTCTTTTAACTTTGATAAGATGTTCAAGCTTCCTGAAATTAACGCTAAAAAAGAAATCATCACGCAGTATAAACGAATCCAAAATTCAATTTTGCAACAGCTGGGATTTAAACTCATGCACGCTAGTGTTACACACACACAAACACAATTCACATCATCTTGGTAATGCAGGCATTGGCTAGAAAACAAAATTCCTTCTACTATATGTAAGCATCTTAAAACACAAAACACCTACAAATATCCACAAATATCTAAATCATTAAAATCTTAATTTTATATGGCTATTACCAAGTTTTCCCACTGCAGAATTTAAAAGAAGAGGTTATGAAATGCTCGTGCAAGACATTTCTTCAAATGAATAACAAAGGGATAAGTAACTCTGATTCTCAAAACCTGTCACAAAGATCTAGCCATTTGTTAATCCTTGTTGAATTTTAATTTAATTGTGTTTAAAATTTCAATCCAGGGGGCAGAGACTGCTCACAATAAAGTACAAGACCTACCTGGGAAACAAAATGCAGCATTTCACTGAGGTACCATTTCTTACCTTTGAATCTTCACCACTCACTCCCAGCTGTAACACGGCTTGAGGAGATTTTAGTTTCGCTTGGGCAGAGTGAGCCATCTGAAGGTTAAGCTGCCATCCGACCGTCTCTAGCTATAAAAGACAAGTACAGATTGGAATCAGATGGTATGGAAGGAAGAAAACAGTCAACTTTCAGCAAATCTCCCACCCACAGGAATGAACATGGATAAGCCTAGACTTCATGGAAAGTCAATTCTATGGCTCCTTCAACCTGCGTTTTCTGCAAACTCTCCCTTTGGGCTCATGAGATTGGCCTTGTGCCAGGCCTGTCAAATTCAACAGTAAAACTCGTCTTCAAATACACTGCATTCTGAAAATAGAGGTCTTAGACTAAGCAACGAAGTACAGTAAGAGTCCATGGTCTTTAAATAGCATATTACTATTTCACAACAGTATATTTTAAAGCCAATGGTTTTCTCAACAGTTAGGGATTTTACACTTTAATGACCTCTCGTTGTCTTTCAAAACTCTGAACTGGATAGAATACAGGTAAGACTTTTTTTTTTTTTTTTTAATTTAGAGGAAAATTGAAGTACGCAGATGGTAAGAGGTTCACACATTTAGACACAGTTAGCAAGACTGGAAAAGAGCCAGACCAAGAATTGATATTTACTAGTGAGCAGGTGTTATCATGCTTTCCAAAGTACTCTAACTTATTATGGTTCCTAGTTATGACAGAAACTAATTAGAACATTTCCTATGAACTTATTAATTAACACAAGAGCAAAATTCAATCAGGTAAGGCAAAAATAGTAAAGACAGACTAAAACTGTTTAAGTTTTCTTTTAAAATATTAAATAGCACAAATGTGGTTTACTGAACTTGAGACATGATTGGTTTCACTAACCTCAGAACCTCAGTACCAGGAGTATTAAATTTCCAATAAATTCGAGAAACACTATTTAGGAAAGATGTGTGAAATGCAATTGTCACATGCCTCTCACAACATGGCCCTAATAACTGATTTAGTAAAAACTACCTTAGCTACACTGGTAAGATGGGCAGTCTCACAATTTTTTTTTTTTTACTTAACCAGAATACTAACTTCTAACTTGAAAGACTGTTCAACTTACTCAACTGAGTCAACTGCTCAATCACAGCAGTGACTCGAAGCCAAATTGGAAAGAGAGCAATGGAAGTATTATCTATTCAAGAGAGGATGCGATGAGAAAATAAAGATGTATTTCTGTTCTTTCTGGCACTGAACCTTTGACAGGTTATGGGTAAAAAGAGGGAAGATGTCACACGGACATAATCCACAACACCTAAATAAAAAAATCAGTGTAATGGTGTGTGTTAAGGATCTTTAACATACTGATCTTGAACAGTGACCTTAGTAAGTGTAGTCTCTAATACCAGCCCACCACAATTTTTTTTTTCAAATTTTTATTTAGATTCCAGTTAGTTTGGTTTCGCACACAGGGCATTTGGTTTCAGGAGAATTCAGTAATTCATCACTTAAATACAACACAACACTCAGTGCTCATCACAAGTACCCTCCTGAGGACCCATCACCCATCTAACCCACCCCCACTCTCCTCCCTCCATCAACACCCCCCAATTTGATCTCCATCATTAAAAGTCTCCTGTGGTTTGTTTGCCTCTTTCTCCCCCACCTCCCATATGTTCATCTGTTTTGTTTCTTAAATTACATGAGTGAAATCCTATGATATTTGTCTTTCTCTATTTACTTCACTTAGCTTAATACTCTAGCTCCATCCATATTGTGGCAAATGGAAAGATTTCACTCTTTTTGATGGCTGAGTAATATTTCATCGTGTAATATATACCACATCTTCTTTATCCATTCATTAGTCAATAGATATTTAGGCTCCCTACTTTGGGCTATTGTGGCTAGTGCTGCTATAAACATTGGGGTGCATGTGTCCCTTCGAAACAGCACACCTGTATCCCTTGGATAAATACCTAGTAATGAAATTGCTGGGTCGTAGGGTAGTTCTGTTTTTAATTTTTTTGAGGAACCTCCATACTGTTTTCCAGAGTGGCTGCACCAGCTTGCATTCCCACCAACAATGCAAAAGAGATCCTCTTTCTCCGCATCCTCGCCAACATCTGTTGTTGCCTGAGTTGTTAGTTTTAGCCATTCTGACAGGAGTAAGGTGGTATCTCATTGTGGTTTTGATTTGTATTTCCCTGATGATGAGTGATGTGGAGCATTTTTTATGTGTCGGTTGGCCATCTGGATGTCTTCTTTGGAGAAGTGTCTATTCATGCCTTTTGCCCATTTCTACACTGGATTATTTGCTTTTTGGGTGTTGAGTTTGAAAAGTTGTTTATAGATTTTGGATACTCTTTATCTGATGTGCCATTTGCAAATATCTTCTGCCATTCTGTGGGTTGCCTTTTAGTTTTGCTAACTGTTTCCTTTGCTGTGCAGAAGCTTTTTATTTTGATGAGGTCCCAGTAGTTCATTTTTGCTTTTGTTTCCTTCCCTCTGGAGACATGTTGAGTAAGAAGTTGCTGCGGCCGGGGCGCCTGGGTGGCGCAGTCGGTTAAGCATCCGACTTCAGCCAGGTCACGATCTCGCGGTCCGTGAGTTCGAGCCCCGCGTCAGGCTCTGGGCTGATGGCTCAGAGCCTGGAGCCTGTTTCCGATTCTGTGTCCCCCTCTCTCTCTGCCCCTCCCCCGTTCATGCTCTGTCTCTCTCTGTCCCAAAAATAAATAAACGTTGAAAAAGAAAACTAAAAAAAAAAAAAAAAGAAGTTGCTGCGGCCAAGATCAAAGAGGTTTTTGCCTGCTTTCTCCTCAAGGATTTTTATGGCTTCCTTTTATGGCTTACTTTGAGGACTTTCATCCATTTTGAGTTTAGTTTTGTGTATGGGGTAAGAAAGTGGTCCAGGTTCATTCTTCTGCATGTCGCTGTCCAGTTTTCCCAGCACCACTTGCTGAAGAGACCATCTTTATTCCATTGGATATTCTTTCTTGCTTTGTCAAAGATTAGTTGCCCATACGTTTGTGGGTCTGTTTCTGGGTTCTCTATTCTGTTCCATTGATCTGAGTGTCTGTTGTTGTGCCAGTACCATACTGTCTTACTGATTACAGCTTTGTAGTATAGCTTGAAGTCCGAGATTGTGATGCCTCCTGCTTTGGTTTTCTTTTTCAAGATTGCTTTGGCTATTCAGGGTCTTTTCTGGTTCCATACAAATTTTTGGATTATTTATTCTAGCTCTGTGAAGAATGTTGGTGTTAGTTTGATAGACATTGCATTGAATATGTAGATTGCCTTGAGTAGTATCAATATTTCAACAATATTTTTCACTCCTATCTAAGAGCATGGAATCTTTTACCACTTTTTTGTGTCTTCTTCAATTTCTTTCATAAGCTTTCCATAGTTTTCAGTGTATAAATTTTTAACCTCTTTGGTTAGATTTATTCCTAGGTATTGTATGGTTTTTGGTGCAATTGTAAATGGGATTGATTCCTTCTCTTTCTGTTGCTTCATCGTTAGTGAATAGGAATGCAACCGATTTCTGTGCATTGATTTTATATCTTGCAACTTTGCTGAATTCATGAATCAGTTCTAGCAGTTTTCTGATGGAATCTTTTAGGTTTTCCATATAGAGTATCATGTCATCTGCAAACAGTGAAAGTTTGACCTCCTCCTGGCCGACTTGGATGCCTTTTATTTCTTTGTGTTGACTGATTGCAGAGGCTAAGACTTCCAATACTAGGTTGAATAACAGTGGCGAGAGTGGACATCCCTGTCTTGTTCCTGACCTTAGGGGGAAAGCTCTCAGTTTTTCCCCATTGAGGATGATATTAGCATTGGGTCATTCATATATGGCTTTTATTATCTTGAGGTATGCTCCTTCTATCCCTACTTTCTTGAAGGTTTTTATCAAGAAAGATGCTGTATTTTGTCAAATGCTTTCTCTGCATCTATTGAGAGGATCATATGGTTCTTGTCCTTTCTTTTATTGATGCAATGAACCAAGTTAATTGTTTTGCAGATACTGAACCAGCCGTGCATCCCAGGTATAAATAGCACTTGGTCATGGTGAATAATTTTTTTAATGTATTGTTGGATCTGGTTGGCTAATATCTTGTTGAGGAGTTCTGCATTCCATGTTCATCAGGGAAATTGGTCTAAAGTTCTCCTTTTTAGTGGGGTCTCTGTCTGGTTTTGGAATCAAGGTAATGCTGGCCTCATAGAAAGAGTTTGGAAGTTTTCCTTCCATTTCTATTTTTTGGAACAGCTTCAAGAAAATAGGTGTTAACTCTTCCATAAATGTCTGGTAGAATTCCCCTGGAAAGCCATCTGGCCCTGGAGTCTTGTTTTTTGGGAGATTTTTGATTACTAATTCAATTTCTTTACTGGTTATGGGTCTGTTCAAATTTTCTATTTCTTCCTGTTTCAGTTTCAGTAGTGTATATGCTTCTAGGAATTTGTCCATTTCTTCCAGATTGCCCATTTTATTGGCATATAATCGCTCATAATATTCTCTTATTATTGTTTTTTGCTGGAAGCCGAGCTATCCCAGCCTGATGGCAAGGCCCAGCCTGTGGACGGATTGGTGACTGCAAGGCAACCCACCGACAGTGAAGCTTCTTGGACTCCCGCTTGTAGGTAATTTGGCCTTAAGACTACCTGGGGTATTGTCTCAGTCGATTGGGGAATTGCCCTCGACAGGCCCCCTGGGAAAAGAACCATTAGGAAAGAAAATAAGGTTCCGCAAGAAACTGTGCGGCCTTACATCTAGCCCTTGCCATCCCCTATGGAGACTCCTCTATTTACAGGAAGGATAGCCTCATACACTTGCCAGCTAAGGAGGCCGACAAAGGAGAGACATATGGATTTGAGAGCCCCACTCCGGCAACTAAGGAGTGTATCTCTGAGCACAGGTGACTTCAACCCCTAGGCCTACCCGGCCCCCAGAAGGCATTCCAGATGATGACTGAACCTAGTCGGTTAAGGTACAGAATGGTTCATTAATTCCTAGGTGCATTGTCTTTCTGAGAATGTGTGAGGCATGGGTTTCTAAGGTCCTTTTGGCCCCTTCCTGGCACCTGGGACTTGAGGTGTTAAGAGATAAAGGGCCTTTCATGAGAACAGCAAAGCAAATGCTTTATAGATTACAGATAAACACAGATGCATAATGAAATAATGTAGGAAATTAATCAATAATCAAAGGGTATGAGGGAACATTACGAGAAAATCGCCATGTTATTTCTTAAAGGTTGATTACACATAGGAACATTTTCAAAATTTAGGTAATGTTAGAAAACCATAGATGACATATACTACAAAAAAATCGCTAACAAATATAATGCCACATTTGCTACAATAAATCGGCCAGTTCAACACACTGTTGTTGTCTGTGTCCATTTTTATTTTAGTTTTAGTTTTTTATTTTAGTTTGGTTTTATTTTCACCGATGCCGTCCATCCTTCGGGAACCCCTGGACCTGCTAGAGCTGGACTCTGGCAGTTTTTATTTCAGCTGTGTTGGTTGTGATCTCTCCTCTTTCATTCTTGATTTTATTTACTTGGGTCCTTTCCTTTTTCTTTTTGATCAAACTGGCTAGTGGTTTATCAATTTTGTTAATTCTTTCAAGAACCAGCTTCTGGTTTCATTGATTTGTTCTACTGTTTTTTTGGTTTCAATAGCATTGATTTCTGCTCTAATCTTTATTATCCTGTCTCCCGTTGGTTTGGGGTTTTCTTTTCTGTTCTTTTTCCAGCTCTGTAAGGTGTGCGGTTAGCTTGTGTATCTGAGACCTTTCTTCCTTCTTTAGGAAGGCCTCCATTGCTATATATTTTCCTCTTATGACCGCCTTTGCTATGTCCCAGAGGGGAGCTTTTTATTTTGATGAAGTTCCGATAGTTCACTTTTGCTTTTGCTTCCTTTACCTGCCCACCACTACTTTTAATAGTCATATTCAACAGACCCACCAACAAAACAAGAAAAAGCATGTCATAACCACTCTCATATATCCAAGCATTCTGATACACATCACTATCTTTTTTTTTAAATGTTTACTTATTTGTTTTGAGAGAGTGAGAGCGCACAGGCAAGGGAGGGGCAGGGAGAGAAAGAGACAGAGAATCCCAAGAAGGCTCCACATTGTCAGCGCAGAGCCTGACCCAGGACTCCAACTCACCAAGTGTGAAATCATGACCTCAGTCAAAACCAAGAGTCAAATGCTTAACCAATTGAGCTGATTACACATCAGTCTTAGTTGAAAGTATCTGGAAGGTACTCATATTAACTTATAAGACACTGTCTTGATCTTATTTTACTGATCCTATCCCTGCCCTTGAAGCACTTAAGATAAATATTAAGTGAATAAATTAAAAAATACCTCTGTTGTGGTCAGGAAATTTGCATAATAAATTAATATGTTAATTTATAGTCACTATATACAGGTGGTGAAGGAGAATTTAAAAGAGCACTGAGCTTATGCTTTGGTTCATGCTTAAGCTGTCACTCCCTAGCTATGGGACCCTGGTTAAGTCACAATCTTTCAAGACTTCAGTTTCTTCATATACAATGAGAATAAATCTATCTGAACTATCTACTTTGCTGAGTTATGGTAATGACAATTAAGAAAATGCATACTCAGAGGGTGGCTCAGTCAGTTAAGCATCCAACTTTGGCTCAGGTCATGGTCTCACAGTTTGTGAGTTCTAGCCCCAGGTCAGGCTCTGTGCTGACAGCTCAGAGCCTGGAACCTGCTTGGGATTCTCTGCCTCCCTCTCTCTCTGCCCCTCCCCTGCTTGCTCACTCACTCTCTCTCTCTCTCTCAAAAATAAATAAAACGTTAAAAAAAATTTTTTTAAGGAAAATGCACATCCAAAGGTGTTTTGAAAACTGCAAAACATTATAAATATAAGGCATTTCGATTACCTGGTTTCTTCTACACTATCTTTTAAATACTGTAGGCACTCTATATCTATCTGTTGAATTGAATTGAAATGAGTCAAAGAATACTCCCAGAGAAAGGTAATTTTTTTTAAGAAGGAGAAAGAGCACCAGCGAGGGAGAGAGGCAGAGGGAGAGAGAGAATCTTAAGTGGGCTCTACGCTCAGCATGAAGCCCAATGTGGGGCTCAATACCATGACCCCGGGATCATGATCTGAGCTAAATGAATGCTTAACCAACAGAGCCATCCAGGTGCCCTTTGCTAGGAAAGGTAATGTTTAAGAGTCATGACTAAAAGAGTTGGTAGGTTGCCTTTCTTAAATTCCTGAACCTTATCTACAGAACTTTGT
This sequence comes from Herpailurus yagouaroundi, assembly GCF_014898765.1. Taxonomy (NCBI): domain Eukaryota; kingdom Metazoa; phylum Chordata; class Mammalia; order Carnivora; family Felidae; genus Herpailurus; species Herpailurus yagouaroundi. Next base: position 4,821,663 of record NW_024412423.1, on the reverse strand, counting down.
GATGTGAAAATATTTGTCCCACACCCACGTTAAAGAACAAAGAATTGGTAAGTTCATATTATGTATATGCACATCACACAACTACATGTAAAATTTTGTAGAAAATGACTAGTATTCAGAAGCCTTAAATGGAGAGGGAATATAGAAAGAATAAGGAGAATTATAAAAGAATACTTTACAATTACACAGAATAGTAACAAGAAAACACACTTTTCAGTGAAACTCAGAGGCAATGAAAATCAATACTACTTGAGATAAGGACTCTTATTACACCCTTTTTACAAATTAAATATATATATAATGTAAATAACTGGTGAACTGTAGCAAAGAGTATATAAACCTTCTTATGTTATTATTTCAATTCTTCTCTTCTCTAAGTTTCAAATTACATAAAAATCAAAATCACAAGTTATAAGAAATTGATTCAACTAAGAATCATCAATGGATACTAAATCTAGGAGGGGAAAGTTTAATTTGGAATGCAAAGTCACAAAGTTTCCACCCACAACTGCTGGTTAGCTACAGAAGAAAGAAAGTAATTGTGCAGGGAAGAAAACAAAGATCTTAACCAAAGAACAAAGTTAACATCATCAAAAAGTGGCAAAAAAAAAACCCATCATGTAGCCCTAGCTGTGAAACCCTGCAAAGACCACATTATTTATGTAGCTTTCTAGACAAAAAAAAAAATCATAACCTCAATTTGATTATGAAGAAACAAAAGAAAAATAAAATGAAGGAACATCATGAAAAATAAGTGAAACATACACTTCAGAAACATAAATGTCCTAAAAAAACAAAGAAAAGCCAAGAAAGAAGCAATTTCTTACACTGCTTACAACATATTATTATATTATTTGCCATGTCTCTAATAGGCAGCAGTAGTATAAATAAGAAAAAGCAAAATCCCTTTGCGTAGGTGAAAATCATATAGTATTGTACTGAATTATTCCTTTGAGACTCATAACTAAGAAACAAATACAACAGTCATCAATATTTTAATTACATATAAAACAAGAAAATCTAGTGAAGGATTTTGACTTACATGAGCTCAACTACATTTGCTTCTATTTAAAATAAAACTCTGCCTTGTGTACAGCAGAATCTGTATATTAAAATACCAGGAAATATTTTAACATTTGTTTTCTAATTTTATGCTCAGATTTACATCTGAGGGTCCTTAGGCCTTAATCAACATCCTAGATTTTTTTTTTTAATGTTTTACTTATTTTTGAGAGAGAGAGAGCACTAGTGAGAGAGAGGTAGAGTGAGAGGGGGACCAAGGATCCCAAGCAGGCTCTGCACTGACAGCAGCGAGCCAGATCTGGGCTCATATTCACATTCCGTGAGATCGTGATCTGAGCCGAAGTCGGACACTCCAGTGACTGGGCCACCCAGGCCCTCTCAACATCCTAAATTTAAGCATCATCAAAATAACATAAAACACAAGAAAAATAAGCCACTGATTTCTTTCTTTCCTTCTTTCTTTCTTTCTTTCTTTCTTTCTTTCTTTCTTTCTTTCCTCCCTTCCTTCCTTCCTTCCTTCCTTCCTTCCTTCCCTCCTCCCTCCCTCCCTCCCTCCCTCCCTCCCTTCCTTCCTTCCTTCCTTTCTTTCTTTTTTTAAGTAGGCTTCACATCTAGCACAGAACCCAACACGGGGATTGAACTCACAACAATGAGATCAAGACCTGAGCTCAGACCAAGAGTTGGATGCTTATGGACGGACTGAGTCACCCAGGCACCCCAAGCCACTGATACTTTTAATGTTTTTCAACACAAGCTAAACTGTTTAAATGGTAGTTCTTACACATCTCACTAACATTACTTCTTACCTGACAATGTTACTAAGACGTCAGTCCAAAGTATAATAACTTCAAAAACAAATACATACGTGTGTGTGTGTGTATAAAACGACTTTATTCTCTAATTTTAATTTAACAACCTCGACATAAACTTAAATTCTCCTAATTGCTTTGTAAACCACCATTCCAAACACACACAAAACTCAGCCAAAATTGTGATTATATTAACCCTCTTAAGTGGCAAAAAAGAAAAGGTAAAGTTTTATACCAGATTTTAACTACTGGGACACTCTAAAACAGAAGCCACTGTTTGAACCATACAACACAGTAAGAAATACTTCTACGGTGCAAACCGATATACTAAAGTTACACAGAACAATTTTTACCCAGAGCCGAGTTCTTTAATAAGCTTTATTATGTTTCATTTTGAAAATGCTATTTGAAAACCCTCTAAATTGATTTCATTACCCAATAAACCCTAATATTTCAGGCTATCTATAGCTAGGAAAATACTGCTCAGAAACCCTGAATGAGTTTCAGGAACTATGTGCATAGGTATTCATGAAACATTTTATTATTTATCATAATAAATCATGAAAATACATACAATTAGAGCTGTAACTGCTAAAATAGAAAACACTATCTATATTCTGTTGCTACAAGCCACCATTTATTTTATAACTAGAAAATACCATAAGCAGAAATTTCATTTATGTATGGCTCATTACAGAAACTATATACCTCTATTTACTCTAATGAAAATACAAAAATTAGGAAGTTGACTCAATGCTTAATTTAAGAACATAAACCTATTTGTAAAGCTTAGCTAAATGCCTGCTCTACAAATTTTTTCTTAACCACTTCTGACTTCAATGATTTTTTTTTCCCTCTAAATCTGATTAATTCTATGAAGCTCCCAATTTAAGAAACAGTGACTTCTGGTATCAAGGGCTGTGCATCTAAAAAAAAGAAAATAAAAACAATCTTTCCATGAACAACACCTACAAACTCTCAACAAAATACAAAGAACAACTCTCTGAGGGCTCTATAAGGAACAAAAGCACATAGACTTTAGAGAATCAAAACATAATACAATGTTAGCACGCATGGGTCAAAGAAGAAATCAAAGAGAAATAAAAAAACTACTTTGAGACAAATTGAAAATACAACATAACAAAATTTATGGGATGCCACAAAACCAGTTTGAAAAGAAAAGTTCATATCAAATGCTTACTTACATCAAGAAACAAGATCTCAAATAAACAACCTACCTTTACACCTCAAAGAACTTTACACTAGAAAAAGAATGAACAAAACTTACCTCAAAGAACTTTACACTAGAAAAAGAATAAACAAAACTCAAAGTAGAAAGATGGAAAAAATGAATATTAGAAATAAATGAGGGGCACCTGGGGTGGCTCAGTCGGTTAAGCAACTGACTTTGGCTCAGGTCATGATCTCACAGTTTGTGAGTTCGGGCCCCACATCGGGCTCTGTGCTGACAGCTCAGAGCCTGGAGCCTGCTTCCCATTCTGTGTCTCCCTCTCTCTCTACCCCTCCCCTGCGCACGTTCTGTCTGTCTCTAAATAACAAATAAGCATTAAAAAAAAATTTTTTTTTAAATAATAAATAAATGAGATAGAAACTAAAAAGACAACTTAAAAAAAGATCAATCAGGGGCACCTGGGTGACTTAGTTGGTTTAGTGTTGAACTTCAGCTTGGGTCATGACCTAACAGTCGGGAGTTCAAGCCCCACATCAGGCTCACTGCTGTCAGCACAGAGCCTGCTTCAGATCTCTATCCCTCTCTCTTTGCCCTTCCCCTGCTTGTGCTCTCTCAAAATAAATAAAACATTAAAAAAAAAAAAAAGAAAGAAAGATCAAACTAAGAGCTAGTTTTTTTTTTTTTTACAATTTCTTGTCTTTTATTATTATTTTTTTTTAATGTTTACTCATTTTTGAGAGAAAGAGAGAGTGGCAAGAGCTGGGGAGGGGCAGAGAGAGAGGGAGATACAGAATCCGAAGCAGGTTCCAGGCACTGAAGTGTTAGCACACAGCCCGACACGGGACTCGAACGCGTGGACCATGAGATCATGACCTGAGCAGAAGTCAGACCCTTAACTTACTGACCTACCCAGGCACCCCCTAAGAGCTAGACTTTTTTTTTTAAAGATAAACCAAAATTGACAAACTTTTAGCAAGACTCACCAAAAAAGGGCTGGGGGTAAGAATCAAATAAATAATATCAGAAATTAAAGAGAAACCTTACAACTGATACCAAAGAAATGCAAAAGACCATAAAAGAATACTATGAACAAATTAAATGTCAACATATTGTACAACCTACAAGAAATGTATAAATCCCTAGGAACATACAACCTACCAAGATTGAATTAGACATTAAAAAAAAAAAAGAGAGAGAAAATCTGAACACACCAATTCGATTTTTTTTTAACAGACCAATTCCTCATAAGGAGACTGAATCACTAATCAAAAAATTCCAAACAAACAAAAGTCCAGGACCAGATGGGTTCACTGGTGAAATCTACCAAATATTTAAAGAAGAATTAATATCAATCCTTCTCTAAGTCTTCCAAAAATAAAAGATGAGGGAACACTTCCAAACTCATTTTATAAGGCCAGCATTATCACCATGAAAAGCAGACAAGGGTGCCACAAGGAAAAAAAAAAAAAAAATCAGGCCAATATCTTGATAAACATTGGTGCAAAAGTCCTCAACAAAGTATTAGCAAACCAAATTCAGCCATACATTAAAAGAACCATATGCCACGATCAAGTGGGATTTTTCCAGGGATGCAAGGATAGTTCAATACCCACAAATGAATCAATGTGCTACACTGCATTAACAAAATGAAAGATAAAAATCATATGATCATTTCAACAGATGCAGAAAAAGCATTTGACAAAATTAAGTATCCATTTATGATTAAAAAAAAAAGAAGCAAAAAAAAAACTCCCCAAGGACTGGGTACAGAGGGAACATACCTCAACATAATAAAGGACAGATATGACAAGCCCACAGCTAGCATCATACTAAATGGTGAAAAGTTTAATGTTTTTCCTCTAAGCTCAAGAACAAGACAAGGATGGCCACTCTTCCCACTTTTCTTCAACAACATATTCAAAGCCCTAGCCAGAGCAATTCAGCAAGAAAAAAAATAAATAAATAAAAGGCATCCAAATCCAACAGAAACATGTAAATGTGTCACTCAGATGACAAGATTTTATTTTTTTAATTTTTTTAATGTTTATTTATTTATTTTCAATATATGAAATGTATTGTCAAATTGGTTTCCATACAACACCCAGTGCTCATCACAAAAGGTGCCCTCCTCAATATGACAAGATTTTATATATACAAAATCCTAATGAAGCCACCAAATAACTCTTGGAATTTTAATAAATGAGGTCAGTAAAGCTGTGTGATACAAAAATCAACATATTTACTACATTTCTCTACACTAATAATAAACTATCAGAAAGAAGTTAAGAAGACAATCCCATTTACAATTGCGTCAAAAGAATAAAATACCTAGGAATAAATTTAACCAAGGAGGTGAAAGACCTGTACACTGAAAGTCACAAGAGACTAATGAAAGCAAATGAAGATACAAATATATGGAAAAATATCCCATGCTCATAGATTGGAAGAATCAGTATTGCTAAAATGTCCATACTACCCAAAGCAATCTACAAATTCAGTGCATTTCCTATCAGAATGCCAATGGTATTCTTCACAGAAATAGAGCAAACAATCCTAAAATTTGTATGGCACTACAAAAGATCCCTAATAGCCAAAACTACCTTGAGATAGAACAAAGCTGCAGGCATCATGCTTCCTGATTTCAAACTATAGTACAAAGCTGTAGAAATAAAAAACATGACACTGGCATAGAAACAAACACATACATACATCAGTGGAACACAACAGAAAGCCCAGAAATAAGCCCACGCATGTGTGGTCAATTAATCTACAACAAAGAAGGGGCGCCTGGGTGGCGCAGTCGGTTGGGCGTCCGACTTCAGCCAGGTCACGATCTCGCGGTCCGTGAGTTCGAGCCCCGCGTCGGGCTCTGGGCTGGTGGCTCGGAGCCTGGAGCCTGTTTCCGATTCTGTGTCTCCCTCTCTCTCTACCCCTCCCCCGTTCATGCTCTGTCTCTCTCTGTCCCAAAAATAAAAAAATAAAAAAATCTACAAGAAAGAAGCCAAAAATACCAATGGGGAAAGGACAATCTCTTCAATAAATGGTGTTGGGAAAACTGAATAGCCACATTCAAAGGAATGAAACTGGACCACGATCTTGTTCCATACACAAAAACTAACTCAAAATAAATTAGAGACTGGAACCTAAAACTCCTAGAAAAAAACATGGATGGTAAGCTCCTTGACATCACTCTTGGTGATGACTTTTTGGATCTGACATCAAAAGCAAATGTAACAAAAGCAAAAATATACATATACTAGTGGGACTAAATTAAACTAAAAATCTTCCGCACAGCAAAGGAAACCATCACCAAAATGAAAAGACAACCCACCAGGTAGGAGAAAATACTTGCAAATCATATATCTGATATAAGGTTAATGTCCTAAATATATAAAGAACCCATAAAACTCAATTTCAAAAAAATAAACAACCTGTTTTAAAAATGACCCGAGATGGGGCGCCTGGGTGGCGCAGTCGGTTAAGCGTCCGACTTCAGCCAGGTCACGATCTCGCGGTCCGTGAGTTCGAGCCCCGCGTCGGGCTCTGGGCTGATGGCTCAGAGCCTGGAGCCTGTTTCCGATTCTGTGTCTCCCTCTCTCTCTGCCCCTCCCCCGTTCATGCTCTGTCTCTCTCTGTCCCAAAAAAATAAATAAACGTTAAAAAAAATTTTTTTAAAAATGACCCGAGATGTGAATAGACATTTTTCCAAAAAAGACATACATATAGCCAACATGTACGTGAAAAGGTGCTCAACATCAGTAATCACGGGGGAAATACAAGTCAAAACCACAATGAGAAATCGCCTCACACCTTGTGCAATGAGTGTCATCAAAAACACAAGAAAAAAAACAGTGTTGGTGAGGATGTGGAGAAAGGGGAACCCCTGCGTTCTGTGGATGAGAATGTAACCTGGTGCAGCCACTATGGCAAACAGGATGTAGGTGCCTCAAAAGTCTAAAAATAGAACTACCCTATGACCTAGCAATTGCACTTCTGGATATTTATCTGAAGGAAATGAAAACACTAACTCAAGAAGATATCCACAACCCCGTGATCACTGCAGCATTATTTACAATAGCCAAGATATGGAAACAATGCAGGTGTCCACAGACCTACAAATGGCTAAAGAAAATGTGAGATACACGCACGCTCGCACACAAACACACACACCACACACAATGGAGTACTATTCTACCACAAAAAAAGAAGGAAATCCTGCCATTTGCGACAATATGGATGAACTCTGAGGGCATTATGTGTCGTGAAAGAAGTCAAACTCAGAAAGACATCCCATATGATCTCACTTACATATAGAAGCTAAAAACAACAACAACGATCAAACCCAAAGCTGCAAAGATTGGTGGCTGCCAGTAGGGAACAGGGGGAATGGGAAGTGAAATGAATGAAAGTGGTCAAAAGGTATAAACTTGCAGTTATCAAATGAATAAACCCTGGAGGTATAAGGTACAGCATGGTGACTGTCGTCAATACTACCGTGTCGTGTGTTTGAAAGTTGCTGAGAGAGTAAATCTTAAAAGTTCTCATCACACACACACACACACACACACACACACACACACACACACACACAAAACAATCGCTGAGTGGTGATGGATGTTAAGTAGACTTACTATAGTGATTACTTCACAATGCACACAAATACTGCATCATATACCCCTGAAACAGATATAATGTTATAAGCCAATTACATCTCCCTTTTTTAAAATGAGACAAGTACATGCAGACTAGAGAAAAACACTTGTAATATAATGACATAGGCAGTTTGAACATTAAATGATGGAAAAAGATATATCATGCAAACATTGATCAAAACAAAGCAGGGAAGGCTATAAAATTATCTGAGAGGAGGACATTAAATAACAATAATAAAAGTATGAAAACAATACTAAAGGTCTTAGAACTGCAATATATGTCAAGTAAAAGTGGATGGAACTAAAAGAACTAGATAAATCCACACGTATAGTTAGAGACTTCAACACTTGTTTCTCAACAACTGATAGAGTAGCTGGACAGAACATCAGCCAGACTATATATGAATTCAACATCAACATCAACCAAAAGAATCTAATTGATATTTATAGAACGCTTCACTCAACAACAGCAGAATAAACATTCTCTGCAAACACCTACAAAACGTACACCAAGATAGACCATATTCCGGGCCATAAAACATATGCCTTAACAAATAAAAAGAGCTGAAATCATACAGAATGTGTTTTCTCACCACAATGGCACTAAACTAGAAATCAGTAACAGAAAGAGGAAACTCTGGAAACTCAACGACATAATTTTAAATAATCCATGAGACTCAAGAAAAATCAAAATACACAGTGAACAACTTAAAAATAAAAAACATAAAATATCAAAATTTGTGGGATATAGCTAAAGCAATGCTGAGAAGAAAATTTTAAAGTACCAAATACTTCCGGACGCCTGGGTGGCTCAGTCAATTGAGCACCTGCCTTCAGCTCAGGTCATGATCTCACAGCTCGTGAGTTCAAGCCCCGCATTGGGCTCTGTGCTGACAGCTCAGAGCCTGGAACCTGCTTCAGATTCTGTGTCTCCCTCTCTCTCTGCCCCTCCCCCACATGCACTCTGTCTCTCTCTCAAAATAAGTAAACATTAAAAACTAAAATAAAAAAAAAACTACCAAATACTTACATTTGAAAAGAAGAAAAATCTCACATCAATGACCTAAGAATCTGAAGAACCACAGGCAAAAAAGTTAACCTCAACCAACTCATGTATCTTATACACAAATTAATTCAAAAATGTCCATGGGCATAAATAAAAAATTCAAAACCACAAATTTTTAGGGAAATAAAAACAAAACTAAGCCACGAGTGCTTAAATGGTCTAGGGTAAGGGAAACAGTTGAGACATGACACCAAAAGCAAAATCCATTATAAGAAAAACTGAGTAATTGGTCTTCAACAAAATGAAAAATTTTTGCTCTTCAAAGGATCCTAATTAAGAGGATGAGAAGTCAAAGCACAGACTGGAAGACAGCATCTGTAAACCATGTACTTGAAAGGATTAGTATCTAAAATACACAAATAACTCTCAAAACTTAATAGTTTTTTTTTTTTTTAAAGAAGTAATCCAATTAGAAAATGTGCAAAAGGCATAAAGAGACATTTCACTGAAGAGGATCTACAGATGGCAAATAAATACAAGAAAAACTGTTCGACATCATTAGTTATCCAAGAAATGCAAATAAAAGCCACAATGAGATATCACTGCATACCTATCAGAACAATTACAATAAAAAATAGTGACAACTCCAAATGCTGGCAAGGATGCAGAGAACGTGGATCCCTCATACATTGCTGATGAGAATACGAAATGATTTAGCTACTCTGGGAAATGGTTTGAGAGATTCTTACAAAACTAAATATACAGGAGTGCCTGGGCAGCTCAGTTGGCTAAGTGATTCTTGATTTTGGCTCAGGTCGTGATCTCACAGTTTGTAAGATCAAGCCCCATGTCAGGCTCCATGCTGGTCTGCTTGGGATTCTCTCTGCCTCTCTCTGCCCTTCCCCTGCTCATGCATGCATGCCTGAGCTCTCTCTCCCTCTCTCAAAATAAATAACTTAAAAAAAAAAAAAAGCTAGAAAAAAACTAAATTGGGGCACCTGGATGGCTCAGTCGGTTCAGCGTCCAACTTTGGCTGAGGTCATTATCCCCATGGTTCCTGGGTTCCAGCCCCATGATGGGCTCTGTGCTGACAGCATGGAGCCTGGAGCCTGCTTTGAATTCTGTCTCTCCCTCTCTCTCTGCTTCTCCCCTGCTTATGCTCTCTCTCTCTCAAGAATAAACATTAAAAAAATAAAAAGTAAAGTCCTTAAAAAATAAAACACTAAATCTATAACTATCCTACCACCCAGCAACTTCACTTACGAGTATTTATTCTAGAGAAATAAATATTTATGCTGATGTAAAAACCTATACACAAATGTCTATGACAACTTCAGCGGTAACAGACAAAAACTGAAAGCAATGCAGATATCTTCCAAAAGCTAAATGCTTAAGCAATCTGTTTCATATACATTCCACGGAATACTATATAGCAATAAAAAGGAATGGACTATTAATACTTCATTAGGTATTAATTGTAACAACCAATTCTGGTTGTTAAACCAGAACGGATATCCAGAGAATTATGGCAAGTGGGAAAAAAAGTCAATCCCAGAACATTACATCCTGTATGATTCCATTTACATTATACTTCTTGAAATCACAGAAGTTTTTCTGTAAAATACAGATTTTACAGAAGAAGTTCTACATAGAAATTATAGAAGAATTTGGTGGCTGCCTGAAGGGTATGGCATGGCAGGCATGAATGGGAAGAGAATCATCAGGCCATAAAGGGTCATAAAAGAACCTTGTGGTGATGGCAACGTTCTGTATCTTGACTGGATGAATGCTAATGTCCTGGCTGAGATATTGTACTAGAGTTATGCAAGAGGTGATCACTAGGGGACACTGGGGGATGGGTATAAGGGATCTCTCTGTATTACTTCCTACCACTGCATGTGTATGTATCATTATCAAAAGGCTAATTCACTTAAAAGAGGAATGGCATGAAGAAGAGGAGAAAGATTAATAAATGTAAATGATCACAGAAATTTTGCCAAATTCATCTTTACACCTCATTCTTAGGTATATGATTATAGCACTTAAAGCAAACCTACTGCTCAATAAGGTCCCTATAATTCTAATTGGCTGTTCCATATTCTTTGTTTCCAAAAATTAGATGTATAAAAATGAAGCATGAGATAAGAACTTCTACATCTTCCACACAGAGGAGAAGGGAATTTTTCAATTCCATGTAATCTGTTTAATAAGGTTAGCTCCTTGAAGTATTTCTCATTATAAACATGTATCACCAAGAAAGCAATACCTGCTGGGAAAATCAATTTCTGAATATTTAAAAGGTCATACTTACAATCTCTCAATAATAGCATGACTGTATGTATGTGTATGCAATTAATCTTTGTTTAAAATGATAGAGTCAGAGTAATTTTACATTCGTCTAAAACAGAAAAGTTTCCAGTATTTCCATTATAATGCAGGGAGACATTTCCTCAGGCAAAACAGGTACAGAATTTGCCCAAGGACACAAGACAACACCACCAGTTTAGAAGTACATTTGACTGGAAACATTCTATATACCAATAAGAGTACAGATGATTATTCCTCAAATTTTGACCTTTTCTTTGGAAAGAAAATAATAGAGACTATGAATAACGGACGTATCATCAGCTCAAATAGATCCATTAATCAAATCAGCAAACATTTTAAACAGTCTGTCCTTTGGAGGCCCTCCAGGAGATCCCAAATTTTACCCCCCCCCCCCCATTTTTAAGCTGTTTGTGCCCTACTTACAAAGTTGCATTCTAAAACGTCTCATTAGGAACACAGAACAAATCTGCAAAGAGAATACTATTATAAATGGTGACTAAGTTACCAAGTAATTCCCAAGTAGTTCAACACAAGAAACGCAAGTGGGTCTACTTTTGTCCTAACCAGAGCAGTTAGGACAAAATATAACAAAGCCCCCTCACCCAATGGCTAAAAATAAGTAATACCTTAGCATTAAGACAAATCTTCAATTTCCAGCATTTTATATACATGTGGCTTTCCTAAGTATTCTATACACAAATATCAACCCAAACACAAGTATCCAATCTGAGAAAAGCTTGGTGCTTTCAGGGTACTAATGATGCCTATCTTTATGTAAATTCCACTAAGTTTATGAAACCCACACTTCTTTCCAAGAGAATCAGACTTTCATCCTAGTTTTCTATTCATTTTTGGCAAAAAAATGATATAAAGACCGGCTTGTACAAATGGAGAAAAACAAAAACAAAAATAACAAAATTACCATTAGCTGAAATGGAAAACTACAGGAACAATTCCAAGAGGAATGTTCCAAGGATCAGTTTTTTGTTTGTTTGTTTTTTTAATGTTCAGTTTGAGATGCTTATTAGACATCCAATAAATTTATCAAGTAGGCGAGCGCAGGCTAGAGGAAAAAAAAATTATAAAATAGCATTTAAACCCCGAGGCCTACGTGAAATTGCCAGGGAAGGGACAAAAGAAAATAGAAGAGAACCAGGGACTGAGTCCTAGCTATATGCAAAAGTGTGGAAATGAGTCACGGCCATGAAAGCAGGAAACACGACCAAAAAGGCAGCCAGAAAGGGGAAAAACCAAGGGAGTGTGGATCTGACTTTTATACCATCGTAGGTGCTGGTGGCATAAAAACGTATAAATTTACAATCTGTCCCCAAAGCTCTCAGTCTAGTGATGAAGACAAACTATACGAAAACAATTATGATGTAACATATCATCATATAGGCAGAAACTCTCAAGTTATCTGCTAAAAAGCTACTAAAACTAGTGCGTGATTTTAGGAAAGCTATGGCACCCAAGATTAATGTGAAAAATCAGTATTAGTTCAAGACAGTAGAAACAAATAGGGAATATAAAAAAATGCAATCCCATTTATACTAGCAACCCAAACCATGAAAATACATAGTGCCTTCGTCGGTTTGGGCTGCTTGCTATAACAAAATACAACAGACTATGTGGCTTAACAGTAAACATTTCTCACAGTTCTGGAGGCTGGAAGTTCAAGATGAGAGTGCCAGCATGGTTGGGTGAGGGCCCCCTTCCAGGCTGCCGACTTCTCTTTGTGTTCCCACAAGGCAGAGGGGGTAACGTAGTTCTCTCTGGCCTCTTTTATGAGGGCATTATTCCCATTCATTAGGGTTGTGCCCCCATGAACTAATCACCTCCCAAAGACCCCACCTGCTATCATCACCGTGAAGGTTAAGTTTGAACATAAGAATTTTGGGAAGACACATTCAGTCAACAGCATAGGGATAACTTTAACAAAATCTGTGTATATCCTGATCCTTGAAAATCTACACACATTACTGGAATAAATTAAAGAAGGTATCGGTAAATAGAGATACACCATGTTCATGAATTTAAAGGTTTAACATTGTTAGAAGGTCAATTCTTCCAAAAGGGATCTACGGATTGAGAACAATCCAATTAAATTCCCAGCAGGTACTTTTTCATAGAAACTGACAAGCTAATTTTAAAATTTAAATGGAATGGAGGGGTGCCTGGGTGGCTCAGTCAGCTGAGCATCCAACTCTTGATTTCACCTCAGGTCATGATCTCACAGTGGTGAGACCAAGCCCCGTGTCTGGCTCTGTGCTAAGTGTGGAGCCTGCTTAAGTTTCTCTCTCTCTCTTTCCCTCTGCCCTCTCCTCCACTCATGCTCTCTTAAATAAATAGATAGATAAAATTTAAATGGAATGGAAATGATCTAAAAGAGCCAAAGCAGTTTGGTGTGTGTGTGTGTGTGTGTGTGTGTGTGTGTGTGTCTGTGTGTGTGTTTTAATTTGGAAGAACTACACTACCTAACTTTACGACTTAGTATAGGGGTATCTGGGTGGCTCAGTCAGTTAATGTCTCGCTCTTATTTCGGCTCAGGTCATGATCTCATGGTTGGTGAGTTCAAGCCCTGTATCGGGCTCCACACTGACAATGCCAAGCCTGCTTGAGATTCATTCATTTTTGCTCTCTCACTCTCTCTCTCTCTCTCTCTCCTGTTGTCCTCCTCTCCTCCCCCTCCTTCATGCTCCTGCTGTCAAAATAAATAACTAAACTTGAAAAAAAAATAACAACGTTTTTTAAAAAAAGACTTAATCCAAAGCCACAGCAATAAAGACGATGTGCGACTGGCAAAAGAATAGAAATATAGACACATTAGCTGACTTCCGACCAAGATGCCAGGGCAAATGATGCCAGAATGACTAGGTATCTACACAGGAAGGAAATGAACAACAACCCCTACTTAACACCCAACACAAAAATGAACTCAAAATGGATCAGAGAGCTAAATGTAAGTGCTGTAACCATCAAACCTCTGGAAGAAAACACAAAAGAAAACCTTTGTTATCTTGGGATAGGCAAAGAGGTTTTAGGTAGAACATTAAAAGCATTAACCAGAAAAGAAAAAAATTATAAACTGGACTTCATCAAAATTAAAACTTCTGTTCTTCATTTATTTATTTTTAATGTCTATTTGTGTTTTTGAGAGAGAGTGTGACAGAGTTCGAGTCGGGGAGGGGCAGACAGAGAGGGAGACGCAGAATCTGAAGCAGGCCCCAGGCTCTGAGCTGTCGGCACAGAGCCCGACACGGGGCGTGAACTCACGGGCTGTGAGATCATGACCTGAGCTAAAGTCGGACGCTCAACCAGCAGAGCCATGCAGGTGCTCCAAAACTTCTGTTCTTCAAATGTCACCATTAAGAAACAGGAAAGGCAAGCCACAGACTGATCAAACAGGATTCTTACCACTCAGGAATAAAAAGACAAATCTATACAAAAATGGGCAAAGAGGGGCGCCTGGATGGCTCAGTCGGTTGAGCGTCTGACTTCGGCTCAGGTCACGATCTCGCAGTCCATGAGTTCAAGCCCCGCGTCAGGCTCTGGGCTGATGGCTCAGAGCCTGGAGCCTGCTTCCGATTCTGTGTTTCCCTTTCTCTCTGCCCCTCCCCCGTTCATGCTCTGTCTCTCTCTGTCTCAAAAATAAATAAATGTTAAAAAAAACATTTTTTTTTTTAAAATGGGCAAAGATGTGAACAGATAATTCACAGAAGAAGACACATAAATGGCCAAAAAACACATAAAAGGTGCTCAACATCTTTAGGTTCACTATCCTTGCAGCTACTAGAAGGACTAAAATTTAGGGGGCACCTGGGTGGCTCCATCAGTGAAGCGTATGACTCTTGATTGAGGCTCAGGTCCTGATCTCATGGTTTGTGGGATGGGGCCCTGTATCCAGGTCTATGCTGACAGCATGGAGCCTGCTTGGGACTCTCTCTTTCCCTCCGCCCCTCCCCAACTCACATGCATGTACTCTCGCTCTCTCAAAATAAATAAACCTAACAATTTTTTTTTAAAGATTGGCAATACCAGGTGTTGACCAGTATGTGAAAAAAATTACTGGCTGGAATATAAAATAGTAGAACCACTTTGGAAAACTGTTTGATAGTAACACTTAACCAATCAATCCACTCCTGAGTATTTATCCAAGAGAAATGAAAATATATGTCCAAACAAAGATGTATATATTTAAAATAGCCCAAAACCAGAAATGGCCCAAAGACCCATGCATGAGCAGGTGGATGGACAAACTGATATATCCACAAGACAGAACACTACGCTGCAGTAAGAAAGCACAAACTACTAATACACACAACACTATGGATGAACATCAAAATCTGACTCAAATGAAGAAGGCGGACAGGAAAAAGGAACACCTGTATTAATTCTATTCATACACTGCTATGCAGTTTACAGTGACAAGAAGTGTATCAGTGGTTTCCTAGGGCCAAGATTAGGGGGAAAAGGGACTTCCAAGGGGCATGAGGCAACTTTTGAAGGTGATGAAAATGCTCTGTGTGTTGATTGTGGTAGTGATCTCATGGGTGTACATGTACCAAAATTCATCAAACTGTACAATTTAAAAGGATACAGTTTACACTATGTAAATTATAACTCAACTAACATTGTTTTCTAAAAGATACAATATACTGGAGGCGCCTGGGTGGCTCAGCTGCTTAGGTGTCCAACTTCAGCTCAGGCCATGATCTTGCAGTCTGTGGGTTTGAGCCCCGCGTCGGGTTCTGTGCTGACAGCTCAGAGCCTGGAGCCTGCTTTGGATTCTGTGTCTCCCTCTCTCTCTCTCTCTCTCTCTCTCTCTCTCTCTCTGCCCCTCCCCTGCTCATGCTCTGTCTCTCTCTCTGTAAAAAATAAATAAACATTAAAAAAATTTAAAAAAAAATTTTAAAGATACAATATACCGGGACACCTGCGTGGCTCGATGAAGCAGTAAAGCGTCTGACTCCTGATTCTAGCTCAGGTCATGATCTCACAGTTCTCTCTCTCTGCCATGCCCAAGCTCACTCTCTCTCTCTCAAAAATAAACAAACTTAAAAAAAAAAAAAACAAAAAACAATACACTAAAGGTTTTAACAGAAGAATGACAGCTGCAAATGGGAGCACATCTTCAGCCACCCACTCCAATCACCCTCTCTGCCACCCTCTAATCATGGGCAAGAACAGGAGGCAATAAGTTTCCAAGGACCAAGCCACACTCACTACTGCTTGCATCCTAGAGAAAGAATCCTCCATTGTGACATCTGTTAAGTATAGACAATGTCAGGATCTTGGAAACGACTGCTATGGAATATGACATCCATATTACACTGATGTGAGTATATTAGCATATATCACAAAGATGCAAACAGATAAACTTCTTGAATTAATACTGGCTCTATCCTTCACCCAGATGACTGCCAACCTCCCTAAAACATACTACATAAATCATAAAGGCTACGCATTAGGCAATCTCCAGACGACATCAAAACTCCCAAAGTGACTAAGCCAATGCCCTTCATTAATGCTGCTGCTACACCAAATCATAATAAGAGGTACAAATGCTTTACTGTAAGTATCACAACTTAGGGATACTCCCTAACCTATACCCTTAAGTTTATCTAAACTTAAGGATATATCCTAGTCTCACCGCTAGGATGGCATGGAACTTAATTATACTCCTTGACTCACAGACTTGGCCAAAACACCTAATCATGGCCTTTACATCCAAGCTGAAAAGGAGGGAAAACACCAATGAACCATCCTTCAAACTGTTTGCCACTTCTGCATACCAAGAATTTATGAAAAAGATAGCACAAGGTTGAGGACACTGAAATGTCATTCAAGTAATGCTCTCACAATTGGCAACACTCTCAAAAAGTACATCAACTCTATTTAGCAATTTCTGAATGCTAGGCACATAAGAGTAATTTTGCTAACAGCACAATTTTTGGCATTAGTAAAATCTTTATTTAATTTGTTAATGGTTCTGGTTTTGTGCAATTATTTATAAAGCAGAGAACACATTTCTGTTTCAAATAAGACTGATTAAGGAGCTCTTAGATCTACAGCTCTTTTAATTGATTGCTGCAATACAGCTAATGACATCACCTTGTTTTCCGGGAGAATTTCGGTTTCAAGCTACAGTAATTCTTTCTATATTTCCAGTTTTAAAAAGGAAAAAATGTAAATGGTTGAATCAAGTATTCCAGCAAACCTCAAGAGTCATGAAATAAAAGAACCACAAAAGGTTTGAAGTACAACCAAAATAAAAACAGAAGAATACTAGGAGAGAGGTGTCTGGCTGGCTCAGTCAGAAGAGCGTGTGACTCTTGATCTCAGAGTGGTGAGTTAAAACCCCATGCTGGGTGTAAAGATCACTTAAAATAAATAAATAAACTTAAAAAAAAAAAAAGAATACTAGGAAATAAAAAATATATCCATATCCCCTTCTTATTTGGTCTTTCTCCACTAATCAGTACAAATACACTTCTTTATAAGAAAATCTAATGGGGCGCCTGGGTGGCTCAGTAGGTTAAGCGTCCAACTTCAGCTCAGGTCATGATCTCGCGGTCTGTGGGTTCGAGCCCCGTGTCGGGCTCTGTGCTAACAGCTCAGAGCCTGGAGCCTGTTTTGGATTCTGTGTCTCCTCCTCTCTCTGCTGCCCCCCCACCCCCCACCATACTCATGCTCTGTCTCTCTCTGTCTCTCAATAATAAATAAATGTTACCAAAAAAAATTTTTTTAATAAAAAAAAAGAAAACCTAAAAGACTGCACTTCAAAATAGTACAACTTGTAAAGCAGAGATATTGTGCATTTATTCATTCAACAATTATTTATTGACAACCCACTATCTTCCAAGGGCTAGGGCAATGGAAATACAATAGTGAACAAATGCCCTTGTAGACTCACAGTTTAGTAACAGAGACAGAGAATTTTAAAAATAAACAAGTGAAATATATAATGTGCTGGATAAGATTAAATGTTATGTTAAAAAAAAAATGAAGTAAGAAAGTACCACAGAGATGTGGCCACTTTTCATGATGATGATCAGGGCAAGATTCAATGACAAAGATGCATTAGAACAAAAGAGTCGAAAAAGGAAGCCAGCCATATGAATCTCCAGGAGAAGGGCTTTTGAAGTAAAGAGATCATAGGTGACCAAAGTCAGCCAGGTGAGGGATGTTAAAAGGAGAAGGTCAACAAGATAAGGTAGCAGACTGAGGGGTTTATAGATCATGGGGAATCTTAAGAAATTTGACCTCTATTATAAGAAACATTGAAAGTCTTTGGTGGATTTGGAGTAGAGATAGAATAAGACTTAGAATTTTAAAAAATCACTTTTTAAACAAATTTTTTTTAATGTTTTATTTATTTTTGAGAGTGAGAGAGACAGAATGTGAGCAGGGGAGAGGCAGAGAAAAGGGGAGACACAGAACCCAAAGCAGGTTCCAGGCTCTGAGCTGTCAGCACAGAGCCCGAAGCGGGGCTCAAACCCACAAACTGTAAGATCATACCTGAGCTGAAGTCGGACGCTCAACCGACTGAGCCACCCAGATCCCCCAAGAAAATCACTTTTAGAGTTCCTAATCTGGTAATGGTAGGAAACAGTTTATATTACCCTCTTTACAAATAAAATTATAACCACTATACAAAATATCTTCCAAACAATGATTTGAAGGCATTGGAGAATGGCTAAAAGCAGGTAGAAGTTAAGGGAATTCAACTCATTTAAGACGGGAACCACACAAGGCAATAGATTCACATTTATATGACTTTCCCCAAACCACCTAGCACAGGCTGGCTCAAACTTAAATAGAAACTCTCAGATCTCGCTCCAGGGGGCCAGCAAACCCTTCCTCGGTATGGATCCCAGAAAAATTAAAATATATGTCCACAAAAAGACTTGTACACAAATGTTCACAACAGTCTTAATTCATAATAGCTAGAAACTAGAGACAACCTAAATGTCCATCAACACGGGGATGGAGAGACAAAAGGTGGTATTTTTATACGATGAAATACTACTCTGCAATAGAAAAATGACTGATCCAAGTAACAACATAAATGAATCCAAAAAATATATCATGTTGAGAGAGATTAGTCAGACACATTTTTCTGAGTCCATTTACGTTATATCCAAGAACAGACAGAACCAATCGCTGGTGACGGAAAGCAAAGGTGGGAATGGAGGAACCAACATTGGGCATTTTCCAGGTGATGAAATTCTTTATTTTGTTATGGATAATGATTAAATGGGTGTGTATAATTTCTAAAACTCATCAGACTGAACTCTTAAAAATCTCAAGATTTAGTTGCATGAAGTGTGCTCTTTCTACCCTCTTTATATAAAGCTATTTATCCATCCTTAGGATTCCAAAAGAAATGAAACAAGGATGTCAAAGAAAATACTAAAGCAAAATAATACAGTAAATTTTACAAGTATCAAGTCCAAATGTCTAATTTCTTTTTAAAATTTTTTTTTTCAACGTTTATTTATTTTTGGGACAGAGAGAGACAGAGCATGAACGGGGGAGGGGCAGAGAGAGAGGGAGACACAGAATCGGAAACAGGCTCCAGGCTCTGAGCCATCAGCCCAGAGCCTGACGCGGGGCTCGAACTCACGGACCGCGAGATCGTGACCTGGCTGAAGTCGGACGCTTAACCGACTGCGCCACCCAGGCGCCCCTCTAATTTCTTACACTCCATATAAAAAATAGGTATTTTTAATATTAATTCAAACAAACAATTAGCTGTTGCACTTAACGATAAAGTCAATTGTACTCTAAAGGCTAAAAGGGGATACATTTGTAAGAATGTTATAGTAACAATACAACCTCAGAAACAGTGGCTACCCAACTTTAAACGGAGATTTCTCAAGAACCTGCAAGATAGGATGAAATTTCACTAGAGAGTACAATGCAGTGAGTAAATACTATGAATAAATTCGCCAAGTAATTGGTAAAGAACAGTCTCAGTGAGAGAAATTCCCATTAAACCTATTTCAAACAGGGTCATCTGGGTGGCTCAGTCGGTGAAGCGTCCAATTTTGGCTCAGGTCATGATCTCACAGTCTGGGTTTGAGCCCCACGTTGGGCTCTGTGCTGACAGCTCAGAGCCTGGAGCCTGCTTCGGATTCTGTGTCTCCTTATATCCCTTTGCCCCTCCCCTGCTCACATTCTGTCTCTCTCAAAAATGAATAAACATTAAAAATATATATATTAAAAAAGTAAATAAATAAACCTACTTCGAACATCGGAAACAAATGTTAAGTGTCAAATATGTATTTAAGAATTCCCTAACATATAAGTGCATTTTAAGAAAAGGAGCTGGCTACTCAGAGTGCTTAAAATATGCCTTACATATATTTCTCATCATCACATCTGTTACTGAGGAGCAAAGTTAATTTGGAATGTAAAATTATTTTAGAAAAATAAGCCTTTATATTCTCTAGTATCAATTGTGCAGCTAACATCTAGGTGGTAATATAGCATAATGGCTTAGGAGTGTGATTCCCTGTAATAAATCCCCATTTTGCCACTTTAAGGTCTCAGAAAATAGACAAGTAAGTCAATAGCATCTGATATATAAGTTTTTACATTTATATAGTACGAATATATGTACGGGAACTCCTACCAGACTTTAAGGAGTAAAATGAAGTACAGCATTCAAGTTCTGTCTGAAAGGAAATTCGCAATTTAATACATGTTGTAGCACAGGCATTGTGACAAAAATCAAGAGAAGACCCTGTTAGGAGGACAATGCTGACAGAGGCAATGGTGATAAAAGAGGGAAGAATACGAAATTCAAATAAGTCATGGTGACATTTCAGTCTCAAGTCTCCTTAAAGATTAAAATAAAGCATATTAAAAAAAAAGTGAAATAGGATAAAATTTAAAAATCTGTTCAATCATATCCAGCAAAAGACTACCATTAAGATTAATTTTCAATCTCCCTCTCTCTTATTGGATCTAAATAATACAAGACGAAAGGAGGTGTTTTAAAAAATTAAATCAAAAATAAGCACCTTCGATTTTATAACTTATTATTTAATGGAACCTGACCATTTGAACTTAGAATTATTACCCACAGATGTTCTACTGCCAGCACTGCACAGAGAGTTCATGCACGTGAGCCCCTAAATTACCAAAAGCAGCACTGTAAATAAATATACCTTTTGTTCATTACATAACAAGTCTCTGCCATGGACAGGATCTATTTTCACACATAGCCGAAATAAATATCAGAGCCAAAAAGGAAGATAGCATTATCGCTGCCAGAGGTAGCATGACTTAAAAGGAACAAGGCTTAAGGGGCACCTGGGTGGCTCAGTCAGTTAAGCATCCAACTCTTGATTTCAGCTCAGGTCATGATCTCACGGTTGGTGAGCTCGGGCCCCACATCAGGCTCTGTGATGACAACGCAGAACCTGCATGGGATTCTCTCTCTCCCTCTCTTTCTGCCCACACTCCTGCTTCCACACCCTCTCTCAAAAATAAGTATTTAAATTTTTTTAATATTGATTTATTTTTGAAGGGGAGAGAGAGAGAGAGACACACAGAGTGTGAGTGGGAGAGGGGCAGAAAGAGAGAGGGAGACAGGGAGAGGGAGAGAGAGAGAAAGAGAGAGACAGAGAGAATGAGAATCTAAAGCAGGCTCCAGGCCCTGAGCTGTCAGCACAGAGCCCAACGTGGAGCTCGAACTCACGAACCGTGAGATCATAACGTGAGCCGAAGGCAGACGCTCAACCGACTGAGCCACCCACATGCCCCATTAAATAAATACTTTTAAAAAACAAAAAACAAGGCTTAAAAAAATATATCTGATTCTCAGGTCAGTTTTACCAAAAGACCAACTGATTGGGGTGATAAACTTATACTTTATGTTTGAGGTTTTATTTTCTTCCTTTCCAAAGATATCCTACATAGACACAAAACTAAGTCAACCGCTCTTCACAGAAAAACTGTGTAGCCAACACCTAGGTAGAAGTATAGTATAATGGCTTACGAGGGTGACTACTGTGTCAAATTTACTCAGCTACATGACCCTGAACCAATCATTCAATCCTTCTAAACCTCAGTTGTATTTTAAATATAAACTATAACTGTAAGTAGGTTTTACAAGATACAAAGCACCCAGCAGAGTATGTGGCCCTCAATAAATACAAAAAATGCTTGCTATGATCTCAAGAAACTAGAACAAAGCTGGAAGTATCCCAATTCCAGATTTCAAGATATATTACCAAGCTGTGGTAACCAAAACAGTATGGTACAAGCACAATAACAGACACAGAGATCAATGGGACAGAATAGAGCCCAGAAATAAACCCATGCTTATATGGTCAATTAATCTGAGACAAAGGAGGCAAGAATATGCCATGGGAACTAGTGTCTTCAATAAATGGTACTGAGCAAACTGCACAGCTTCATGCAAAAGAAAGAAACCGGACCGCTTTCTAACACCACACACATAAATGACCCAACATGCATTAAAGAGCTAAATGTGAAACATAAAACCATAAAACTTCTGGAAGAAAACATAGGCAGCAAATATGACATGGACCATCGCAACATTTTTTTAGATATGTCACCTCAGGCAAGGGAAACAAAAGCAAAAATAAACTACCGGGACCACACCAAAATAAAATGTTTTTGCACAGCAAAGGAAACAATGAACAAAACGAAAAGACAACCGACCGAATGGGAGAAGATATTCATTCAGAGAAGATATTCGCAAATGATGTATTGGATAAGGGGTAAATATCCAAAATAAAGAACTTATAAAACTTAACTCCAAAAACACAATCTGATTAAAAACTGGGCAAAGGACCTGAACAGATCTTTTTCCAAAGAAGACATACATGTGGCCAACAGATACATGAGAAGATGTTCAATGTGACTCATCCTCAGGGAAATGCAAATCAAAACCACCATGAGATATCACCTTATACCTGTCAAAATGGTGAGAATCAAGGAGACAGGAACAGGGCGAGGATGTGGAGAAAAAGGAATGCTTGTGCAGTACTGGTGGGGATGTAAATTGGTGCAGCCACTGTGGAAAAGAGCATGGAGGTTCCTCCAACACTTAATAACAGAGGGGAACCTGGCTGGCTCAGTTGGTAGAGCAAGTGACTCTTGATCTCAGGGTCATGAGTTCAAGCCCTGCATTGGGTGTAGAGCTTCTTCAAAAAAAATTTTTTAAGTAGAAATACCATGTGATTCAGTAATTCTTTGGATAATTACCCAACGAAAATGAAAACACTAATTTGAAAATATATACGCACCCCTATGTCTATTGTGGCACTATTTACAACAGCCAAGATATGGCAGAACCCAAGTGTCCATGAGACACATGTGCTATATATACACAATGGGATAGTACCGAGCATTAAAAAGAATGAGATGTTACCATTTTCAACAACACGAATAGACCTAGAGAGTATTATACCAAGTCCAATAACTCCAACAGAAGACGATTACCATAGGATTTCACTTACATGTAGAATCTAAAAAGCAAAAGAATGAATAAACAAACAAAAAGCAGAAACAGACCCATAAATACAGAGGCTACACAGATGGCTGCCAGAGAGAAACAGGGATAGGGGATGGGCAAAATGAGTGAAGGGGGGTGGGAGATACAGACTTCCAGTTATGGAATAAGTTATGGGCATACAAGCACAGGAAATAAAGTCAGTGGTAATGTAGCAGCAGTGTATAATGACAAAATGGGGCTACACTTGTAGTAAGCATAGCATAACATACAGACTTGGAGAGTCACCATGTTGTACATCTGAAGTTAATATAACATTGGGTGTCAACTATACTTACACAAAAAAGGAAGTTTGCTACCACTGTATTAATTGTTTAAGGTATTAAAATAATGTATTAGCAGGGCGCCTGGGTGGCTCAGTTGGTTAAGCGTCCGACTTCGGCTCAGGTCATGATCTCACAGTCTGTGAGTTCGAGCCCCGCATCGGGCTCTGTGCTGACAGCTCAGAGCCTGGAGCCTGTTTCAGATTCTGTGTCTCCCTCTCTCTCTGCCCCTCCCCTGTTCACGCTCTCTCTCTGTCTCAAAAATAAATAAATGTTAAAAAAAAAATTTTTTTTTAAATAAAAAATAATGTATTAGCTATCCTCTCAGATAATCTGTATTAATAAAAGATAATTTGCTGCATTATCAAGGGAATGGTGTACAATTAATCATGTCCTTACAACTTTCCTGCATGTTTTACATGACAAATGACTAAACCACTTCTTAGATATTGATACAATGCAACATAATTTGGAGAAGAAATATTACCTTAAAAAAAGAAAAATGGGTGCCTGGGTGGCTCAGTTGGTTGAGTGTCTGACTCTTGATTTCGGCTCAGGTCACAATTCCAGGGTTGTGGGATCGAGCCCCACATCAGGCTCTGCACTGAGCGTGTACCCTGCTTAAGATTCTCCCCCCTCTCCTCTTCTCTCTCTCTCTCCCCCTGTCCTTCTATCCCTCTTCCCTGCTCTCTCTCTAAAAAATAAAAATAAAAATACTATCATCTGGAAGACACTGAAAAATTACTAACAGAAGCAGAAAAAAACATGTTTAACTGTGCGAGTATACTATACTTGTATAAATTCAAGAAAAAATGAACTCTATAAAATAAAATTATACAAACAGAAAACAGGCAAATATTAAAAGGCAAGTGAGATTGCTTAAAAATGGAAATGGTTGAAAGAAGAATTTCAGGGACACAAAGTGGGAAAACCTAAAATCTGTAAAGGATGTAGGGAAAAGTAGAAATTTAACTGATGCAAAACGAAGTAATGATGTGGAGAATGCTTGAGGACACTGAGAATGCAGAGTTCAAAAAAAAAAAAAACAAAAAAACAGGAGAGAAATGAAAACAATAAAGGGGCACTTTTAAACACCTGTAGCTAACACCATACTTTATGGTAAAAGACTGAACCCTTTCCCTCTAAAACTAGAAACAAGGCAGAACGTCTGGCTGGTCTGTTGGTGGAGCATGCAACTCTGGATCTCAGGGTTCTGAGTTTGAGCCCTAGGTTGAGCACAAAAATGGCTTAAAAATAAACATCTTAAAAAGTTAGATAGATAAAATTGGAAGCAGGCAGGATGTTTGGACTTCTGAGTCCTATTTAAATCATATTAAAAGTCCTACTCAGGGACACCTGGGTGGCTCAGTCAGTTAAGCGTCCAACTTCAGCTCAGGTCATGATCTCGCAGTTTGTGAGTTCGAGCCCCACGTTAGGCTCTGTGTAACAGCTCAGAGCCTGGAGCCTGCTTCAGATTCTGTGTCTCCTTCTCTCTCTGCCCCTCCCATGCTCATGCTCTGTCTCTCTGTGTCTCTCAATAATAAATAAACGTTAAAAAAAAAAAAGTCCTACTCAGTGCAATAGGGCAAGAAAAAAAATAAAAGCTGAACAGACTGGAAAAGAAGAAATAAAACGGTCTCTATTCATGGACAATGTAACTACCCATAAAGAAAATAACAAAAAATCCACACAAAAAAACTGCTGTAACTAATTAAGGAATTTACCAAGGTCACAGAATACAAGGTCGATATACAAAAATCAACTCTATATACTAGCAAGAAACAACTAAAAACCAAAATTTCAAAAACAGTACCATTACAACAACTCCAAAAGCACAAAATACTCAGGCATAAATCTAACAAAACATATGTAGGATGTGTTGGCTGAAAAATGAACAAAAGTGACATAAGAAACCAAAGAGGACCTAAATAGAGAGGTATACTCAGTACTGCTAAGAAGTCATTTCTCTATTAAGTGATCTGTAAGTTAAACATAATCAAAAATCCCAGCGGGATTTTTAAAAACTAGCAAAGCTGGTTTTTAAATTTATATAAAAAGTCAAAGAAATGAGAATATCCAAAACAATTATGGGGAAAAAAAACCCCGCAAAGTTAGCAGACTCACAATACTTGACTTTTAAAGTTTACTACAATGCTACAGAAATTAAGGTAGTATCATATTAGCATAAAGATAGAAAGATCAATGGTCTAAACAGAGAGTCCAGAGAAAGACCCACACAAACATGTCAAATGATTTTTGACAAAAGGGTGAGGCACTTCAGGGACAAAAAGATGTTATCAGTAAGTTATGCTGGACGTGTATAAATGAACATCTAAAATGAACATCTATACGCAGAAAAAAGGAAATTTAATCTGCGCCTTATACCAAATTAACTCAAAATAGATTTTAGAGCTAAATGGAAAAAATAAACCTATAAAACAGAAGAAAATAAAATTTTTGTGATACTGCATTAGCCCACAAATTCTTAGATGCAAAGCCAAAAGGATCGATAAAAGAAAATAACTGATAAATCAAACTTCATTAGAATAAAAAGCTTTCCCATAAATCACAGGTGAGAAAGGACACACGCCTAGAATAATATATAAAAAACTCACAAAAGTTGAAAGAAAACAAACACCCTCCACACATTTGAACAACCCAGAACAAAAAAATTCCCATGCATTTCCATATGCTGGGATTTACTCCTGAGACCGTCCTTTAAATTACTATAATGGAACTTCCTTATCTTTCACAATGTGGAAATACAATTAGGCAAAAGATGTGAACAAATATTCTACCAATGAAGATATATGGAGACAAGTAAGCACATAAAGAGATCATATAATTTGTTATTAGGAAAACGCAAATTAAAAATACAAAATACCACTAGAAACCTAATAGAATAGTTTTGATAAAAATAAGTGACAATGGAGCGCCTGGGTGGCTCAGTTGGTTGAGTGTCTGACTTCAGCTCAGCCCATGGGCTCACAGCTCGTGAATTCAAGCCCGGCATCGGGCTTTCTGCTATTAGCACGGAGCCTGCTTCCAATTCTCTGTTCCCCTCCTCCTCAGCCCCTCCCCTGCTTGTACTCTCCCTCTCTCCCCCAAAAATAAACATTAAAAAAAAAAAAAATGTGAGGCACCTGGGTGGCTCAGTCGGTTATACGTCTGACTTTGACTCAGGTCATGATCTCACGGTTCATGAGTTCAAGCCCCATGTCGGACTCTGTGCTGACAGCTCAGAGCCCGAAGCCTGCTTCAGATTTTGTGTCTCCCTCTTTCTCTGCTCCTCCCCCACTCGTTCTCTCTCTGTCTCTCTCAAAAATAAAAATATTTTTTAAAAAAAGTGACAATACCAAGTGCTGATGAGGTACTAGAACTCTCATATAATGCTGGCAAAGTGTAAAATAATACCAATCCTTCACAAATTCTTACAGAAAATGGAAGCGGAGGTGAGAACACTTCCCAGCTCACTTTCCAATGTCAGTTGCACTCTGATACCACCAAAGACATCACGAGAAAGCTATATAGACCAAGAGCCCTCATGAACATAGATGGAAAATTTTTTAACAAAACATAAGCAAATCAAACAGCAACATATAAAAAGCATGATACACAACAACCCATGAGACTGATCCCAGGAATACAGCGGGCTGTAAATCTGAAAATCAGTGATGTAATATAACCAACTATTAGAAAAAAGGTCAAAATCTGCATGATCAACTTAACCTCTATTAACAGTGACTAAAGGTCCCCCAGCAGTTTTGAAACACTGCTGTTATTTTGTATTTGTCCCAAAGTGCTCCCTTTTTCGCTATTTGCTATTCCACACATACTGAGTACATTCTGCTAGGCACTAATACAGACACACACAATTACGTGATTCAGTAAACATATCGTAAGACTCATACACAGGTACACCGTTAACAAGAATAGCCCACTCTGCCCAAGATAAAAAAAAAAAAAAAAAGGAAAAACAGGCTGACTCATTCCTATTCTGAAGTTACAGAGACATATTTTATTTTTTTTTTTTTAATTTATTTTTTTTTCAACGTTTATTTATTTTTGGGACAGAGAGAGACAGAGCATGAACGGGGGAGGGGCAGAGAGAGAGGGAGACACAGAATCGGAAACAGGCTCCAGGCTCCAAGCTATCAGCACAGAACCTGATGTGGGGCTCGAACTCACGGACCGCGAGATCGTGACCTGGCTGAAGTCGGACGCTTAACCGACTGCGCCACCCAGGCGCCCCTACAGAGACATATTTTAAACCATAAGTAAAATTAAATCACATTGTGGTGTCCAATACATATGGAAATAACCTTACAGGCCTAGTGTATATATTCTTTCTTTTGCCAGACTGCCTCTGTACAAAACATGATCACCTTGAAAACCCTTCCAGTACAACCATTTTTGCCATTCTTACTGGAAAATATCGTGGGGTAGTGTAACCATATACCTTGTGGGGAGCAAGAATCCTCTGTCTGAATTTTTCAACTGTTTCTTGACCCATAGAAGACCAAGCATTGCCGAAAGCTTCCGCTTTGTCTTGTCTGAGATGAAGGCTCTCTAACTGCTGCTGCAGAGCCGCTGGCTTCACGCTGTGATACACCGCCTAGTCACGAGAGGGCAAACATTACCTCTGTCCCTGATACTCAGACAGATACCTTGAATTATACTCAAATACAAAATTAGTTTTAAATGATTTAAATCAACAAAAAATTTCCTATTTCTATCAGAAATGTTTTATGTATTTTTTTTAATGTTTGTTTATTCTTTGAGAGAGACTGAGAGAGCGAGCACGAGCAGGGGAGGGGCAGAGAGAGGGGAAACACAGAATCCAAAGCAGGCTCCAGGCTCTGAGCTGTTGGCACAGAGCCCGATGCAGGGCTCGAACCCACAAACCGCGAGATCATGACCTGGGTTGAAGTCGGACACTTAACCAACTGAGTCACCCAGGCATCCCGTAAGTGTTTTATATCTATTTACCAATAATAATATACACAACAGGGAGACGCAGGGTTAAATGGCCTAATTTAAACTGTTCAGGCTACACTTTCCCACTTTTGCCTGTGTCTTAAGTAATCCTAAATCCACTTAACGGAAAAATGTCTTCTTTACGTTAGCTATGTAAGTGATACTCTATTTAAAGTATCATTTCTGGGGTGCCTGGCTGGGTGAGTCGGAGGAGCCTGCAACTTTTGACCTCAGGGTCATGACCGTGAGCCCCACACTGGGTGTAGAGATTACTTAAATAAATAAATAATGTAAGCAAATAAAATAAGCTATCATTTCCTCATTTCACTGAACTATTTCAAAGAAACGTAGAACGGTTTCATTTCCCAACAAACAAACTTTTTCCAGGAAGCGCTTTCTCAAAACCACCTTCGTCTACCCAACTTCCTAGGTAATACATAATAAAACATTGTAAACATACATAATAAATATTGTAAACATACAATAATAATGTACAATAATAAAATATTGTAAACATGTGAAAATAAAACATTTTTAATAATATCTGTTCTAGTTCTTAACATTATTCTGGAACAACTTTCTCATGAAGTCCATGTTGCTGGGTCCTCCTTGATTATCCTTCCTTCTACTGAAGGTTCACCAGGGTTCAGAACCATAGTCCTGTTTCCGACCTGTAATCTGCATAAGGCTGTGTGTAGTAGATGCCTGGGTACTTGTCTTCCTAACCATATCTGTTCACTAAAATGCCTATGAAGCTACAGTACTATTTAAACTTTATTTCACAAGTATTCTATGAAGTCACCCAACAGGAATTTATTGAAATCTATTTTAAGTCCAGCAATGTGCTAGGTTTATCGAAGGTGAATTAAAAATATGACAGGTCCCTCACAAATTCAAAACCTAATGAAGGCTGACACACATGAAATAATCAAAGACTAACAATGTGCTCCACTCGGATGAGCCAAGGATAAAAGGAACCCAAATTAGGGCAAAACTGCCAAGTGCAAGGGGTCAAAGCTACAGTGAGAGGAGATGGGACTTGAACCACATTTAATGGCTGAAAAAGGGATGCAAAAGGGCAGTTTAATAGGAAGAAATTGTATGACAAAAAGTCCTTTGACAACTATGTCTTTTCTAAATGTTTTATCATCCTAGTCAAATAAATCCCCCCGAAATCATTTCTTAAATTTCTTAAATAAAATGCACTCACTTCTCCAAGTTATAAACCCAGTAACAATGAATTAAAATGTTTTATACCTGTCTCAAGTCAATGAAACCCTGATTCACGTTGTTAAATACTTTACTCATGCTACTTAACATTTAGATTGTTTTGTAGACTGCAATACCGTAGGAAAAAATCATACATTCAAATATTTTTACTACCTTCAAATTCTCAAGTACAATATATTCACAGCTTCCATCCGTATACTTTTTTTGAAAAAATAAAAAGCGATAGGCGCCCCTGGGTGGCTCAGTGGGTTAAGTGTCCAACTCTTGATTTAAGCCCAGGTCATGATCTCACGGTTCATGGGTTTGAGCCCCACATCGGGCTTTGTGCTGACAGCCTGCAAAGGCTCTCTCTACCCCTCCCCCTAGCTCGCAATCATGCGTGTGCTTTCTCTCTCTCTCAATATAAACTTAAAAAAAATTTTTTTAATTAAAAAGTACATAAATTAAAAAAATTGATAGCTATCATAGCAATACAGATATGCAGTAAAGAAAGCATGTTTAGGAGGTTTGGGGCAATAAAAATACCTGTTCTAAAATGAATGATATTGTTTCAAGAACTAGGTGAAGATCTTGTTTCTCTAGAGAAAATGCAGCCTGAAGCTTTTCTTCTTCCTCCTCACTGAAACTGTTCTCAGCCTACAACACAAAAAGCAAGCTATTAGCACACATGCAGGTATTCAAAACTTAGACACTCCACAGAAGAGTATCTGAAGATTCCTTTATTCACACATGGGTGAGAAATGTTAAGAAAAAGCGAAAGAATCTTATGTGTTTGTAAATTTCAACAACTCAAAATCATAGTACAATTCATTATCTGGATCATGCCAAATGAAGCTCATTTTAAATAAATTTAAAAAAAAACATTACTTTAAGTTCTATGATTTATAGGAGGTGGAAACTACCAGTATTTACCAAAAGAAATGGATGTTTAGAAAAAACAATACTAGAAGGTAAAACCCCAAAATGTTAATAATAATTGACAGTAATGTCCACCTTCCTCATTCAAATATATTTACTGAGTATCTATTATGTGCTACAGAGAAAGGCAGTTCATGTCCTCAAGTATACGGTACTCTAGTTAGACATACAAATACAAATACTCATTCATGTAATTTTCATTTTGATGAGTTCTGAAAAAATGTGAGTTATTATAAGAGCATACATAAAGCAAGAAATTAGGTCTTTTTTTATCATTTTCATACATATTTTCCAAAACTCACACATTATACACATTAATTTTATGACCAATACGTGAAAGAAGACACACTCTGAGAAGTCTTCTTTCTTTTGTATCCAAAATAATCTCCTTGATCTAAAGACATTAGTTTATTACGTAGGAAAAACATGTACCACTTGAACAACTTTAAAATAAAAAGAACTCCTTTAAAAATAAATGAATTAAAAGAAAATAATATAAAATAAGATATAAAATAAAATAAATAACCTATATTATCCACATATACTAAAAACAACTCTCCCTATGGCTGCCTCTCCCGAACAGCAATAGGGAGAAAATTCAGAAGTTCACAAGCCCTCCCTTGACAGCTTACAATGACGTACACCTACCTGGCTTTTCAACCAAAGCTGCATTAGAGCTTTAAGCTAGCGTACTTTTGGAGGCTACTCACCAGAACTTCCAGTCTCTACTACCTGTTTTATGATTGAGAAAATCATGAGCCAAATTTAGCCAAAATGCCAATTACTCACCTCAAGAGCAACATTTTGACTTAAAAGTTTCAGAATTTCTGTGACTACCATGTCTTCTTGAAATAATGACCTAGAGTACCAGATTTCATCAATGTGAGGAAGGTAATGGTATTACATGTATATAATCAGAACCACGTGTTGTATTAAATTCACTGGATATTGGGGTGCTTGGGTGGCTCACTTGGTTAAGCGTCCAACTTCGACTCAGGTCATGATCTTACAGTATGTGGGTTCAAGCCCCACGATGGGCTCTGTGCTGACAGCTCGGAGCCTGCAGCCTGCTTCGGATTCTGTGTCTCCCTCTCTCTCTGCTCCTCCCCC
Organism: Herpailurus yagouaroundi; assembly: GCF_014898765.1. Taxonomy (NCBI): domain Eukaryota; kingdom Metazoa; phylum Chordata; class Mammalia; order Carnivora; family Felidae; genus Herpailurus; species Herpailurus yagouaroundi. The sequence goes on along the minus strand of NW_024412423.1, from coordinate 4,789,605 downwards.
ACTCATGCTGTCTCTCTCTCTCAAAAATAAAATAAAACATTAAAAAAATAAATAAATAATAAATAACAAATAAATTCAATGGATACTTATAATTTAACCAAGTCAGTCAATCTGATGCCTTGGAACACATGCTAAATAAGCTGTTTTCACAAAATAATAATAGTGATTGAGGAGGTACAAAAATAAACTTTCAGTGTCCCCAATATGTACAAGGAAGGGAAATTTGTTTAAAAAATACAGCAAACAAAAAGAGAGAGAGAGAGAGAGAGAGAGAGAGAGAGAGAGAGAGAGACATTCTCAAGATTTCCAAGGGCATTATATTAATAAAGTGGTTTGGGGAGGGGCACTTGGATGGCTCAGTTGGTTGGGCGTCTGACTTCTGCTCATGTCATGATCTCACAATCTGTGAGTTCGAGCCCCTCATCGGGCTCTGTGCTGACAGCTCAGAGCTTAGAGCCTGCTTCAGATTCTGTATCTTCTTCTCTCTCTA
>NW_024412423.1:4746818-4789015 GCF_014898765.1 Herpailurus yagouaroundi | reverse complement strand
TCTCTCTCTCTCTCTCTCTCTCTCTCTCTCTCTCTCTCTCTCAAAAATAAATAAAGATGTTGGGGCGCCTGGGTGGCGCAGTCGGTTAAGCGTCCGACTTCAGCCAGGTCACGATCTCGCGGTCTGTGAGTTCGAGCCCCGCGTCAGGCTCTGGGCTGATGGCTCAGAGCCTGGAGCCTGTTTCCGATTCTGTGTCTCCCTCTCTCTCTCTGCCCCTCCCCCGTTCATGCTCTGTCTCTCTCTGTCCCAAAAATAAATAAACGTTGAAAAAAAAAATTTTTTTTTTTTAAATAAATAAAGATGCAAAAAAAAAATTTTTTTTTTAAATAAAGTGGTTTGGGGGGGCACCTGGGTAGTTCAATTGGTTGAGCATCCGACTCTGGATTTTGGCTCAGGCCGTGATCTTACAGTTTGTAAGATCAAGCCCCCGTGTCAGGCTCCATACTGACAGCACAGAGTCTGCTTGGGATTCTCTCTCTGACTCTCTCTCTGCTCCTGACTCATTCTCTCTCCCTCTCTCAAAACAAGTAAGTAAACAAACAAAAATAAGGAATGCCTGGTTGGTTCAGTCAGTTGAGCATCAAACTCTTGATTTCAGCTTAGGTCGTGATCCCAGGGTCAGGGGACCAAGCACTGTGTCAGGCTCCATGCTGAGTATGGAAGCCTGCTTAGGATTCTTTCCTTCTCTCTCTCTCTATCTGCCCCTCTCCCCCACTCACACACTAGCTCTCTCTCTAAAAAAAAAAAAAAAAAAAAAATTTTTTTAAAGAAATGTTCAAAACAAATAAATAAGTATTTAAAAAAATAAAGTGGTTTGGAGTGAAGGGGGCTAAGGGAATATTTACTTTCCCCCATCCACGGGTACATCAGGAATGCAACCTTAAAATAAGATGGAGTATAAAATATGGGAGCAAATAGAGAATACAGCTTTAAAAAAAGTTCCAAACACATATTCAATACCCTGCTCCAAAAGCAACCTTGGGTCAAATAAATATTAAGCATGAAGTACCTCTATTTGCTTCCAAAAAGCAGCAATTTAACTTATTTCTGTCTACCAAAAGCAACCCACACATATCTAGGAGTAAAAGAGAAGGTAAACAAGATACATTCTTTTTTATCCTCTCAATGGGAAAAAATTAAGGCCTAGGTTTATAAAATTAGAGAACAAATGTCCAAGAAACTTAAATTTTATTTTATTTTTTTTAACGTTTATTTATTTTTGAGACAGAGAGAGACAGAGCATGAACAGGGAAGGGTCAGAGAGAAGGAGACACAGAATCTAAAACAGGCTCCAGGCTCTGAGCTGTCAGCACAGAGCCCAACGCGGGGCTCGAACTCACGGACCACGAGATCATGACCTGAGCCGAAGTCGGCTGCTTAACCGACTGAGCCACCCAGGCGCCCCGAAACTTAAATTTTAAGATGGAAAGTGACAGGGTGTCTGGGTGGCTCAGTCAGTTAAGCCTCTGACCTCGGCCCAAGTCAGGATCTCACAGCTCATGAGTTCAAACCCCATGTCGGGCCCTGTGCTGACAGCTCAGAGCCTGGCGCCTGCTTCGGATTCTGTGTCTCCCTCTCTCTCTGCCCCTCCCCTGTTTACACTCTGTCTCTGTCTCTCAAAAATAAACATTAAAAAAAGTTTTTTTAATAAATAGAATGGAAAGTGGGTATTAATTTTTTCTATATATTTAAAGAACATATGCCATAAATACACATACACAAGCAGAAAGGAAAAACAACACATGAAGAATATAAGGCAGTGCTATATGAAGTGATGTGGAAAGGTCTCTTAAAAAAGTGGCAAGCGAGAAAAGGTAAACAACAGGGCAATATATACAGTATGATACCACTTGCGTAAAAACACACAAACTGCACATTTCTATGTGTATGTGTATGCACATGTGTATGCACGTCTGTATTTCTTAACACATGAAGAATCTAGAATAAAAACCAAATTGGTAACAAGGCTACCTCTGGGGAGGTGTGGTGCTTTTATTATACTTCAAAATTCTTTAGCACTCCTCCCTTCAAAGGATGGAGCCTCGTTTCTTTCCCTTGAATGTGATCCAGGCGGAATGACTTACTTCTAACAAGGATAATATAGTAAAAATGAAGCTCTGTGACATCAAACGCGAGGTCACAAAAAGGACAGCACCTCCCTCTCTTGGGTCACTGGTTCTGGAAGAAGCCAACCTCCATGTTGGGAGGAAAGGCCTCTGCAGCAAGGAACTGAGGCCTCCCACCAGGTAATCATATTGGAAGGAAATCCTCCAACCTCGGCCAAACCTTCAGATTAACAGCAGCCCCAACAACATCTGGCAGCAACTTCATGAGAACCCCAAGCCAGAACCACACAGCTAAGCCAGAAACAAGCAGTCAAGCCTCTCCTACATTCTTGACCTACACGAACTGCGAGTATAATAAATGTTTACTCTTGTTTTAAGGTGCTAAGTTTGGGGGTAATTTGTAATTCAACAATAAATAACTAATACAGGAGAGAATGAAGATGAAAGGAGAGCCAGAGTTAACCAAGGGGGCATTTCAGGTTGTCCACACTATGTAAATTTCTTAACACAAAAACTTACTCATAAACTATTTTTGAAATCTAAAATTTGTTATCAAGATGCTTAATTTAAGTGCTCTAAGAATTTTGAACTAGAAAGCCACAAAAAAAGCAAATTAAAAAACCCATTTTTCCAAATTGTCTTTTTCTTTTTTATCTTTTTTGAAGAATTAATTTTCTTAACATGCATGATGAGTAAACTAACCTCAGTAGTTGCAATCAGGTCACATTCCTTAGAAAATTAAATATGTCTTCTACTCTATGAAGATAGTATATTAGGTAAATAATTATGAAAGCAATTAGGCTTTAAATACTCAGAGCATGGGGGGGACATCTGGGTGACCCAGGCGGTTAAGTGTCCAACTCTCGATTTTGGGTCAGGTCAATGATCTCACGGTCATGACACAGAGCCCCTGGTCAGGCTCTGTGCTGAGCATGGAGCCTGCCTGAGATTCTCTCTCTCCCTCTCTGCCCCTATCCTCTGCTCATGTGCTCGCTCGCTCTCAAAAACAAAAACAACCTCAGAGTATGGATTTAGAAACAGAGAGGCCTGCTGTCCAGAGCCCAAGCTCTGACTCACATTCACTGTCTTACGCATAAAACCTCAGTGGAAGAACACACAGTACTACTATTTTCCAAATATTATAATTCAAAGTATATATATATCATTCTTACCCAATAAACCCATGTGTAAGAAGACCTTACACATCCTATATTAACTTATACCATCTTATATTAACTACAAAATAAATGTATTTTCAGAGATGAACTGCTCTTTTCTTTTTTATCTAGATCGGTGGGGCCAATTCTCCTTTGCACAGGACTCTCCTGCACACAGGACCCTTAAAGTCCCAGGCATTAAATGCTAGTGGCACCCTCCGTACGTTATAATAGCCAAGAAAAATTCTTAGGCATTTCTATAGGCTGAGATTCACATTTGTGATTGTCCTTTATGTTAACATACTGAGACTTCTCTATCTGTCATAATGAGGAAATACAGAGGTTCCACAAGTGAATCTATCAAATACAAGAATTCTTTTTCCAACTTATGAAAGCAATCTTTCTAAAACGTATCACACCCATTCTAGACTTTTGTAAACAAAGTATATTGGTTTAAACTAATTTCTTATGATGAGTCTGTCACAATGATGAGCATCAGAATTCTATGAACAGTATTGCAAGGAACTCCTAAGATACACTAATGATTTTTCACTTCAGGAATAAATAAATAAATAAATAAATAAATAAGTAAGTAAGTAAGTAAGTAAGTAAGTAAGTAAATAACCAACCCTCAGATTTCTGGGCATTTACATTTCTTGCGTCTGATTTTTATAAGTCAATTCTTGAAACTGCCTCCACGCCCATCACAGCAGCATCTTCACCCCCCAGTTTGCTGTTTCTAGTTTGCCACAGCCAGGTATCCAAAGAACTGATCTCTCAGAATTAGACATACAGCATAGCTGGACCAACAGGCTTTGTGTGATGGCCTACAAGTCTCTCCAGTAGAGCAAAGTATGTGAGCTTTTTTAATTGCATGAGTTGTGACAGCTATTTTTTTCTTCTTTTAAACTCAGAGGCCATAAATTGTTCTGTCTAAGTCCCTAATCTGACTTCTGTCAGTGTTTCCCAATGCAGACTCCATTAGCACGGGAACAAACCTTGTGGGACCATTCTGCACAATACAAGACATTTAGTTCCCGGGCATTAGTAATAACCCCCCCAAAACTTCCCATGTATTTCTATATGCTAGGATGAGCCAGAAACATGACCAGTTCAAAGAGGGCTCCCAGACCCATGCTTAAGCACACCCATATTCCATGCTTAAGGCTTCTCCCTATGTTTATTCCAACTAGGGATTCCAAGGAACCAGTCTGGACAAAGCCCATAAAAAAATGAAAGTGTTAAGCTGATGACATTTAGAAGAGCAACCCAATCCCTAAAATTCTTCACCTATGCTCCCACATCAGGTTTCACTGTTCTAAGAGCTCTGCTTGTCTCAAGGCAAAGTCCAACTAAACAGACCAAGAACACAAAAAGAAATCTGGCAGATCCTGAATGTCCCTGCAAACTTTACTTGCTACAAACTCTTATCACAATAGGAACCCCTCTAGAAGAACACTGCCTGAAACTGTCCAGGAAAAAAAAAAATGCACCTTTGCTTTCTATCTTAGCTGGCAAAGTTATCACCTGCATAGGTTTCTGTTCTCAACTGCTTCAGCTGTCAACGACCAGACCTCCTCATGTTCACTCCTCTGCCACTGATGGCATAGCATCCAAGCATGTCTATAGAATGCTCTGGCCACCCACTTACTCTAAGATAGACACTAACTTATTCACAACCCCAGAAATGACTGAGAGGATCAAAGACAAACTACATATCACCGTTTTCCTACAAATTTCCTATCCTCCCTCATTATAAAGAACAAAAGATTCGTTTGAGAGTTTTTTGTCCCACACTGTTTTGTAAGTTTGAGAAGACAGCTACCAGCTCGGGAAATCACAGAACTTCTGGACTGATTGCTTACATCATTCACTTTTGTACTAACTTATATACTGTTTTGTACTCTTTCCTGAGGTTGATTGTAATAAACAGGGATGGATTGAAGGGATGGATTCTGGAACCAGGGAGCTTACTAGCTAGGTGTGTGTCCGTGCACAAATTATTTAACTGGTGTCTATCTCAGTTTCTTCTTGGATGAAATAAGGATGACAATAGTACCTACTTCCTAAGGTTGCTGTAAGGATCTAATGAATTAACACCACAAAGTCATTAGAACACTACCAGAGGGAGGAACATAACTGAATCACAAATACTTCAGAATGTGGCTGCTATTATATTACTCTGGTGGCTCCTCCTGTCTCTCCATCTACATCACAAATTCCTTATAGCCTGGAATTTAGAGGACCTGCATTTGTTTTGTGTTTCCCATGCAAGGATAAGAATTAACTGCAAGAACAGCTACTGAGTGCAGACCATATAAGTGTATTAGGCATGGAAAATATAAAGACGAGTAAGACATGATGCTCAAGATCTTCAAGGTCAGCGAAAGACCCTGGCATCATAAAACAAATGCTTACACTGCAGGACTAAAATGAGATGACAATGAACCAAGTGTTTTAGAAGCACAGAAAACAAAGTGCTGAGAGTGAGACAGCAAGATCCTTGAGACATCCAGTCTATTCAACAAAAAAGGGGAAAAAAAGACATTGCAGGTAAGGGAAAGAGTATATGCATGGAAACAGAGTTGGAAAAGTTCATGGCATATTCTGGTAAAAGTGCACAGCCCGGTGTGACTGGAGCACTTGCAAAATGGGAAAATAAAGCCTGTGGCCATATTATAATGTTGTTATAACGTGATTACAATACAATTCTAAAGATTTTGAACTTTTTCCATGAGGCAATAGGAAGTCAATGACGACTTCAAACACTGTAAAGATACACTGAATTCTTTTTTTTTTTTTTTTTTAGGAAAAAGTATTTGTAGAGATAAATGGACTAGCATTATGAAGAAGTGATAGGAGGGAGTAGACTTCAGGTAGAGGTAACAGTTTGGAGGCAGTTACTGCAGTCTAAGGCAGGGACATTAAGGATCTGAACTAAGACTATGAAGAGAACTTGGATTTGAGAGACACTTAAGAGAGAGAAGGGACTCAGAAGTGAGCTGGCTTCTGAGGAAAAATAAGAGAAGAGGGTCCAGGTTCTCCAGGTGAAGTATGGAAGTGCTGTATCACTATATTCTACACCTAAAACTAGTATCACACTGTATGTTAACTAACTGGAATTTAAAATAAAAACTAATTCGGGGTTGAGCGTCCGACTTCGGCTCAGGTCATGATCTCACGGTCTGTGAGTTCGAGCCCCTTGTCACGCTCTGTGCTGACAGCTCAGAGCCTGGAGCCTGCTTCGGATTCTGTGTGTGTCTCTCTCTCTGCCCCTCCTCCACTCATGCTCTGTCTCTCTCTCTGTCAAAAATAAATAAACATTTAAAAAATTTTTTAAAAATAAAAATAAAATAAAAACTAATTAAAAAAAAAAAGTCCATTTAATTCTCATTTAATGGTGATGCCATGTACCACCAGGAAGAGCAGTTACTAGATGCTCCATAAACATGTGTTGGATGGAATTAAATTTTTATAACCTGAAAAAGAAGTTAACTTAGGTTGGTGACCAAGCAGTGAATCACTAAACATTAATCTGTCCAAAATAACCACACCCTTGAAATAAAAGTGAAAGGGAAAGATTAAAGGAAAGATTAAATACTGGGGTGATAAGAAAACTACAGCATTTTTTAAAAAAATTTTAATGTTTATTTATTTTTTGACAGACAGAGAGACAGAGCATGAGAGGGGTTGGAGCAGAGAGAGAGGGAGACACAGAATCTGAAGCAGGCTCCAGGCTCTGAGCTGTCAGCACAGAGCCTGACGGGGCTCGAACTCATGAACCGTGAGATCATGACCTGAGCTCTGAAGTTGGATGTGTAACCAACTTAGCCACCCAGGAGCCCCAAAAGCATTATTTTTTTTTTCCAACGTTTATTTATTTTTGGGACAGAGAGAGACAGAGCATGAACGGGGGAGGGGCAGAGAGAGAGGGAGACACAGAATCGGAAACAGGCTCCAGGCTCTGAGCCATCAGACCAGAGCCCGACACGGGGCTCGAACTCACGGACCGAGAGATCGTGACCTGGCTGAAGTCGGACGCGTAACCGACTGCGCCACCCAGGCACCCCCAAAAGCATTATTTTTAAGAGGAAGAATGAAATCAGAATATTCTCAAAGCATGTTACAAGGAACCTGAGTCCCAAAATATATACCATGAGACATCAGTTGCAAGGTCAAACTTGTTTGAAAAGTTTTGCACATCATATTCACCCTTAAATATTTACTGTAAACACTATCATAAAATATACTCTGAAAAAAATATATATATATATACACTCTGAAAACTTACATAATAAAAAAAGATTAACTTTAATGAAGACAGAGTTTCCCAAACTTTTGGGACATTACAAAATTTTGTACAGAGCCTGTGTTCCCTAGGACACACTGGAGAACACTATACTTCACAAAAAGTTTTTCAAATACAAACAAAAGAGTTTCAGTGCAATCACAAGAAAGTATTATAAACTATAGAAATGCAAAAATACAAACCTTCAGATGAAGTTTTTGAAGAATTCGGGTGAGCAATCGTGGAAATCTTCCTATGTCTATTGCATTTATCAGCGACACTGCTTTTTTCATGCTAAATAAATGTGTAAAACAGAATTTTAAAATGAGTTTTCCAGGTGGAACTGTACTTGCTGTAAGCATGCTTGTCTACAACTGCAGTTGTCTTTAAGTTTCCATTTCAACAACTCTGATTGCTATAAAGAAAAACAGATGATGGCCAGCAAAAGAGGCAGGACATTTCCAAAGAGATGCCTCCCAAAAAGTATTTGTGTTGAAAAAGTCCATTTGGCAAAGTTTCTCTTTCTTTTGGGCAAGGCAGACAACTAGGGGAAGCTTGCCCTCTGTGGGGAATGCCATTAATCACTCAGCAGTAATATCCACTTAACCCACAATGGAACTATGGAAAGAGAAGGAGGAAAGTGGCAGTTACACCAAAATACAAAGCAAAGAATACTGCATGGCAGATAAGGCGATAAAACAACGTATACATGACATACGAAATCATTTAGGGTAACAGCACACAGTTGTTTTAAAACCCTACTTCTCCTGTAATCATCAACTTTAAATTATGTGATAAGAGGGGCGCCTGGGTGGCGCAGTCGGTTAAGCGTCCGACTTCAGCCAGGTCACGATCTCGCGGTCCGGGAGTTCGAGCCCCGCGTCAGGCTCTGGGCTGATGGCCCGGAGCCTGGAGCCTGTTTCCGATTCTGTGTCTCCCTCTCTCTCTGCCCCTCCCCCGTTCATGCTCTGTCTCTCTCTGTCCCAAAAATAAATAAACGTTGAAAAAAAAATTATGTGATAAGAACAATTCTGCATCATACTGGATATGGCTTAGTGACGTGGCGGCTCTTAAGCAGGACACTGATACGAGGAGAACAACTGGCTGTCAGAACTCAAGGAATCCAGGAAGGGAAAAAACTTTAAAATGACAACTCTCTTCGTCAAGATTCCTGCCCAATTCAGGCGCAAGGAAATTGTTACTGTCCAACTTTTTCCGCATCACTACCTGCACTATTACTTGTTTTTCATGAAATGGGAGTCATTTCTACTTCAATAATTGTATTTTAAGACAGAACTTTATATCACCACCCTGGACAGCCGAGCTTCCCTACCATAAGTAGAAATGAGCTAAAAATAAATTTTAAAATGAAATCAAAAGCAACGTTACCAAATTCTGCTTAGGCACCTTACTAGCCCAAAACGAGGCCTAGTCCATCTTGATTGAAAAGGGGTAATAGCACGTGTCAGGGATTAAAGACCTTCCAGCACTAATGGGAACCTTTCTCGTAATCAGGCCTGAAGGAGAGTTGAAAACAGAAACTGTTTAGCTCTCCACGTGCTTCAGCACTACTCCAGGCAGACTTGGGTACTTCTGATCCCACACTCTGGGAACAGTGACACACATCACACACTGTCCTACTGACCCCAGCTGCCAGGCGCATTGTAACCCCACGTAAGTGAACCACCGAGAAGGCGAGACACCCACAGTCCCCCGCACTCCTGCAGGGCCGCACCGCGGTATCTCCAGCCCAGGGCCCGCCCCGCTTCGGAGCCAAAGGCGACAGCTAACAAGGGAGTCTCTGCGTCGGTCCCATCCATGCCACCTCTGGCGACTACCTGGGGCTCTCCGGCAGGATCAGCGCCGTGGTGGCCGCCATGTTTGAAGCTCTCACGCCCAGCCGCCGCCTGTCAGCTGTCTCCAGCTCAGCCAATGGCGGCGGGCCTACGGAACGCCGGAAGGCCCAAGCCCCTCAGGTTCGAGGTCCGTGTCTTCTCCAGCGGTCCTCCAGGCCAAGGGAGGGTCGCAGCCACCCTCCCAACCGGCAGTGTTCTGCCTTAACCCTGTTCGCATATTAACTTATTTATATTTATCTATTTACTTGTTATATATGCACATTTGACCGTTGAACACCTGGAGGTTAAGGGTGCCTCTCCGCCAAAAGTCAAAATTCCACGTATAACTTTTGATGTCCCCAAAACTTCAGTACTAATAGCCTACTGTTGACCAGATACCTTACTGATAACATAGTCCTTGCTTGTATTTTGTATATTTTTTACGTACTGCGTTATTACAATAAAATAAGCTAAAGCAAGCTAGAGAAATGAAAATGTTACTAGGAAAATCATTATGGCACTGTACTATGCTTATCAAAAGAATCCAAGTATGAGTAGGCATGCACGGTTCAAATTTGGATATGAATGTGTATTTTTATGGAGTAGGTGTGTATAAACATATATTTAGGTGTGTGTACATGTACATACACGGTTTTTTTAACGAAGAGTGAGCACCCCATCCCAGCCAGCGTCTGGCCTGTGCTGCGTGGGGGCAGGAAGGGGAACACTCTCCCCCAAACCAGTGGGGGGGGTGGTGTCACACAACATCCCGCAGTAGAAGTCTGCGCCACCAGCCTAGGCACTGTGCGATCAGCCCTTCCAGTATCCGCCTGCCGGGAACTCTGTAGGGCACCCCACAGAGCTTGTAGTATGTACCTTCGCATGTAGTATGTACCGTAGTAGTTACTGAGCACCAGGCCCTGTAGGCAGGCACTATGCTAGGCACTTGGGATGCAAAAGACCAAAATTCCTGCCCTCAAGGCTTGCCAGCAGTTCAAAGGGACAAGTTTTATTGTGCCCCTTTGGGGTGCCGCACTGAGCTAGGTACTGCTTAATAGGAGAGATGCATCCCCGCAGAGGCTGCTCTTTAGAATCTCACAGTAGAGCAGGGATACAACATGGGTTCGCGATTACCTTTGTCGCCTTAGAGAAAAACACGTAGTGTGTTAAAGGGATTCAGAGGTGGGAAGAATGGTAAAGCATGGGAGGTAGAGCATTGGGATGAGGAAAACTTCCTGTGGCAGGTGGCATGAATTCTTGAATGATAGATTATGGTGTGTGCGCTTGAGCTAGTGAGAAATGGGGAGTCATTAATGTTTTCCAGTAAAGAAATTTTTGTGATGAGAGCTGCTATTGATTACGCATGTGTGTGCGTGCCTGTGTGTTGTTTTTCGTCTTTCAAAGATTACTGTCAGCAGAATGGTGATTGGATTGGAAAGAGGTAAGCAGGAAAGTCAAACAGGGAACTATTGCAATAATCTATGGAAAGCATTAAAATCCTGTGGTAGTAAAATAGCATTGGAGAATGGAAAAAAAAAAAAAGCAGGGAGTGAATTAGAGTTCCATTTCAGCTGTAGAATCTTCAGGAGCTGGCAAAAGATTGAATGTAATTTTCTTACCTAATTATGTTTTACTTAAATTATTATTTAAATTAGTTGGCATTCCTAGAGCAGCCCAAAAACATCCTAACTGAAGGGAGAAGCCAGATTGCAAATTAAAAGTGAATAATCCCCACATGGATAATTGAGTCAATTATACAGTGTGTCGAACACATACAAATACATTTAATTCCACAACACACCACACGCTCCCCAATTTATGCAGTATCTGAAAAAGAGGTATGCGGATTTACATAAATTATAGGTCTCTGATACAAACACAGATTACTTTACCTGGCATAATTTTAGAAGTGTCCCAATTCCCTCGACTTCTGAATAATTTCCCTTTTGTCTCCATTCATTACCTAAAGTAGAGCCATTAACCAGCATTTTTGACTCTCTAGTGAAGTTTACCTCCCTGTTTCCTTCAAAACCATAGCTGGGATTTTGAGCAAAAGGGCATCAGGGTGGTTTGAGCCCTGAATCCATGTAACTTGGAACAGAGCACTTTTCCTCACTTCAATTTCTTATTTCTGATGTGTAAAATGGGGGTGAGAATAATGTCTGCTCCCCTGGGCTGTGATAAGAATTTAACAATGTGATGTATATGTGCAAGAAGCATTCTCCCCTCCTTTATAACACAAAGCACAGACTTCTAAGGTTGTACCAAAAAAGTCTCTGGTAATTCTCATCATTTTCACTGACAGGGTGATCACTTCTTATTGGCACTCGTTGCTATAAAGGCTTGATGCAGAGAATAATTTCACCCCTTACATGAGACTCTCACCCAAAATGTTTCTGTGGTCTCTAGAGTATAGACATATATACTCTATATATGTCAAGCCCTTATACTTGGCTACCTGTTACCACCTGCTAGAGAACAGGATATGTACCTTCTAGAGACACAGTTCCATGACCACACTTTACCCCTAACCCTCGAACGTGTCATCCCAACTTTATGATGGATCCGGAGCCCAGAATGGCTGCCCTTGATCTGTTGTGACTACTAAACATGCTGAATGCCCCCAATTTTATTTCTTCCATATTGTTGTCTTCACTGTAACTTTAACCAATTCTAACATTGTGTGTGTGTGTGTGTGTGTGTGTGTGTGTGTGTATGTTATACAAGGTGGCATGTTATCCAGTTGGTTATAGTGTGGGACCCAAGGAATTTAACAAAAATCCCCTACCCCTGGACAAGCAGAGCAAGACTAACTCCATTTTGTGCTACACCCACCATCTCATGTATAACCCCCACATGACCTACTTATTCCTTAAGACACTCCCCCACCCTAGACAAGGCGCTGAGCACACTCTTACTGGAAAACCGGCTCATATAGGAATGTGGAACCCCTAACCGCCAAAGAATGTAAACCCCGCCTTTTGCCCGCCAAACTTGCGCGCCAATTCTTAAACCCCGCCTTTTGCCTGCCAAACTTGCGCGCCAATTCTGACCAGAGTGATAGGCTAGTTCAAACAGTTACTATAGGGTAAATTGTAATTCAATTGGCCACCTGCGTGTGGACTGACATGACTATTCAACTTTCTGTGTGTGTTACAATCTCAGTGGCCACTGGCCCCTATAAAACTGCTACGCCTCTTAACCTAGGGGTCCAAGTCCCTGCTCCGCTGTGTGGGGTATACTTGGGCCCAAGCTCGAGCTTGCAAATAAACCCTCGTGCGTTTGCATAGGTATTGGCTCCTTGGTGGTCTCTCGGATTCAAAATCGGGGGCATTACAATAGATTTAAAACCCAGTTTATTTCTCGGGACTGTGGGATATTTCCAGACACACTATTTTGAGTTACTGTGTCTTAGAACCGCCAGGAGGTGGGAGTGAGGGGAAAACAAATTTGTCTGCAGACTCTTTCCAATCTTCTGTCTCTTGCTGGTCACAATTTGTGCCATGGCTCATACCTCCCCTGTCCTCCCGAGGTATGTCACCTGTTGCCTTTAGGCATCATTGGAAAATCCAGAGCCTCCATGAGTTTGGTAGAGTACGATCCAAGTCCCAAAAACTGTAGAAGAAGCGAGCTCATGCCCATACCTATCTCCAGATGTGTCCTCTCCCACCCCCTCCCCTGCCAAGGGTGGCAGCAAATGGCAAGGGCTTTAAGACCATGGGAACAGTTCAGAGTTCCCAGCAGCCACTTTGTCAGGGAAGTTGAACAATACACTGAAGCCTGGGATGCAGTAAGGTTGAGCATATCTGGGGGTGAGGGGGGTGCATAACTCAGAGACCATTTAACTCCTTGAGTGGCATCTCAACACAAGAGTTGCTTAAGCCTTGAATGTTTTAGCTCTTTGGTGATGCAGCCGTTTTAGTTCACATATGCCTAGTTGTTTTACCAAAGTCTATGACAGCACAGGTTGGAGCAAGGTCCTCTGTGTCCTGAGAGCTAACACTTCCTTCTGGGTGTGACCTTTGTCCGGTTTGAAGTCCCTCCCTCTGGGTGAGGTCCATCTCCCGGGCCCCATGGCCATTTCCTGCAATATAGTCTACACCCACTCTCTACCTGCTAGGCATGATTTATATCTTTGGCACTCAATGGATCTGAGCCTTTCCCTCCCCTCCAAAAGTCTCCTCCAACCCTTAAGTAAACCCTGGGTACACCTACGAGCCCAGCCCAAATCCACACCTCAGTATTCCAGCTACCAATGCAAATGGTTATCTTTGGAGAAAATGTAACACCTACTCACCCAACAGACTAGTATCTGAGCCCCAGCAACCGAGTTCAGCTGAAACAACCTTGCAAGGAAGCTCTTGATATATATGGTCAGATTGGGGGTATGGGCATTTTATTACACACCCAGATTATTCTGGTAGTGGGTTAGCTAAGCATCTGGCCCAGGTCCTTAACCCTGTGAGTGTCTGTGGTCCTACAACTCATGTTGAGTGTCTCAGGTGAACTTTCAAAGGTAGCTTAGAATCGCATAGTCAGAGGGCTAAAACTACCTGCCACTCATGTCCTATCAAATACAAAATTCATATTCAGCTGCATTTGCTTGCAGAAGCCATTGGCCCAGTTTTCCTCCTCCTCAGCACCACAAGGAACACACCACCCCCTCTCCACACCACCACTCGGTCACAGTTGCTAGCCCTGTTTTTAGCTCAGTAGTCAGCACTTGCTTTATGACTGCGAGTGGATCAATGGGAGTAGAACTGAAGAACGCCTTCTAGACGGGAAACACGCAACAGTCTGTTCTACAGCTTCTCCAGAGATTCTCCGGGGAATGGAGTTTCAAAATTGGATATTTTTATTTATGAGGTGGTTATGTGAATGTGCCTGATTGAGGTGAGATCCATCAGGAACAAGGAACGCAGTAACATAATCTATTCTCTGAGTATTTATTTGCATGCCAGGCTGTGATGTGAAAAGGAAGAAAGAAGCTTAGGGGAAAAAAAGGAAAAAAAAAGAGAAAAAAAGAAAAGAGAAAAGGAATAGCATCAAAGTTGCAGGCCACATTTGCCCAGAAAACAAAACAAAACAAAACACAGTATTAACCAAATGGAGGGTGGGGGACAGTATGGGAGGGAAATGTTTATTAAAATGTAACAAAAAATATACTTTGTGATCATGAACAGATCCCTTTCTAATCCATTTTTAAATTTCTTTTGATGTTTATTTATTTTTGAGATACAGAAAGCATGGGAGGGGCAGAGAGAGAGGGAAACAGATGACCCATATCGGGCTCCATGCTGTCAGCACAGAGCCCAACGCAGGGCTCAAACTCAGGAACCATGAGATCATCACCTGAGCTGAAGTCCGGTGCTCAACCCACTGAGCTGCCCAGGCGCCCCCACCCCTCTGTTTTAATTGGCACTTGCTTTTCTCCATCCTACTTCCCAGAGGCCTATGTCATTAACAGGACTGATATTTACACACAGGACATGTGAAAGATTTAATGGATTCTTCAGTAGTTTCCACCAGCGAACCCAGTATGAAGTGAAGCTGATGGCAGTTCCCCCATAGACATACTGCGTGTGGTGCTGGTACACATCCCTTTGACCCAGTGACTCGTAAAGGAAATAAAGGCAGTAGACACCTCAAACACGCAACAGAAAAAGAAAAACCCACCCATCAACAGCAAACGAGCAAAGAAGCCTAACTTAATAACACACTTGAAGAAGTGTCTGCCGGGAAAAGAAACAAAGCATCTGCCCCTGTCAAGATGGACTTGAAAGGTGATCCCCCACCTGCTGAAACAGCGCTGAAGAAAGGTGTCCACAAAGCCATGAGAATTCCCCAATGTATGTATTCCCCGGTTTAGAAGGGAGCAGAATGGGAGAGAAATAGGCAGCCAAGGGGAAGGCTTGGGAGATCTGTGGAGGCTTTAAGCGTCTGAGGGCTGATCCAGCACTCAGTGGAGGAGCCTCCAGGAGTCACACGTTTATTGCCTCTGGGCGGAGGGGAAAGTAGAGCATAGAGCGGTAAGGCAGAAAAAAACAAAACTGTATCTAATTCCCCAAGTGATGAAGGAGTTGGAAATCTGAAAAGAGAAAACAAGAAGCAAAGATACCCATAGACAAAAGCCAGGGGGAGGTTACATTGCAGCTGCAGTGAAAATAGCCTTCCCTTCCCCCACTGTTAACACTGGCTGAAGCCCACAGGCACCCCAGTCCTCCACTATAGGAAGGGGAAATGAAAGAATGAAAAAGTGAACATCAGGGCTCAGGAGGGATCAGAGGGTCTGGGGTGCCACAGTTAATGAAGGGCTGATCTAAAGCCTGGGGCATCCCAGGTGTGCCTGGATGGCTCAGTCAGTTAAGCCCCCAACTTCAGCTCAGGTCATGATCTCACAGTTCGAAAGTTCAAGCCCCACGTTGGGCTCTGTGCTGACAGCTTAGAGCCTGGAGCCTGCTGTGGATTCTGTGTCTCCCTCTTTCTCTGCCCTCCCCCTGTTCATGTTCTGTATCTCTCTATCTCAAAAATAAATAAACATAAAAAAAATTTTAATTTCAGGCCCTGCTCAGGGACTGAACTTGCCCCCTAAAAGTGGAGTGAATCTGGGATGCCTGGGTATCAGTTAAGCATCTGACTCTTGATTTCTGCTCAGGTCATGATATCATGAGGTCGTGAGTTCCAGCCCCACATCAGGCTCCGAGCTGACATAGCAGAGCCTGCTTGAGATTCTCTCCCTCTCTCTCTCTGCCCCTCCTCTGTGCTCTCTCTCTCAAAATAAATAAATAAACTTAAAAAATAAAAGTGGAGTGAATCCTGCTACAGGACAGTGAATAAAATCTCCAAGTTGAGAAACTGAAAGTCACACCCACCAAAAAAAAAAAACAAAAAACAAAACAAAAAAAACAAAACCATAAAAAAAAAACAAAAAACTGTTACCCTCGGTCCCAACTTCCCCTTAAGCTTTTTGTAGACAAACAGATAGAAGGCAACACTGAGCCATCAAGCTGGCATCCTGAGTGGAAAAACAAACAGATCTCACAGTGGCAGGCACAGGCACTGGAAAATTCTGGCACCACATCAGAGGTCTGGGCAGAGCTGTCCATGACCCACACAAATTGGATGAGAAAAAGGGACGCGGCAAGTACACGATCCTCCTACAGAAAGAAATTTACGAAAAAGAGGCGAACGGTAGGCAAAAAGAAAAAAAAAAAGAGCAGATGAAAATAAAATAATGGAATAAAATAATGGAATCTGGAATAAAATAATGACCAAAGAGGCAGCAGCAAATCCCATGTGAATGTTCAAGATAGAACTTAATAAGGAAATAAACTTGTGGAACGAAAACTAAGAGACAACTTGAAAAAACATCCAAATCGGCGTAGAAGGCATTGTGAAATAAGAGAAAGAGACCGAGGACCAAAAGTTTGCCATTTCCTAGCTAATACGTAAATTAGACACTGAGACAAACAGACTAAACACAATTGCAAATTCAATTTTTTTATTTTTTTAAGTTTTCTTTTATGTTTTTTTTTAATGTTCATTTATTTTTAAGAGAGAGAGAGAGACAGAGCGTGAGTAGGGGAGGGGCAGAGAGAGAGGGAGACACAGAATCTGAAGCAGGCTCCAGGCTCTGAGCTGTCAGCACAGAGCCCGACGCGGAGCTCGAGCTCACGGACCGCAAGATTATGACCTGAGCCGAAGTCAGATGCTTAACTAACTGAGCCACCCAGGTGCCCCATATTTTTTTAAGTTTATTTTTATTTTGAGAGAGAGAATGAGAGTGAGTTGGGACAGTAGAGAGGGGGAGACATCCCACTCAGGCTCCTCACTGTCAGTGGGTGGCTCAGCCGGTTAAGCATCCGACTTCAACTCAGGTCAGGATCTCACAGTTCATGAGCTCCAGCCCTGCATCAGGCTCTGTGCTGACAGCTCAGAGCCTGGAGCCTGCTTCTGAGCCTCTGTCTCCCTCTCTCTCTGTCCCTACCCAGCCCCCTCTCTCAAAAATAAATAAATAAAACATTTAAAAATATACATATACATATAAAAGAAAGACTCATTATGTGAGTAATTAACCGTTTCACACCTTCTTGGCATCCGTGTACCTTCATCAGGCTCTGCACCAAACCCAGTTCCAGCTGGGGGTGGGTGAGGCTGCCTCATGCCTATGGGAAGATTACAACACACATACACCAGAAGACACTTTCTCTATAACATTGGAAACCCTGTATGTGCCATTTGATGGAAGAACATAGTGTTCTGAAGAGCCTGATATAAAATGGTGAGGCTGGGGCAAATCTGGTCAAGTTCTCAACCTCCAAGGATAAAGAGACAATTCTTTGGGCATCCAAATGAAAAAAAAAATAGAGGAAAAAGAATCAACCAGCCTCAGACTTCTTCACTGGCAACAAAGTTTTGAGAAAAATGCCTAAATCCAGCCAATATGCTATGCAATTATTAACCAAAGTTCCCATATGCTCAAACGGGATTGCATTTGTAATTTTTACATGTTCCTTCTGGGGAAACCGAGAGTTAAAAACAAGCCAACCAAGAGATTAATGAAAACAAACGAGTCAGGAATGGGGGTCCTTTGGCATGTAGTGAATGTTAAATCCATTGTAGAACTAAGGTTTAATTAAACTCTCTACATACTTCACCCTATCTTAAAAAAATTTTTTTGACGTTTATTCATTTTCGAGAGACAACGAGAGACAGAGCATGGGTGGGGGAGGGGCAGAGAGAGAGGGAGACACAATCTGAAGCAGGCTCCAGGCTCTGAGCCATCAGCAGAGAGCCCGACGTGGGGCTTGAACTCACAAGCGCCGTGAGATCAAGACCTGAGCCAAAGTCAGACGCTCAGTGGACTGAGCCACCCAGACACCCCATATGAAATGGGGTGAAATACATCATTCAGGCAATAAATTGACTAGGACTTCTTAGTCTATTCTTAATTGTCGCAAGGGTAACAATCTAGATACTGGGCCACGGACTGTGGAGGTGTTTTGCTCAATTTGTGTGACCGACTCAGTGAGGACATAGGCAATGTAATCTGAGAGATTTTTATTTTGGAAACAATACTAAGCAACTTAACATTTACAGCTTGCTTTGTGACTTATAGTCTATGCCCAAAGCCACTTGAGTTTGAGACCCCTGCTTTAGAGGAGTATTTTAGGAACACACAAACCTTTCTTTGTTGAAGAAACAACTACCTAAAATAATTTCTTCAGTTTCTTTTCCTTCTCTTATCCACTTGAATAAAATCATTTCTATTTGTCTATATGTAGATGGCATGTATCCTATATAAACTGAGATTTAGATATAAATATGCGTACAGAGATTACTGGAATTCAGTTTGGCAAATGTTCACAATATTTCTGGTGGGTAAGATTTTCTATAATTTGGGGGGGCGCATGGGTGGCTCAGTCGGTTAAGCATCAGACATCTGATTTCGGCTCAGGTCATGAGTTCACGGTTCATGAGTTCGAGCCCTGCACTGGACTCTGAGCTGACAGGGTGGAACCTGATTGGAATCCTCTCTCTCCTTCATTCTCTGCTCCTCCCTGGCTTGTGCTCTCTCTTTCTCTCTCTCTCAAAATAAATAAAGCTAAAAACCTTAAAGTAAAGATAACAATATTTTCTATAATTTTTCACCATTTACTGTGTACTTCTTTGTATTGCTGAACTTTCTGATAATGAGGATGTGTTATTTTTACAGTAACAGTAAAGTCATGATTCAAAACATAATGAAAATAAATGAATTACTGTGTGCCCAGGTTTTTTTTTTTTTTTACATTAGGTACATTAGGTACTAAAAGAGGTTACATATCACTAACATTACTTTGAGTGACCCAAATATTAACATTATTTCTCAGGGTAATTTGTAAATAATTTTAATTCATTAATGATCATCAAAATTCACTTAAGGGTGATTTGTGTGTGTGTGTGTATGGGGAAAGGAAAGCTCACAGTAAATAATGAATACTATTGCCTTTAAAAAGAATGCTGATCATTTCTCTCTTCGGTATAACTGCTTTTCTTTTGTTTACACAGGATTTTGAGAGGTTTTCCCTTTAGCGTCTGTTTATGTTCCTAAATCGATGAGAGGGGCATAGTTAGTTTTCTTCAGAACCAGTCAGCGCCGCATCACTGAAGATAAAGTGGTCCTTCTAACAAGTCAAATAGCCAGAGAGGTCCTAACTGGTCTCAAGAGAGCCCCAGGTCATTCACAGAATTTGTGTGACATGTCACCCAACCTCATTGTTCTAACAACCCATCCTTGGTTCTGTGTCTACACTGGAGAAGTTTCTCCTTTGTGATACAGTCTCAAACAGAAAAAGGACATCGGCAAAAGCTAATAATCCTGACAAAGTACGCATTTGAGTTAACAGTAATGTATCAGCATAGGTTTAGTAATTGTAAAAAATACTCCAGATTAAGATCTGAGATTTTAAAAACACAGTCCGCCCACTCAAGGAATTTACAAACCAATAAGAAATTAAAGGGGCGCCTGCCTGGGTGGCTCAGTCAGTTGAGCGTTCGACTTCAGCTCAGGTCATGATCTCCCAGCTCGTGAGTTTGAGCCCCGTGTCGGGCTCTGTGCTGACAGCTTGGAGCCTCAAGCCTTCTTCGGATTCTATGTCTCCCTCTCTCCCTGCCCCTCTCCTGCTCACACTTTGTCTCTGTCTCTCTCAAAAAAAAAATTTTTTTTTAAGAAATTAAAAATATATATATAAGGCGGAAAAAAGTGTCGTGATTGAGGTGAACACAGGCCACTGTGGATGCTCGGAATACACCATGAGAGCCACACTTTATCAAGCTATGCTTGTGCCCAGCATTGTTTGAAGAACATTATTTCATTGTACGTCAGGACAGACCTGTGGGCAGGTCCACTGGAGTGGGTAAGGAAATTCACAAACCTTAGAGGATTTGCATAACTTTCCCACAGTCACTCACTCGTCGGTGGTGGGTAGAGCCAGGACCTGAACACCGTGTGCTAACTCAAGACCTGGCTCTCAGCCACTGTCCTGCTGAGAGATCCAGAAAGGCTGAGGGTATCAAGGAGCTTTACTTTCACAAGGGCTCACAACAGTTGTGATGAATGCATAACAGGAAAGGCTGAGAAGGAACCGTCAGGGAGGAGAGAGGTACAATCAAGGGTTGAGATGGTTTCAAAAACAAAGAGTGTGGCCAGCAGCATCAAACACCAAGAGGAGGTCAACCAACATAATGATATAAAGGTTCTTGGGCTTTAACCACAGTGGAGTCATTGGGGATCTTGGCAAGGGAAGTTTGGGTTGCATGGGGTGGAGGACTGGAGTGGGAGAGGCGGGACGGGGGGGGCAATGCAAAGAACATAGTGAGTTGACAAATGAAGAAATAAGTGACAGAGAAGTGGATACACTGAAGGGCGCCTGGCTGGCTTAGTTGGTAGAGCATGTTGCTCTTGATCTCAGAGTTGTGGGTCCGAGCCCCATGTTGTGGGTATAATTTACTTAAAAGCTAAAAAAAAAAAAGATGGATACGGCAATGTTTGAATATTCTTTCTTTTTTTTTTTTATTTTTTTTTAACGTTTATTTATTTTTGGGACAGAGAGAGACAGAGCATGAACGGGGGAGGGGCAGAGAGAGGGAGACACAGAATCGGAAACAGGCTCCAGGCTCTGAGCCATCAGCCCAGAGCCTGACGCGGGGCTCGAACTCACGGACCGCGAGATCGTGACCTGGCTGAAGTTGGACACTTAACCGACTGCGCCACCCAGGCGCCCTTGAATATTATTTCTAGAAGCCTGGCTGTTCAGATAAAGGGAGGGGTCAGCAATAGACATCAACCTAAAGAGAGACTTTTTATTTTAATATTTTGTGTTTTTTATGTTTATTGTTGAGAGGGAGACGGAGTGCAAGCAGGGGAGGGGCAGAGAAAGGGGAAACACAGAATCCAAAGCAGGGTCCAGGCTCTGAGTTATTAGCACAGAGCCTGATGCGGGGCTCGAACCCACAAACCTCAAAATCATGACCTGAGCCGAAGTCGGATGCTTAACCCACTGTGCCACCCAGGTACCTCAAGAGATATCTTTTCTACAACTGGTTTTGCTTTGCTTTTTCTAAGAATGGAGAGACCAGAGCAGGGGTTGTACATGGGCAGTGAGCTGACCCACCTAACTTTTCATTTCTCAGTTTTGCAACAGCTCCTGATCTTATTTGGGTAAATCCCCTTCTCCCTCTCCACGCTGTCTTCTTGGGACCTTTAGTCTGTGAAGGGTAGGTTCTGACCCACCTCAGGACCACTCAACGACTTTCCCTAGGGACTCTAAAACTCCAGTGATTGACCCCAGGAGCCGATTCACCCCAACAAGGAGGAGGAATCCGGCTCCTACTTAAAAACCTATGTGTGATCTTTCAGCCTGACCACAGGCAATTTCAAAAGCTTTCCCTGGCAGACTTAGGGAGGGAGGTTGCCCGCCCCATGGCAGCAGGGTGTGCGGCCAGCGCATTGAATTTGGCGGAGTCGCAGTCGAGGACTTGGGCGCCTTTGGCACATGCTCTTGGCACATCTCAATTTCTGGCCAAGTGTCTTCACTCCTTGGTCTCTATCTCTGAGGCTTTGGGTACACACACGTCTTCTTTAGGCACTTCGGGTGGGGGCTCCTTACAGAGAGGAGGAGGGAATCTGAAAGACACCTTTCCCCCCTCTGACTACAGTAGCCATTATCCTAGACCTGCCCGCCCCCCCCCCCCCCGGCTTGTCGACCCCAGCACAGGGTGTGTGAAACTGCAGAAGCCTTTTGTTCAGGGCTCGTTGGCAGCAATTGCCCAGATCCACCTGAACTCAACTATTAGGAAAATGGAACAGGGGGAGTCATGCTTTGTCTGGTTTCAGTCTCCCTCTAAAGGGAGGCAGTGATTAAAAGCTTACGTCTTCCGGGGTGCCTGGGTGGCTCAGTCGGTTGAGCATCAGACTTCGGCTCAGGTCATGATCTCCAGGTTCCTGAGCTCAAGGTCATGATCTCGCCATTCCTGAGCTCAAGCCCCGCATCGAGCTCTGTGCTGATGGCTCAGAGCCTGGAGCCTGCTTCTGATTCTGTGTCTCCCTCTCTCTCTGTCCCTCCCCCACTCATGCTCTGTCTCTGTCTCAGAAATAAACATTAAAAAAAAAATTAAAAAAAAAACCTTACGTCTTCCTCTTTGGCTTGTTTGTTGCATTAATTAGCTACTGGGACACCTAACAACCTGCCTCTCCCCCAGCTCACCTGGCAATTGGTCCTGGAGGACAGTGCTACCCAGCCCCACAGAGCTGCCTGGGCGTCTGTTCTTCCCAAGGCCAGCTCGTGTACATTTCCTTACATGGGATGGACCCTTTTTTGGCTTCAATTAGCCCCAGCTCTTTGTAGTTGCAAAACCCCAACTGTTGTAAACATGCCTACATGCTGATCGTGGAAAAACAACGAAGAAACTTAAAAAAACAAGACAAAACACATATCAGTCCACTGGGTACCTTCACCACCGACAGCTCGAGAGACATGTGAGTTACGCATTTTATCTGAAAT
Source organism: Herpailurus yagouaroundi (assembly GCF_014898765.1). Classification (NCBI taxonomy): domain Eukaryota; kingdom Metazoa; phylum Chordata; class Mammalia; order Carnivora; family Felidae; genus Herpailurus; species Herpailurus yagouaroundi. The sequence goes on along the minus strand of NW_024412423.1, from coordinate 4,766,125 downwards.
ATTTTCTAAACTATTTTTCTGCTAAATGCCTCCTGTTTTCAGGGATAGTTCTGAAGCAAAAAGAAAAAAGAGTAGCAAAATAAAAATATATTTACCAAACCTAAAGATATGTCATAAATTTGGAGATGTTAAACTAAATGTTGAATTGAACTTTCAGGGGAAAAGAATCCCAAATCTATTTCAGGGATGGAGTCTCTTGTGTAGACTTAAAGTGCCCAAGAATCGCCAGCAGAGGGAGCCAAAACCATACATGTAATTTTTTTTTCTTCTCTACAAACCTTTTAGGAAAACGGGTTATTAAAAACTGCAAAATGCAAATGAGCCTCATTTTCCAAAAATATATGCAAAAATCATAGAAATCATATAATTTAATGCTACTCTGCTGCCAAGTGCTCTATAGAAAATTTTAAAGCTGGAAGGAGATTCTGAATCTCAAGCAGTTCTAAAGAGAAGCATTCCCCCACCCTCCTTCCTTCCTCTCTCTCTTTCTCTCTTCTGTCTCTGGGACTTGCTTGCAATAACTCCTGAAAAGTAGGTAATTTGTATTCTATTTCAGCTGACACATTCTGTGAGTTGTATAACAACACGTTTTCAATTGCCATTGCAGGAGCATACCGGTTCATACTGGAAACAGATGTGTTGAAAAGAACCTGGAGAGCCTCTAACTCAGACCTCTTAAATCAGGCCTTAGGTATACCTTAAAAAAGAAAAGGAACACGATTCTCAAAAAAAAGTTTGTTGGAAAGGAATTTGCTGCAGTTATAAATGTCTCTCCATTTTCTGGGTGGTACTTACACTAGTTAGGGTGTTTGGTTTATAAACAACAGAACCCAATTCGAGCTAATTTAAGAGGGGAAAGGAATTTATTAAAAGGATACTGGTTTGTACTCTCCTTTTCGTAGTTTACAGTTAAAATTAGCGGAAAATATTTTATAGGTAAAATGATGAGTTTATTTTGTGTGACGTAATGTTCACAAAGTTGAAAATTTAAATAAAATGGGTTAAAAAACAAACCTTGAGGCCCAAATGGCTTTACTGCCAAGTTCCAGCAAGTATTTGAGGAAGAAAAATGTTATCTGAAACAAAGCCTTCCATAGAAGAAAGGAGTTCCCACTTCTTTTTTTTTTTTTTAATTTTTTTCAATGTTTATTTATTTTTGAGAGACAAAGAGAGACAGAGCTTGAGTAGGGGAGGGACAGAGAGAGAGGGAGACACAGAATCCAAAGCAGGCTCCAGGCTCTGAGCTGTCAGCACAGAGCCCAATGTGGGACTCAAACCCACGAATCGTGAGATCATGACCTGAGCTGAAGTTGGACACTTAACCGACTGAGCCACCCAGGCGTTCCAAGGAGTTCCCACTTCTTATGTGAAGCCAGCGTTACCTTGATATCAAAACCCAAACAAGGAACTTCCGCTTATAGAAAGTTGGGGTGGATGCACTTTTTCTATTCCTCTAAGTACAGCTAAAAAGGCTGGACATTACATATACAACAAACATAAGATGTCTCTGAAAGCAGGAGATAAGCAGGCAGGTGGATAGGGGCCTCAGACAGGAGGAATGATAGTGGGTGGGGGGTTCCTTTTACTTCATATAGCCTAGGGTTTTTTCTTTCTTTCTTACACCTTGTATCCCTAGTACCTAATAAAGTGTCTGGCAAGTAAGAGGTGCTTGGTTAATGAACAAATAAATGAATGAATGAATGGATCTATTAAGCATGAAGGGCTGTTGAAAGCACTATTGAAGAAAACCATTTAAACCCAGTCCTTGATCTCTTTGAATTTATTACATATGACCTAAACATTGGCGAATTTAAAAAGAACACAGACGGTGCCTGGGTGGTTAGGTCAGTTGGGCGTTCTACTTCAGCTCAGGTCATAATCTCACGGTACATGGGTTTGACCCCTGCATCGGACTCTGTGCTGACAGCTCAGAGCCTGGAGCCTGCTTCAGATCCTGTGTCCCCCTCTCTCTTCCCTTCCCTGCTCGTGCTCTGTCTCTCTCTTAAAAATAAATAAACATTAAAAAAAAAAAAAAACAAGAACACAAACATATAAAGTGTAAAACAGCTAAAACTACAAACTGTAAACACAAAATCAACTGTTTGTTAGGCATGACTAGTGATAATAAGCCCATTCCTTTCTATAGGATGAAGGAAAAGTACTACAGAAATAGGCAGAATTTTAGGAAATCTGTCAACTGCAAAAAGAATATTCCAAATACAGGATTAAAATATAGAGATTCTGAAAAAGAAACACAGAGTAAAACTGCTTAGCCTGGATCATAAATATGGGCCACTCTCCTGAATGCTCCTGAAAACTGACTTCTGCTGGTGTAGACACCAGGAAGAAGGAAGGAAAAGAAATAAGATAAAAGGATTTTATCTACGGGGTAAGCTAAAGCACTCAATGCCTGGCACATATGAAAAGTGTCAATAAATGCAAGCAATCAAGAAATCCACACATCAGGGGTGCCTGGATGGCTCAACCAGTTAAGTGTCCAACTTCTGCTCAGGTCATAATCTCATAAGTTTGTGAGTTTGAGCCCCACATAGGGCTCTGTGCTGACAGTACAGAGCCTGCTTCAGATCCTCTGTCCCCCTCTCTCTGCCCTTCCCCTGCAGGTGCTCTCTCTCTCTCTCTCTCAAAATAAATAAACTTAAAAAAGAGAGATAGAGAAATCCACATATCCAATGGCACCTGCCTACAGGGCCACTTTGCTGAACAACTAACTGTAGGAGGTGTGGTTGGCAGTGTAGACTATGGGAAAGGAATCCCCTGGGCATATGTGGCAAATAACCTCTATGGCCAAGCACCACAGACCCACTCATACGTTTCAGTTTCCGAGGCATTGTGGAAGAACAATCTGTGATATCTACAACTTCTATACATATTCATGATGACATATGCCAGGATTGAAAGGTAGCCAAGCAAGAAAGAGGAAAATCCTGTTACAATGACAAGACAATTTCCTTGGTTCGTGTCATCAGACGGGACAGCTACATTCCTTGGCTAATCTGAATTTAGTTCAGATCACTAAAGAGCTTTGTTCATTTTGTGATGAAAATTAGATACTTGCAAAATAAATTTCTGACAATTCTCCTAGATTTATTTTTGCCATAATCATTTAGTGCAGGAGCCTTTTTAAAAATGCATAGAAATGGCATTAGATCAAGATGCAATAATGTGGTTCCTAAAAAAGCACTTCATCAAACGTTTTGCTAGGTTTCCATAAAAGCAGTAGGAGGTGTCTGCTTAGTAACCATTCAATTTTTTTACTTTATTTTTTGCTTTACTTGGAGAACTTACCAACATGATTTACCAACACACTTTTTAAATCAATACATTTTATTTTAATTAAAAAAATGTTGTTTAATGTTTATTTATTTTTGAGAGAGAGAGAGAGACAGAGCACAAGGCAGGGAATGGCAGAGAGAGACAGAGGGAGACATAGAATCTGAAGCAGGCTCCAGGCTCTGAGTTGTCAGCACAGAGCCCGATGCGGGGCTCGAACTCAGGAGCCATCAGATCATGACCTGAGCAGAAATCGGATGCTCAACTGACTGAGCCACCCAGGCGCCCCCAAACCAGTTAAATCAGATTATCTCATCTAATGTTTAAGACTCAATGATAAGAAGAGACCAAAGGTAAAGACACTTTAAGGTTAATTTGCCTTATTTTATTTTTAATGTTTATTTTTGGGGGAGAAAGAGAGAGACAGCGAGGTGGGCATAAGGAGAGAGAGGGACAGAGGATCTGAAGCAGGCTCTGTGCTGACAGCAGAGAGCCCAAAGCAGGGCTCGAACCCACAAACCGTGAGATCATGACATGAGCCAAAGTAAGATGCTTAACCAACTGAGCTACCCAGCTTCCCTGCCTTATTTATTTATTTATTTATTTATTTATTTATTTATTAACATGAAAATAGGACAGCTAGCAATATGGCAGTGTTTCTCAAACTTACGTGATCATAAGACTTACCTGGGGTGCTGGAGGAAAAAAAAAAGTATGGATTTCCAGGTCCCCTCCTTGGAGGCTCTGATTCCTGAGGTTTAGGGTAGGGCTCAGAATGAGTATTATTAAAAGCATTTGAAGGAATTTCATGATCAGGCAACCCAGGGAAATGCTTGGTTTCATGGAAAGAAGACTGACCTACTACTGGGGTTCAAAAATACCAAGAGTGGCCAGGTCTTCTGTGTGTCCTTAACTGAGTCATTTGATCTCATTGGGGCTAAATTTCCTCGCTTGTAAAAATCAAACAACAGCAAGACAGGTTTTAGTCCAAAATCCCCTTGAAGACAGGAACCCACTGGACTATGCTCACAGCTGGATCTCTGCCTAGCCCAGTTCCCCAGCACAGGACAACCTCTTGGTTATTATTTGTTGACCAATTCACTAGCTCGACAACATAGAAGATTCCTTTTCAAATTTAAAACCATATGATTCTAAAATCAATAATAAAATAATCCATTTGGTCAGCCATTTGCAAAACAATATTCTCAAAACAAAACAAAATATAAACAAACAGACAAAACAGCTCCCCCCACTCCTTTGGCAGGTGGCTGGTGAGCATTTCAAAGGATCAGACCTGGGTCACTGGGTTTCACGCCTTCTTCACAGGATGGTGACGGTTCAAGGTGATGAAGTGGATGCACTTAGCATCACGTGTGGCTCACAAATGTTAAGTAGAGGCTCAGTAAAAGGGAGTTGAATCTGGAAAACCCAGGAAATTATGTGGAAAACAGAGTAAGTTCTCAGGCCACGTACACAGGAATACAATAGTCATAGCATAACTTTTAGGATTTTTGTTAATTTAGTCCCAAAACATACTGTCAAGTAACAAGTCGAGAATCATTCGGAAACTTCCCTGGCACATGTGCTTGGGACATTGATAAAGAAGGAAAAATAAACCCTGAAAACTCTTGTTTATAACATTTCAAGTTTATTCTAAAATCAAATACTAATTTTTTTTTATTTATTTATTTTTGAGAGATAGAGACAGAGTGTGAGTGGGAGAGGGGCAGAGAGAGAGGGAGACACAGAATCTGAAGCAGGCTCCAGGCTCCGAGCTGTCAGCACAGAGCCCGATGCGGGGTTCAAACTCACAGACCGTGAGATCATGACCTGAGCTGAAGTTGGACACAACCGACTGAGCCACCCAGGCGCCCCGATTCTAAATCTTTTTTAAAAAAATTATACATTACTCTATTTAAAGGCTTCCATATATTATATAGTTCATATAACTTGACTTAATGGTTCTGCAGGTGAAATGCACACACCAGCAGCATCACCTTGGACATGAGAATTCTTGAGCCCTGCCCCAGACCTAAGGCATCCAAAACTCTTGGTGAGGGACAGCAAAATCAATGATGTAAATGTCTTCCAGGTGGTTCTGTTGCACTCTGAAGTATGAGACCCCTGACTTAGGGTAAACAGGATTCTGTTACAAAAGCATAGGATTCTTTACAAAAGCAGACCCAGGGGCGCCTGGGTGGCTCCGTCAGTTAAGCATCTGACTCTTGATTTTTCAGGTCATGATCTCATGGTTCACGGGATGGAGCCCCGCCTTGGGCTCCATGCTGAGCTTGGAACCTGCTTGAGATTCTCTCTCTTCCTCTTTCTCTCTTTTTCCCTCTGCCCCTCCCCCACCCATGCTCTTTCTCCCAAATAAAAAGGAATTAATTAAAAAAATAAAAGCAAATCCAAAGAAGGCTCAGCTCAAAGGTCTGTATAACCTTCTACAATGTATCAGAATTGAAAAAAATCACATCATCTACCTAGTCAACTAACCTACAACAACACACTTTTACATAACTTGTTTCCTCCTTTTGAATAATCTTGAAATACTGATCCTGAATTGCAAAGAAAAAGTCAACCACTGGCATGTAGGATACTGTCATCCCAATTTCTCAATTTTGCAAATAAAATACAAATTTTTCAGGGGCACCTGGGTGGCGCAGTCGGTTAAGTGTCCGACTTCAGCCAGGTCACGATCTCACGGTCCGTGAGTTCGAGCCCCGCGTCGGGCTCTGGGCTGATGGCTCGGAGCCTGGAGCCTGTTTCCGATTCTGTGTCTCCCTCTCTCTCTGCCCCTCCCCCGTTCATGCTCTGTCTCTCTCTGTCCCAAAAATAAATAAACGTTGAAAAAAAAATTAAAAAAAAATACAAATTTTTCATAAAAATACTGCCAGGTATTACCAAATTTAATTTTAATGTTATCAACATATTAATAAAAAACAAGACAATACAGTGCAAAGTCACAGGGTGTGGGGGTGTATTTTTAATTCAAGAAGCGAGTCGGACTTGGAACTTGTGTGTAAGGTTGGAAGGGTAGCTAGCTCTTACAAACTTATGATTGTATGTTCTCTGTAAGGAGAGCTCTCAGCTACAGAGTTCTGAACATCTTAAAACTACATCTTCTCAGGTACCAGTAAAGACGAAAGACATTTCTGACTTGAGGGCAGAGACGGAGGTGTTCGGGCGAGGCGATGCTGAGACCATGCACTGTCACCCTTTGGTCACAAGTGAAGGCATTGGAGCGACTGCCCATTCTACATTGTTCTACAGTTTCAGAGAACATGAACCTTCAGCATCTTCTCCCAGCATTTCCCCCAAGCCCTAAAATCCACCCACGAGAAAGAGGTTGGCTTCACTGTCAAGAAGAAACAGAAAGAAACAAAGCTGTTCCCAGGGAACAGCTCCTAGTCAGGAACGGGGTATGGCAGTGTGCTGACCACCTCCCCAGATTCGGTGACAATGGCATCATAGACCCACCGACGGTTGCACCGGCACTCAGGCCCACACTTGTTGGAGTTGCACTTGGGACAAGGGTAGAAGCAGCCCAGACAATTCTTCTCCAGGCAATCGCACAGATCGGCGTCGTTACAGATCAGCCGGCCACTTTTGTCGTACTTCTTCCTGACCCTGCCGAGAAAGCAGACGACAGTCCCAGTTTCCTCAGCACGGAGAATGAAGGACTATGCAGCTCACTTCAAAAATACAGCCCGTCTGGGACGCCTGGGTGGCGCAGTCGGTTAAGCGTCCGACTTCAGCCAGGTCACGATCTCGCGGTCCGGGAGTTCGAGCCCCGCGTCGGGCTCTGGGCTGATGGCTCGGAGCCTGGAGCCTGTTTCCGATTCTGTGTCTCCCTCTCTCTCTGCCCCTCCCCCGTTCATGCTCTGTCTCTCTCTGTCCCAAAAATAAATTTAAAAAAAAAAAAAAAAACCGTTGAAAAAAAAAAACAGACCCAGTCTATTCTGAGCAAATGTCATCCTCAAGATTACCCAGCCACGCTCCAGAATGTGATATGGCAGCGGTGTTTGGGGAAATTCAGCCAACATGCCACGGATTCCCAACACGGCCAGGCTAGTCACTTCGTTTTCCCAGCATGCCGGGGAACAGAATATTCCACCGAAGCAAATGAGAAAAAACAGCTGAATAAAAGCTTCTTCCTACGAATGCCCCCAATTTTTCTTCAAAACTGTAATCATCCTTGATGAAGTTTTCCCTGAAAAATTGCACTCTTTTTTTCTTTCTATAAAAAAAAAAACAAAACAAAACACTAGAGGGAGGGGCACCTGGGTGGCTCAGTCGGTTGAGCATCTGACTCTTGGTTTCTGCTCAGGCCATGATCTCACAGTTGGTGAGTTCGAGCCCCCCGTCGGGCTCTGGGTTGACAGCGTAGAGCCTGCTTGGGATTCTCTCTCTCTCTCCCCCTCTCTCTGCCTGCCCCTCTCCCACTTGCGCATGCACACGCACTCTCTGTCAAAATATATAAACTTTTTTTTAAAGCACTACAGTGAATACAGTTATATTTTTAATAACTCGAGATAAATGTTAGAACTGTGCATTACTACGCCATCATCATTTAGAAGAAAGACACACACGCGCACTAACAGTCCTTTGCTACCTAACAGTCTCCAGGTACCCTTGCTTCCCTTCCTTTCTGATTTTGTTTCTTACCCAGTGTGGAAGGAGAGAAAGCAGGTGATCAAGGTGGTAGGATCCGTCGTGAGCTAAGTGAAGGCAATTAGTTCTGCACCCGAGGCCAGCAGCGGAGCCCACACCCGGCTCTAAGTGCCCACACTTTCTCTGTCAGCCCCCGCAACACGTCCAGGAGGCAAAAGCTTCCACAAGAATTCTGCCACCCTCTCCAAACAGAGCCCTTCTGAAATAAACCCTTCAAAAGTGAGCCGCATGAAAGCCTCCGTGTGACAAAAGTGCCTCTATATAGCTTGTATCCCTTATTAACAATTGGAAGTAAAAAATTAACAAGGGCTGTGCCCTAAGCTGGTGTGGTGAGACTGTCCGCTTTTCTGCTCCCTTTATCCTCAAACAGGCACAGAATCTCCTCTCTTCCGGTTCAGCTGAGTAACGCGGTTCCTTCTTCCTCCCTCTCCTAACAAAGCAGGGGAGGCTGGGGATCACTATGGAAACTTGCTGCCCGATTTTCTCACTTTATCAGGAATACCTTCCAAAGAGGATTTACATCTGAAGCTCTTTGTCTGTGGGATGCACAGACCACCCCCTCCCATGTCCACCAGGAAATTCAGGCGCCAGCAGACCAGGAGATTTAAAATCTAATCTCAGTCAGTTAAGAGTCTGACTTTGGCTCAGGTCATGATCTCACGGTCCGTGGGTTCGAGTCCCATATTGAGCTCTGTGCTAATAGCTCAGAGCCTGGAGCCTGCTTCAGATTCTGTGTCTCCCTTCTCTCTTTGCCCCTCCCCTACTCATGCTCTCTCTCTCTCTCTTTCAAAACTAAACATTAAAAAATAAATTAATAAAAAAAAAATCCAATATGGAAACCGTGGTCATGAAGCCACCAGAGAGCACATACCAGATCTTGTCCTTGTCACCTTGCCTTAATCCAAAAATATTCCTTTGCCTTCACTCTGATACCAACACACAGATTTTATAGTTTCCTGTCCATCTGATGCTTTCTTTTATAAAACTCTCAACTATCAGACATACAAAAGTGTGCAAAACAGGGGTGCCAGGCTGGCTCAGTTAGAAGAGCTCTTGATCTTGGGGTCATGAGTTTGAGCCCCATGTTGGGTGGCAAAGATTATTTTAAATGTTTATATATTTATTTTTTGAGAGAGAGCATGCGAGCACATGCGTGAGCCAGGGCAGGACAGAGAGAGACAGGGAGAAAGAGAATCTCAGGAAGGCTCCACACTCAGCACAGAGTCTAATGTGGGGCTTGATTCCACAAACCATGAGATCATGACCTGAGCTAAAATCAAGACTTGGATGCTTAACTGACTGAGCCACCCAGGCGCCCAATGGGATTACTTTTAAATAAATAAATGAACTTAAAAAATAAAGTGTGCAAAACATAAATGCACAGGTAAAGAAGAAGAATAAACCAAATCTCCACTTGCCCACTGCCCAGCTTGATAAAAGGGTATTATGGTACTGAGGTCTTCTCCATGGCCCGCCCACAACATCCTTCAACCCCGCCCTCCAAGAGGAACCACAGCTTTAAGTAATAACAATCCCTTGGGGTCTTGAGTTGGCTCAGTCAGTACAGTATGCAATTCTTGATCTTGGGGTCGTGACTTCAAGCCCCACATTGGGCATCTGGGGCACCTGGGTGGCTCAGTCGCTTCGGTGTCCGACTTCGGCTCAGATCCTGATCTCATGGCTCGTGAGTTTGACTGCCATGTTGGGCTCCGTGCAGACAGCTCAGAGTCTGGAGCCTACTTCAGATTCCCTCTCTCTCTCTCTTTCTGCCCCTTCCCCGATCACTCTCTGTCTCTCTCTCTCTCAAAAATAAATAAACAGTAAAAAAAATTAAGGGGCCCTGGGTGGCTCAGTTGATTAAGTGTCCAACTTCAGCTCAGGTCATGATTTCACGGTTTGTGGGTTCGAGCCCGGCACTCAGAGCCTAGAGCCTCCTTAGGATTCCGTGTTTCCTTCTCTCTCTGCCCCTCCCGCACTCGTGCTCTATCTCTCAAACATAAATAAGTGTTAAAAAAGATTTAACATAAAAAAACAAAATTCATCAACATTGGTATTGTCAGACTAAATGCTGCCTCTCTCTGGAACCTCTCTGCTGTACTGATGAGCTTCTGTATCCTGAATGTTCATTAGCCTTTTCTTCATTGTTTGCTTCATTTCTCTCTTTAGATGTTTATCTTTTTCTTATTGACTTATCTTAACTCTGGATACTGACCTTCCAAATTATAAATAACTTCTCCTATCCTGTGGTTTGTCTTTCACTATTTTTAAGGCGTATTTTAATGGACATAAATTTTTAAGTTTTCAAAAAAATTTTAATGTTTATTTTTGAGAGAGAGGGAGAGGGAGACACAGAATCCGAAGCAGGCTCCAGGCTCCGAGCCATCAGCACAAGGCCTGACGTGGGGCTTGAACTCCCCAACCGTGAGACCATGACCTGAGCCAAAGCTGGACCCTACATCTTTCTTACTTTTAATCATCTTTCTTACTAAAGCTATTACTCTAATCCAAGGGTTTCTGGTACCTTTAAAAAACGGATTACTAGTCTGGGATTATTGTCTATTTCTTGAAGTTGCTAACTTCCAAATACATGGGGCAATACTGCACTTGAGAAAAGATATTTTTAAAACATAAAGAAGAGGCAATCTTTGCTTTGTCCAGGAGAATTCAGGCATGTTACAATCCCGCAAATCAAATACAATAAATCATGATCTTACTTGTATTTTACAGAAAAATACTCATTCATCTTTGACATCCGAGCTTTCTTTTTCTGCTGCCTTGTTTCAGGATTAAAGTCCGCTACCTGTGGTCCCGGGTTTTGAAACGCCAAGCATTTTAACTGCCGCTCTATCTGTTGCTGCGAAACAAATAAAATGTATTAGTAGTAAGAATTTGAGAGTTGTTTTATGTTGTATCAAAATAAACTTCTGCCATAATATCATGAAAGCACAGATGTTTTACCCAGAGAAAGAAACAGTTTTATTTGATTAAGTCTCTAAAGATGATGTAAATATCCTCATGTGTAAATTTCCTCACGTTAGGTCATTCTTTCTGAATGAAGAAATCCACAGTAAAAAACTCATATAATTAAAAAAGGAAAACCACAGAAAACAACCCAGCAGGAACAGAATTCCTCTTACACCTGGAAAATACCAATTGGCTTCTCAAATCTGATGGGGATGAAAGTCAGAATTAGCATTTTATGGAGGGAAAGAAAAAGGGAAGAGAGCCCTTCTGCAACTCTTGGCTGCAGAAACTCAAGGTGAAGGGTCTCAAACCACAATGGGACCCCAAAGTGCACACAGCCCCATCCCCCACCCACCCCCCCCCACCCCCGCCCTCTGTGTTCTGGAATGTTTTACAACAATCATGTTGTTAGATCACTTCGAGGCAGTGTGCACCCACCTGAAGGGTCCACTCTCAGTAAGAGCCAGATTTGAGGAAGAAAATCTTCCTCGCATGGCTTTCTAGAGTGTTAGTGGATATTTTCAAAAGACTCCATCTGGGGACATTTACAGATGGAAAAGAAATGGAGCTCAATTGAGAAAGACAAGGAACAAAGATGCTTCTTTGATAAATCCTGACACCTTATTTCAAAAATGTGGCACATAGGTCACCAGGGAAGGGAATGCTCTTCTGAAGGATTTCAGAAGAATATAATCTCATTGGCCCCAAAACACACAGGCTGTCATACAGAAATGAAATACCACACCTGGAAACAAAAGGGAAACTTTCAAAGTGTGAATTTCAACGTAACAAGTCAGTAACAACTTCAGCCTTGTCTGCAGTTGATTTAGCTTATAATAATAGTCCAGTTTGTCTAAAATAATATAAATATGTTCCTTTAAATTTTCTGGGTTATTTTTTAAGTTTATTTATTTACTAGTTTGAGAGAAAGGAGAGAGCACAAGCAGGGGAAGAGCAGAGAGAGAGGGAGAAGGAGAGGGAGAGGGAAAGGGAGAGGTAGAGAGAGAGAGAGAGAGAGAGAGAGAGAGAGAATCCCAAGCAGACACAACATGGTAAGTGCACAGCCTGCCACAGGGCTTGAATACACAAACCACGAGGTCATGACCTGAGCCAAAGTTGGATGCTTAACCCACTGAGCCACCCAGGTGCCCCATGTTTCTTTAAATTTTCATTTTGGTGTGTGTGTATGGGTTTGTTTTACAAACTAGACCGTATGAAACAATTCTGTATTTAGGTATGGCTGTGAAATAAAGACAACTTCATATCGTCTACTGTCATTGTCAGTTCCATTACAAAAGTGTAAGAACACAGACACGAGACCAAGTTCAAACCTTGGCCACTTGTCAGGGGTGTGCACTGAACAAGCTCCCACCTCTCTAAGCCTCACTGATTCCCTTTGCAAAACGGGGTCACGGTAGTATCCTGTGATACAAGTTTGATGAATTAATATCTACCAAGTTTTAGAATCATGACCAGCAGGTAATAGGGGGCAAAAAAAACCCTTAGGGCTTGTTAAATAAAAACACTGGACTATAGTCTCTGCAAATATTTTTCTCCAAGGGGCAGGATTTTATTGCACAGAACACTGGGTTGTAAATCAAGGGAGGTGAGTGGCAGAGAGGAGGTACGTGAAGTGAGACCAGCCCCTCAGAGAGCAGAAAGAAATGGGGGAAAAGCCCCACCCGTATGGAGGAGCAGAGAACCTTCCTGTGAAATCCTGACGGGACCCACCTTCCACCCAAGACCAGGCTCACCTCCGAGATCCCCGAGCTGAGACCTCTCCAAATACCATGAAACCCAAATATCCACTTGCCATACCAGCTGCTTTTGTCCGATCTGACAGTCTTTCTCAGGAGAGCTTTGACCTGTGTGTCCCTCTTGCGTGACACTCTTCTCTGATTGTTCATTCATTTCCAATCACTAAGCGAAGGAACTGGGACCGAAAGAGAACACATTAGTATGATACATCTCCGGTAACCTAATCCTGGGACTTTCTGGCTCTCTCTCTATATCCTTCTTTCTTTCAAAGCCAGGTTTCCTGCAAAAGCCATCCACTTTCCTGGCTTCTTTTTTTACCCGTCACTCCAAAATCCCATATCTGCCTCCCCCCAGACCACCTGACCAATGCTTTTCTCTGCCGGGAGTTCCATGAACAAATCACACCTAACTGGTAACCATTCTTAGCATCACAGACTTCGCTGGAGCAGACCACCCTGGGACCATCCACTTCTCTCTCTCACTCTCTTTTTAAATGTTTATTTTATTTTTGAGAGTGAGCAAGAGAGCGTGAGCAGAGGAGGGGCAGAGAGAGAGAGAGAGAGAGAGAGAGGGAGAGAGAGAGAATCTTAAGCAGGCTCCTTGCTGTCAGCACAGAGCCTGATGCGGGGCTCGAACTCAGGAACCGTGAGATCATGACCTGAGCCAAAACCAAGAGTCGGATGCTAAACCCAGTGAGCCACCCAGGCACCCCACTTCTCTTTAAGAGTCTGCATTCCCAGAGCCCCATTGTTTCCCCCATTACACGTAATCCCTTGACAAAAAGTAAGACACGTGAATGTCATATGTCCCCAGTAACATTGTGAAAATCCCATCCGCTCTTGTGGGTTCAGTGTCACCTCTTTGCACAGATAGTTCCTCAGGGTGCTCTAAAAGCCCTGGCTTCCTCACTCAAGTTTTCTGACACATTTCTAGTACAATATGGGCAAAAGGGAAGGCATCCGGTGTCCATAAAACCCAGCTGCTAACATGCCTGCAATTTGCTGTGAAATACTTGGTTGTATACACAGGGTGCCGTTTATGGATGCATGACTTAGGTGAGGTCAACATGGGATGCTAATCGCAAATTGCATATCTCAGGCTGCTCTGCAGTGTTCTCTCTCAGAAAGGACCAGGGCTCCCACAGCCCTGCGGGTTGTCTTACCTCTCATCCACTGCTGGGACTGTCTACAGGGGTGCTGTTTCTACCCAAGAAGCCTGACTTATGCTTTACCAAGGTCCCTGGGGGCATTTGGCACCACAGGCTTGCTGCTTGCCAGCTGGATCTATCAGCGTATCTGCATTCTCCCAGGTCTAAGTCATAGACCTTCCACTCTTCTGTATCCCGCACTCTCCAGTTCCCCATAGTAGGTCAGGAAGTTGAGTTTTCTTTCCCTAACAATTGATTTTCCTTTTCTTTTTTTTTTAACGTTTATTTATTTTTGAGACAGAGAGAGACAGAGCATGAACGGGGGAGGGGCAGAGAGAGAGGGAGACACAGAATCGGAAGCAGGCTCCAGGCTCTGAGCCATCAGCCCAGAGCCCGACGCGGGGCTCGAACTCACCGACCGAGAGATCGTGACCTGACCTGAAGTCGGACACTTAACCGACTGAGCCACCCAGGCGCCCCTGATTTTCCTTTTCATTCTCTATCAGGTGGAATCCACCCTACAGATAGCGGTCTTAGTATTAATGGTACTTACCTTTGACCGGGACAGCTTTAACGTTTGCGTCACCGTGACGAAACCCCAGCCCAGGCTTCTTCCTGACTCTTGAAACTGACCTCCTTTTTCCCAGAGTTTTTACTTCAGAAAACTCATTGTTATAAATTCTTTCTCTGTCCCATTGACATGTAAATCTTCTCGGAGCCTCCAGCCAGTTTTACAACCCAGGAATGTCTTGCTCAAAGATTAGGAGGCATCCCTTTGAAATGCAATCAGCCAGGAAGATGGCACCTGTGTTTGCGTTTGCCAGTCTCTGTGGGAAGGTAGAGCCTAACTTGCTAATTGGTGGGTGCCAATTAGCAAACACAGGTGGCTTAATCACGGAGAAAACCATTTGCAAACTCAAGGTGCTCGACACATCTCCTGGATCAGCCTCTGTCAAGCCCTCCAGTTGTTTCCTTCTGCCTTTTGGGTCACGCTGAGTTCACACTGAGTTCTGGCTTCTCTCCCCTGTCATCACGGTCTTGAACCAAGTCTTGCCTGTTTACCTGTGTCCCGTGCAATTTTTCCGTTGACAGTCTCACATGCAGTGTCACTTGTGATCAGCCAAACACTCATGCGGAGTATTTTCCAATTCATCTGAAGTTAAAATCACACGGAGCTATTTTAAAAATTGTAAATTTCCTGAAGAAGGAGGACTTAGAACCACGTCCCTTCTGACCTCCATGTCTACTTCCTAATTAAGATCTTTCCAGCTTATCTTTTTTCACAAAGTTTTGTTTATTTAAAAAAAATTGTTTTAATGTGTATTTATTTTTGAGAGAGAGAGAGAGAGTGCACAAACAAGGGAGAGACAGAGGAGACAGGGAGTCACAGCATCTGAAGCAGGCTCCAGGCTCCGAGCTGTTAGCACAGAGCCCGACACCAGGCTTGAACTCACGAACTGTGAGGTCATGACCTGAGCCGAAGTTGGACCCTTAGCCAACGAAGCCACCAGGCACCTCTCAAATTTTTGTTTAAACTCCAGTTTGTTAACATATAGTGTAGTATTGGTTTCAGGAGTAGAATTTAGTGATTCATCACTTACATATAACACCCAGTGCTCATCCCAACAAGTATCGTCCTTAGTGGCCGTCACCCATTTAGCCCATCCCCCCCCATTCCTCCATCAACCCCCAGTTTGTTCTGTATAGTTAAGACTCTCTTACGGTTTGCTTCTCTTTCTCTCTCTCTCTCTCTTCTTTTTTCCCTCCCTTATGTTCAATTCCACATGTGAGTGAAATCTCCAGCTTACCTCTTAACTCTGGCAAAAGACCCTGAGAGCAAAGCAGCCCCTACGGGAACCCAACTACCGGCTCAAGCAATTAGGTCTGGCCTGAGCCAGCAAGACCCCAAGTGACTGATCCCAAGACAAAGATACACCTGACCTACACTGCCCACCTGTGGAGACCCACCCATCTCTGTCCCACATTTCCCTTATAAAAACCTACAAGTATTTCTAGCACTTCGGAGACAATCTTTGAGATCTTTCCGGTGTTGGCCTTGCTGAAATAAATTCCTTTCCTGTTTCACCATCCCTCCTCTCTCTGCCTTTGGATTTTGTGAACCGTGAACAGCAGAACCTCATCCGTTTGGCTCTTGCACCCCTGGCTCCCAGTTACACTTTCAAGTTCCAGACCTACTGGGCTTGCAATTTGCAAAGCAGAATCCTGGTAATCTGTATAATTAATGAGCCCTGCAGGTGAATCATACCCTTAAACTCCCCTTAAACAACAACAACAAGTAGGTGTTAGTTTTCTCCAACCAGTCTTGCCGTGTGATCCTAAAACTACTGTCTGTATTTTCTTCCCACCCTCAATTCATCCAAACCATTGTGGTTGTGATAATATTGTCCTAAGTCCGATATTTCTTTATCTCATTCCTATTATAAGACTTTGATGAGTTCCCACAATAACACCCCACAAGCCCACCATAGCAGAGAAGGTCGGTCCCAACTACCCCCAACGCACCCATGTCTACACTCGACTCCCCGCACACCCCCATTCAGGGCTGAGCCTGCCTGATCTCACCATTCCCAGTAACAAACAAACCTGTCACCTCCCACCTAACTCGGCACTTAACCTTTGAACTCTGGTCTCTGCTCCAAGAAGGCTCCAGAAACCTCCCCTGACCTCTCTAGTCCCTGCAGGCTTGGGATCTCTTTGGTGCTTCCTGAAGAAAATCTCTCCTCCCCAAACCCCCCACTCCCCACCAAGGGACCCTAAACCCTCTACCCTCTTCATGTAACAAGTTTTCCTCCTCATGGGAATAAATACGAGCTCATGATTATCCTTGCAAGCTAGAATTTTTCCTGAAAAGGCATCCGTGTAACTGCAATGAGAGAAATGAATATCTTCTGTAAATCCTCTGCCTGAGAGCCTTTTATTTAAGTGCTTTGTGAAATACACTTTTCCACAAATAGATTGGGGGTGGGGATAGGGGGACTTGCTTCTTCATATTACAAACAAAGCAAAAGGAAATTATGATACAATATCCCTGGGGACTGAAGTTTAATTGGATTCTATTATAAGCCCAAAATATCTGTCCCGGGAAAAGTAATAAAAGTGTTCAGAATTCCCCCTTTTTTTTTCCCCGCTGCTTGGTTTTCCCAAGGCAGGGGCTCTTGACCTTGCATGAGTAAAGAATACAGTACATATTTATTCCCACTAAACCTCTAACTGAAATTCCGGCATTTCCTTCTATTACAACGCAGCCAACAAATAATAATAGTGTTAGCAGTACTGTGACTTTCTTGCCACTGAAAACACAGATGTTTTCATCACCCGTTAAAATTGCTGTCGACCCGTCAAAATGTTATTTACACTTACCCCTTCTTTAAAATGATGGTAGTTCTTGGCCCGCTGCTAGAATGTATTTGATAGGTGAATAATGAAACACACATACTGCTATCACAAATTGTTTTTAACATTTTGATAAGTGTCTTTCAGTGTGATTGCTCTCCTTTGTAACCTCACAGATCTTATTTCATATGATTAAAAACATCAGTCTAGGGGCACCTGGCTGGCTCAGTCAGAGGAACATGGTACTCCTGATCTTGGGGTTGTGAGTTCGAGCACCACGCTGGATGTTGAGATTACGTAAATAACAACAACAACAAAATTTTTAAATATAATTTTAAAAAAACATAAAAATTCATCCTAAACAAACGAACATTCTGGAAATTGTCCATAGATCTAACCCCGTTGGCCGAAAGGGGTCCAGGACACAAAAATCAGATTTAAAACCCTTGCACAGAGGCGGGAAGACCCACTGCCACCACCTCTGCTGATCCTGGAGTTGAAAAACAACAGCTCCAGGCTGTAGAAGAGGCTCATAGGGCTGGAAGCAATGTGGCATGTCCTAGGCTATCGCACTGAATGGAACGCAAAGAGAACATCGATTTAACAAACTCTGTGTTCAGTCCTCACATTACATCAAATTGCATATGAAAGACCCCAAATATGATCTAGCTCAAAAAGAAGAGGCTCCCAAGGGAGCAGAGACTCCCAGAGCAGGGGTCCTCCAGGTGTGGCCAAGGATGGGGCTTTGAGCCCGAATGAAAATCAACTGACTCAATTTATTTTTAAATGAGAGAGAGAGGGAGACAGAGAATCCCAAGCAGGCTCTGCACGGTCCACAAGTGCAGAGTCCGATGCAGGGATCGAACTCACAAACTGTGAGATCATGACCCGAGCTAAAATCAAGAGTTGGATGCTGAACATACCGAGCCACCCAGGCGCGCCCCCAGAACACTGGGTAGTTTAGCAGACATTTTTATTCATAGCAAGACGGTCTTCCTGGAGAAGGCAGTTCACTGATAGGCATGCTGGCATAAGCTCTAATTCGCTGTGATTGAGGACCTTGAGAAAACTGGAGTTCTTTTTTTTTTTTTTTAATTTTTTTTTTCAACGTTTATTTATTTTTGGGACAGAGAGAGACAGAGCATGAACGGGGGAGGGGCAGAGAGAGAGGGAGACACAGAATCGGAAACAGGCTCCAGGCTCCGAGCCATCAGCCCAGAGCCCGACGCGGGGCTCGAACTCACGGACCGTGAGATCGTGACCTGGCTGAAGTCGGACGCTTAACCGACTGCGCCACCCAGGCGCCCCGAGAAAACTGGAGTTCTACTGGGTCTTCAGCTCTGGAAGAGGTCTTACACCTTTCTTTACCTAGCGCCTACTGCTCCATACGTACCCCCTGAATATTAGGCTAGTGGATGCCAATTATTAGAGACCTACTAAGCGCCAGGCACTTAGACTACTTCATTCAATTCCACGACTGTGAACTAGATGTTACGTCTATCTTTCAGATGACCAAACTGAGGCCCAGAAAGATCCTTTTGGCCCCACAGGTACAAGTAGGCTACATGAGTCTGAAACCCAGATCTCTTTGGCCCCCAAAACTAAGCTTTTCTCAGGATGTTACACAGCTTTAAGATTTGTTTTATGGGCACCTGGGTGGCTCTGTTGGTCAAGCCTCTGACTCTTGATTTCGGCTCGGGGCATGATCTCGAGAACCTCAAGATCAAGCCTCTTGTTGGGTTCCATGCTGACAGCGTGGAATCTGCTTGGGATGCTCTTTCTCTGCCCCTCCTCTACTCACGCACACTTTCTCTCTCTCTCTCTCTCAAAATAAATAAATAAACTTAAAAATATGTATTTGTTTTAATGATGACCACCATTTCTACACAGGACATTGCAGAGGGAGGGGATGTTGTTGTCCTTTTCAAAAGAAGGTATGGAGAAGGACTGAGGGAGGATGCACTTTAGATAACCTCAAGTTTGCCCTCACATCTCAAAGGGTGTGCTGGGAAAAGACTTCCACCTGAGGCACATGAGCCACATCTGATTTCAGGATGGGATTCAGAAGTCCGCATAAAAGAGAAAGCCAGGGGCGCCTGGGTGGCGCAGTCGGTTAAGC
>NW_024412423.1:4722230-4746808 GCF_014898765.1 Herpailurus yagouaroundi | reverse complement strand
CTCTGGGCTGATGGCTCAGAGCCTGGAGCCTGTTTCCGATTCTGTGTCTCCCTCTCTCTCTGCCCCTCCCCCGTTCATGCTCTGTCTCTCTCTGTCCCAAAAATAAATAAACGTTGAAAACGCCTTCAGAAAATGCTGCATAGAGAATAGCTCTATACAGCCAGACATTTCACCAACATCAGGATAAATCATTGTTTCTTTGATTGAACATCAAATGAAGTAGTTGGCTTAGGGTAGGAGCCACCATGGATAAATTGTTTACCTTGAAACCTCAGAATCACATCGCCTGGCAAGTTGCTGGCTCTATGGAGGCTTTGGGAACTATGTCACCCTAGAAGCAGCCCAGGTCCAGATCATCTTCCTGGTCACTCTGGGGCACTGGTCATGGAGGGGAATGCAGGAAAATGGCTCACACTTGAATCGTTCACATTTATTTTTAGGATGCCCCCAGCACCATAGAGTTGAATTTTTGAGGGCTTATTATATCCTTTTCTGTTTTGTTTTTTAAATAGGCTTCATGCCTAGCGAGGAGGCTAACACAGGGCTTGAACTCACGACCCTAAGATCAAGACCTGAGCTGAGATCAAGAGTCAGGTCGTTACTGACTGAGCCACTCAGGTGCCCCAAGGGCTGATTATATCTTCCATAAGGTGGAATAAGTACATTTTTTTCTTTTTTCTTTTCAATGTTTATTTATTTTTGAGTGTGGGGGAAGGGGCAGAGAGAGGGGAACAGAGGATCTGAAACACACTCTATGCTGACCGCAGAGAATCCCATGTGGGGCTCGAACTCACAAACTGCGACATCATGACCTGAGCTGAAGTCAGATGCTCAACCAACCGAGCCACTCAGGCGCCCCTATTTTTTTACTTTTTATCCCGAATGACACTAGCAAATTATCAAAGCAAGAAAAATGTTCAGTTTATACTCTAGCCCAAAAGTTGACCTCTGCTTTTATTCAGGAGCTGATAAAGCTGTGTAATCTGAGAACTATCTGGAAGACACTCCTCAGAAAATATTTAGAAAAGACACACACATAGACATCCATAGAGAACATTCAAATGCATAGTGTGGTAGTGAATGGATCGAAAGGTTTTCATTAAAAGCTGCGACTCACAGTAGAGATTCGAGCTATTTTAACCTCATTCTGTCTCCAGCCTTAGTTTCCCATACCTGCTACAAATGATAAGTCACTGAGGTAATTGACAGGTGAAGCAGATCCCACCAGGGACACCCTGGTAAAGAGAAACACTGTGCTGGTGATCAATTAAGCCGTTCCCCTGCTGCTCCCTCCCAGCTGAGTCAGCTGGTTTCAAAGCCACAAAACTGCACAATAACCTCTAACAAAACCTCGACTGCCATTTGTCCAAAAGTATTCATAGTAACTTGGATCCAAGCCTTTGGGGGTGTTTTTTAGATAAACAATGTGGACACTTTAGAAACAACTTTATTTACAAAATATAAGTATGTATCCTAGTTATATATATCTTATATATATATTGCTGTAAATATATATTTTTATAAATATATAGTATACTATATATATATACTATATATATTTTATAAAGATATATAAATAATATAAAATATACATCACACACACATACACACACCCTTCTGTGGCTCAATATAAAATAATGTGAAAACAAACATCATGCTTTTAAAGTAATTTCAAGGGACGGTCACCGGAAATTGACAATGTGACCACAGGGGTGTTAATGCCATTGCCAGAATGTGGTAACTGGGCATCACTCTGTAACTAAACCTCCTGAAAAGCATATCTGGGTCACTTAAAGATCCGCAGCCACAAGGGCCTCTCCAGTCACACCTTAGTTATAACTGGATCTCCTGAATTACACATTTTCATTCTTCCTTGCAATTTCAAAGACTACAAAAACCACAAAGCTGTGTGTTTAGCCTGCCCCATCAATGGAAAGGAAAGAAGGAAGACAGCTCTTTAATGACGCCAGAAGATTAGGCCATTTTCCGCTGTAGGGGGACCTTTGGCATGAACATTATTGCAAGTGAAACGCAATCAAAACCCAGCAGACTCAGGAAAAGCTCTTTACACACACTCCCCCCTCAACTGCCTGTTTGCACCAGGATGAGAGCCAGTAACAGAGACTCCCCTTTACCTAAGAAACGTATCGACATAAGAGGGCACCTCTGTTTTTCAAACATCCCCTTTCACCTTCCTGCTGAGTTTTCCTCCTGTTCCTATCTTCAGACCCCCAGCCCCTTCTTAGTTCGTGTAAGTGTCCTGTTGCCTTACTGTCTTTGAAATGCCCATGTCCATGTAGATTCCCCGTATGTACACTATTCAATCTGATTTTCTCCTGTTAATCTGTCTCCTGTCGATTTGATTCTAAGTCCAGTGAGAAAAATCTTGAAGGGCAGAGGAAATTCTTCCTCCCTGCCACAGCATTGTCCTGATAGATATACTTCCAACTACTCATCCCACCTTTTAGGGATGGAGGTTCTTCGCTCCAGACCGCCGTAAGTTTCTTTTCTATGCATTTCTTTGCTGCCGTTTTTATTTCAGTCCACACTGTAACAACAGGACCCCAATTTTTTCCCACTCTGAACGACAACACAGTAGCATCACAGTATTTATTCCGAGTCAATATCTGGTGGCCTGCTTTAGCCTTGTCTCTCTCTACCAGCCTCAGAGGGAATCAAGTTTACATGCATCCTCAGAAAAGGAGCATCCTTGAAATGACTGACCTCCCACTCTCCCTCACTCTCTCCTTCCTAAGGAGAGTCGACTCATCAAGCCCAGCGATGGGGGGTAAAGAGAAAGAGCACATACCTTTCAGTTGGATGAAAAAGAAGGAAGGAATAGTGGAAACAAGAGAAAATGTTCTTCCTTGTTTCCTTTGTTTTGCTGAGAAACCGTAGAGCCCTCCAGGGAAAAAGACACAAGGCCTCTAAGGTCCTCCTACAGTTGAATGCTTTTTTAATAATGGTGGAGAGGAGCAGAGGTGGCAAATGGGAAGGGGGGTGGATGTCAGGGGTGGAGAGTGATCCTTGACTTTCTCTTCCACCGAGACCCTGTTCTAAAATCATACGACATCAGGGAATGAAGGTACATCTGCTCACCATCTCCCATCGCCCCGAAGCAGTGAGTCTCAAGCTTAAGTTTTGACTTTACTATTGAGTCTCCTACGTTGACTGCAAATGTTCAACAAATGTTAACCCCAGTTGCTCCCAGGCTGTATTTATATTTCAGTGTAAACAGCATACACACCCCCACATAGTATCTCAAAATAGAGATACTTTATATACACACACACACATATATAGTATCTATAAAGTATAGTTTATATTGTATTATTATGTAATTTATAACTATATTATTATATAATTTGTAATTATTTTATCATACAATTTATATTATGTAATGTATAACTACATTAATATTATAGTATTATATTACCACTGTAAAATTATATATTATTTATATATTCTTATTTTTATTATTTGCATCATTTACACTATGTGATATATTATGATTCATATATTCATGTATTATAATATCTTGTAATATAATATTATAATCATATTTTATATATTATTCATATTATGTATAATTTGTATATATTATATATTATCTATACATTGTTATTTATATAGTATACATTACAGTATACATAGTACAGTATATATATATATAAAGTATATATATAGTGTTCTTAAAAAGAACAAGGAGAGGAAACAAAATCTTCACTTAGAAAAGCTTATAACCCATCTGGCAATGCTACAAAACCTTAAGGTTGTGCCAGGATTAAGTATATTTGATTTAAACTTTACATCCTTTAAGCAAACTGCTGTATCTTTCAGATTACACAGTAAACCTTGCAGATCAAAATTTAAACATATATACATTTAAGCTAAAAACCATTTAGGGAAAAAATTGTGTGGTCCCAAGAGAAAGCCAGGTCATGTTTACAAGTCGTGCCTAAGGTATATATTAATCTCTAAATTACAGCCCTCTAACGATTGTCCTCTGCCACCAGGACTCTGATATTGTGCTGTGAGTCATTAAAACCGCTTCACTGGCAGGTTGATACCCGCCCCGTTCATTTGTGAATTAGAGGGTAAAAAACCACCATTTTACTCCTAATTACTTTTGCTACAAAGAACAAGGGAAAAGAAACAAAATCTTCAGTTATAAGAGCTTGCAATCCATCTGGCAACGATACAATACTTTACGGTGGTGCCAGAATTAAGTGTATTTGATCTAAACTTTATATCCGCTAAGAAACTGCTATATTTTTGAGATCACACAGGAAACTTTGCATATAAAAATGTTGCCATCTTGCCATTTAAGGATTGCCAATCCCATCTCGCTGATGAAAGATCCAAAAACCTCAAAGCAGCTAAAAATCCCACCAGGCTTTCCCACAATCACATCTTACAAATATACATTCTTTGGCCAGCATTTGGCTCTGTTCTTACACATTCCACAGGAAAAGGTACTCGTCCCTGATTTTACCACACAAGATGAACACAGAAGGTATGATCACATCAAGGGCCGAACGCAAGGACAGGAATCCTCTTAAAACCAGATGGAGGAAAGCCGTCTAAAGAATGAGGATTTTCACCAACCAAAAGTTCCAACTGAAAACTTAAAAAAAAAAAAAAAAATTAAAGTGCTAAGAAAGAACAGTGCGCCAGGGGACTGAAAATTATTACTTCCTCTTGTTGCTTCAATTGAAAAAAGAAAATAAATCATACAAAATAATTATCCTGTACTATTTCCAATTTTCTCAAGCAAAATCTATTAGCTGTTCAAACTCATGGTTTAACTGGCAAACCTTCAGAAGAGTTTTACATCATGTTTTCACAAAGATTAAAATTTAATCTTAAAAGATGGAATAAAAATTAATAATACCTCACTAAATTTGCTATTCCTGAATGTATTGCATTTTCTACATAGCTTTTGCTAAGAAACTATGATTTCTTTCATCTTCAGATGTCTTCAGGTTTTCTGGACAATATTTAAAATTGGTTGCTTTTTCAAGTGAAGGATTCACGTACTAAAACACTCTTCGGTTCACTTACTAATTCCTGGAGAGTAAAAATCTTTGCGTTGGAGAGCTGTGTTAACTTATTTTATCAGTTTGTAGCTAGTTGAATATTAATGTGTAACATACACTGTACTATACAGGGAACATGGCTCTATAAGCTTATTTATCATGATAACACTTATTATTGCAAAATATTGGAGTGCCCATATACGGGCAAGTGGTTGAATAAAGTATGGTATATCCATGTGTACCATAAACATGAGAAGAGAGTAGGAAAGATCCCTATGATGTGATACAGAGTGATCTATAGACTGTATTATTTAATGAAAATAACAGAGTGTGATAGAATATCTACTCTCCGGGTAAGGAAGTATACTACCCTTCATGTAGGAAAGAAAGGGATCTGTGGGTGCCTGGGTGACTGGCTCTTGATTTCAGCTCAGGTCATGATCTCACGGTTTCATGAGTTCAAGCCCTGTGTTGGGTTCTGTGCTGACAGCACTGCTCCTGCTTGGGATTCTCTCTTCCTTTTTCTCTCGGCCCCCGCCCCCCCCCCCGCCCTCTTTCTCTCTCTCAAAATAAATAAATAAACAATAAAAAAAAAAAAGGAAGAGATCTGAGACAATCTGTTACTTGTAGGCCAAACAATTTCAATAAATTCAGTATGGTGTAAGGTGTTGCTTATGAAATAATCAAAAAGTCACTGGCTCCGAGAGCGGTAAGCATCTAGGGAGGAAATCTGCGGTAGGTAAGTTTCTAGTTTTATCTTCCTAAATGTGTTAGCGTCCTTGTCGGCTACTGGACAAGCTCGCACTGGGCTTATTAACAGTCTAATGAAAGAATCCAACTGAGAATAATCTTCATTGTCTGGGCACTGTTGCTGTGGATTCACTGTGCTAGTGTTTGATTAAGGTGCTTTTACACTATGAAACTGTAATAAGTTGTACTTTTGAAAAGGCAGACTTCCTAGCGGGAAATCTCCATGGAAGTCCGATTGTGCATGGAGCTGATAACCCGAGCCAGGAGCCGTGGCTCCAGCTCCAGAGGCGTCCAGGGGCATCTGCTTTTCCAACCATTCACTCAGCAGGCATTGATTACATACCTGTTACCTTCCAGGAACTGTGTGAAAGATAACAAGACAAGTAACACATGGTTCTCTCTCTAAAGAGCTCCTAAGTCTAGAAGGAGATATGTAAATCAAACAGATACAACATATGCATCATAATTGCTCAGGACTCTGCCAGGGCCAGGGGATGGGGTAGAGAGACTAGTGGCTTTCCCTGGAAAGGGATATCAAGGAGGGCTCCGGAGAAGAGGTGCCAATTGAGTTCATTTTGAAAAAAGAACGGAGAAACTAGGTAGAGAGACAGTGGGAAGGGCATTCCAGGCGGATGGAGCTGCTCTAAGTAAGAGCTATAGGTAGGGGGAGTCTCCCATCTTTCAGAAGGGTCTGCTGGCAGGTGGAGGCGTTGTCCAGGCTACGGTAAGGCTGAGCCACAAGTGCATGGAGATAGCATCTGTGTATTTATAGACTCTACTAAATGCCTTTCCCAGACAACAATAGAGTGGCTGCTGGCAGATGACATGAATGAGGCAAGGGAGAAGAGCGTCAGCAGAGGTATGTAGTTTTGAGAGCTCCAGCATCTCTGTTCTGGAAAACTAGTCAAACTGATTTCACACAATTTGTAACCTGAGCAAAGATCAGTAGAAGTTTCTATGGTGTGCAGGCAAACTGCTTTCTTTTGAAAAAGACTGAATTGTTTGGGGCGCCTGGGTGGCTTAGTTCAGCATCTGACTTCTACTCAGCCCACGATCTCCTGGTTTGCGGGTTCGAGCCCCGTGTCGAGCTCTGTGCTGACAGCTCAGAGCCTGGAGCCTGCTTCAGATTCTGTGTGTGCCTGTCTCTCTCTCTCTGCCCCTCCCCCACTCGCGCTCTGTTGCTGTCTCTCAAAAATAAATAAACGTTAAAAATGTTTTAAAAAAAGATTGAATTGTTTTACTATTATTACTATGACACTACTATTACTGTATATTTACTATTGCTATTAGCATAACTATTAAGTAAATATTGCTGTGCTATTTTCATTTACTAATGTCATAGTAACATTTGTTTCTTCATGAACTACTTCCCAATTTCAGGACACGTTTTGTATTTGCCGTACCTCAATTTGTTTCTGTTGTTCTGTCTTCTAGAAGTGACTTCCCATCATGCCTTAAAAAAACTATAGACAGGTGGTGTGTAAAAAATCTTTAGAGAGGCATCTTTGACCCAGCAATTAACTCTGAGGGACTTCTTCTAAGGAAAGATAAAGTTCTTTGCAAAAATTTAGCATCTTGTTTTAATTGCTACATTATAGAGTTGCTAGGTTGGGAGAGCAAAAATTTAACGACTTCTTTATTAAACAAAATTATGTAATACAATCTAGCCCTTAAAATGATGCTGTGGAAATGTATTTGTTAACAGGAAGAAAGATATACATACTTGAATGTTAAGAAAGCACATTCCAGGGGCGCCTGGGTGACTCAGGGGGTTAGTGGCTGACTCTTGCTTTCCGATCAGTTCACGATCTCACATAATCTGACAGTCATGGGATGGAGCCCCGCGTCCGGCTCCACACTACACATGAAGCCTGCTTAAGATTCTATTTCTCTTCCTCTGCCCTTCCCCACTCCCGTGCACACACACTGTCTCTCTTTCTCTCTCTCTTTCAAAATAAATAAATAAACATTAAAAAGAAAGACAGAAAGAAAAAGCAAGCAAGCAAGCAAGCAAGCAAGAGAGAAAGAAAGAACATTTCAGATGAGAATCTACAGGGTGTATTTTTTCCCCCTAGAGGTATTTTGGTAAATCACATTTTTCTAGGAGCTTAACCATTTTTTCCAAGTTTTCAATGTTATTGACATAAATTTGTTCAAAACATCATTATGTTTTCTGTCAGAAGTATCTGTAGTTATGTTTCCCTTTTTATTCCTAATGCTATCTGTGCCTTCTCTCTTAGACATTTCTCATCCTATCAAAAAAAGCTCTTTTTCTTTCATTCCTTCTTTCTTCCTTTCTTTCTCTTTCCTTCTTTCTCTTCCTTCCATTCATTCATTCATTCTTATATATATATTTTTTTCTATTTCATATCTTTGGGTCTCTTTTCGTGTTATTTTTCTTTTGTCTTAAGATGCATGCTCAGCTCATTGGCTTTTATTCCTTTTTTTCCTTTTAAAAAACATTTTTTAATGTTTATTTATTTTTGAGGGGGTGGGCAGAGAGAAACGAAGACACAAAATCTGAAACAGGCTCAAGGCTCTGACCCGTCAGCACAGAGCCCAACGTGGGGCTTGAACCCATGAACTGTGGGATCATGACCTGAGCTGAAGTTGGACACTTAGATGACTAAGCCACCCAGACACCCCTATTCCTTTTTTTCTTCTAATATGAGCATTTGTGCATATAAATCTCATTAGGTCTGCTTCTGTCTGCTCGATTTACTTGTCTCCTTTTACCATATTTGAGTCCTATCTACAATTTGAACTCTTGTTTCAAAGAAGAAATATTTTCCTAATATTTTATTCCATGGAGAAGTTTCTTTGTATTTTCCTCTGCTTTCTGGTATATTTGTTGTCTTACGTATTCTTTATCAGTTATTTGTGATGTTTACCCCAGTGCCTTTGGAAAGGTTCCAGGCTGATTTTCTCTGATTGTCTGGAGACCATGCATGGAGGCCAGGCTTTCTGGGACAGCTATTTGATGACAGATAATGGGAAAAGGGACTGGGGAGGTGAACCGGGGAGAGCAGAGAGATGTTGACTTGGAAAGTTTCCCACCACCCCCCTGCTCTGGGTGTCAGCCTCCACATGTGCTCTTGGCTTACAATCAAGCCTGGAAGGCCCTCTGGTCCTTTCACTGATGGAGGCCAGGACGTGCAGGGCTGGCTGCCCCACCCCCACCCCCTACCACTCCAGTAGCAAGGTGACTTGTCTGTGCATGTCCCCATTCTGTTCCATTTTCTGTCTTTCCAGGATGTCTCTCAGGCCCCAGGCTTGCTCTGGAAGCCTGAGGCTTGCAGTTTCAAGGATGTCCGGTTTCCGTCAGCGTGCATGATGTAAATTGGAAGGCTGCATATCGTTAAAGATCCACAGGGCCATGTTTGCTGTCCGATTTCTTTCACAACTGGGTCCAAATTTTGCTTTATTTAGCAGTCATTATTCGTGGACTGTGGTTTCCTGACCGCGCTCTGTTCCTAGGTCCGCCGAATAGTGATTTTTCATGTCTGTTTAATACCTCCCATACCTACAAAGCCACCTTCTGACTCGAACCTGGTGTCTCCGCCTTCAGTCCTTCACGCCCTCACACATCACGACCACAGTGACATCCTCCTAAAATGGATTCCATTGTGTCGTTTTCCCCTTCCAACACCTTGGTGATGCTGTGTGATCCTTGGCCCGTATTTCAGGCCATCCGTGACATGACCTACATTTACTTTCCCAGCTCACTGTCACCGCAGCCTTCCCTCAACCTGACTTCCATTAGCCGTTCCTAAATGCAAGGAACGTTCCCACCTTCAGGACCCACTTATGTGTTCCACACAGTCCCTTTACCCAATTAGGATAAGCTCCCTGCTTCCGTGTTTCTAAGTCTGTATTTATAGTTGCTTCTGTACACACTTACGTCCCCTCCTGGCCTTCTCTCACTTCAAAGCAGCATCTGTAAGGCCTCCTGGTTCTAGAACACGTGTCTCAGTGACTAGCACATTGGGGCTCACGACATATCCACTAAGAGAAAAGCGGGAGGCCACATTTACCACTGGAAATAGTAACTTGGGGATCTGTTTCCTGTGATTCTGAGCACTGTAGGGCACTCTTCTAGGGTCTCACCCAGTCCCCTAACCCTACCTCTATCCTGCCTGCCTGTTAAATTGGAACATAAGATTCCTGCCTTGCGTAGCAAAAGTAAATCACACAACCGTCCCTCCCCATGAATCTTAGATCTGCGATGTGTCTTCTCCTTTTACTACTGACACAACCTAAACTAATACAGTGTTGATCTCAAATTTGTGTTTAAAAAAAACCACAAGGGGCGCCTGGGTGGCTCAGTCAGTTGAGGGTCCCACTCTCGATTTCGACTCAGGTCACGATCCCAGGGCTGTGGGATTCCTCCTTGGGATTCTCTCACTCTCCTCCTCTGCCCCTTTACCCTGGTCTCTCTCTCTCTTTCTTTCTCTCTCCCTCTCTAAAATAAAATTAAAATTAAAAAAACACAAGCCAAAACCAAAAGACAACATATTCCTGTGTGCATGCACAAGGAACTGTCATTAAGAATAGTAGGTATCTTTGTATTTTTGTTTTACCCTTCGTTATCCCCTACACTTACATGTTTCCTAGACTAACCATCTATTTTACAGTTTTTAAAATTAGTAATAAATATTTTGAAACCTAGGTCTGAGAATAAACGCAGTTTCTCAGAGTATGTGCAAAATAAATATGCCCAGCAGATGGCGCAAAACCTCAATCCAGAGAGAAAATCTTCAAGAACGCCCTGTGGAGGGCACGTTTCTTACCGGCCAAGCATCAGTAAATGGACGCTGGTCCAGAATTTTCATGCCCACCAAATATCATTTGTTTGACCTCTTCTACAGCCCTAGGTGAGTCATGTCAGAGGTAAGCGACGGGCGTCTGAGGAGGGCATGTGTGGGACCTACAGAGGCTGCAGAATAACATGATTTGTCTAGAAGGTTCTTGAGGAGCAAACAAGCTAGATGTCTTTGTGATGTTGCGCCTGGAAAGGGCTTTGGAGATCACGGAGTCCATCAGTTTTCAAACGTCATTTTTTAGATTTTCCTCTAAATCAACCCCAACGCGTGAAACCCACAAAACCAGAGCCATCTCAAGTGAAATGGAGTTTGGGAACAAGAACCCTTTTGGGCTTCCCTTTGCCTGAGTCCTCCCCTGCCCCCCATTGGTGGCTGACATAATCAAGGAATTGGCGGTGCTTAATCAACATCTATAGAATCCATAGCATACTTCCAAGAAACGCTACAGAAAATCACTAATGCATTTTGCATTACTTTCAAGTTACCAAGGAAAAGGATTGCTCAGAGGAAGAGAGTTTCCAATTTCAAGTGTAAAAAAATACATAAAAAGATGAAAATCATTAATTGCTTTCAAAGGAAAAACTCACTAAGGACAGTCAAAATGCACCAATAAATTCAGCACTTTTTCACAAATTTGACATCTGCATTTGGAATTCATATTAAATTAAATTTCTGGGATTTTTAACTTTGGAGTCACTTAGAGCCTTTAAAAAATTTTTTTTAACATTTATTTATTTTTGAGAGAGAGAATGCAAGCAGGGGAGAGGCAGACACAGAATCTGAAGCAGGCTCCAGGCTCTGAACTGTCAGCACAGAGCCCGACGCGGGGCTCGAACCCACAAGCCGTGAGATCATGACCTGAGCATCGTGACCTGAGCCGAAGTCAGACGCTTAACCGACTGAGCCACCCAGGCACCCCTCACTTAAATCCTTTTCATGGCCATATGTGGTTTATGAAACCTGTAGGAATGGAGTGTTACCACTAAAGCTAGCTTTCAGGAGTAACATAAGCATATCTGTGAGTCACATTTACATGAATAAAGTTTATTTCTATCAATAAAGTATCCTTAGGCTATACTTTCTGTATAATCCATAGGTTTTAAATGTAATTATAAACCATAGCAATTAATGATTTGACAACGTGAAGCTAGTTATTTTAGAACTTTGGCCATTCCCTAAAAATCTATGTAAATAGTGTTTGCAAAGTAGATCCAATAACCTCTTTAAATGCATTTACCTAAAGTTTCTTTTCAATACAGGTCCAAATCTAATGTTCTTATACAAATCATTCTTAGAAAGTTTTCTTTTGTTCTGAAGGCTGTGCCTGCATGAAGCATTGCCTGTTTTTCCAAGAGCTGCTTACTTGAGGGGCAGCTGGATGCCTCGGTTAAGCATCTGACTCCTGGTTTCAGCTCGGGGCATGCACGATCTTGCTGTTGGTAAGTTCCAGCCCCACATCGGCTCTGCGCTGACAGCTCAGAGCCTGGAGCCTGCTTGGGATTCTCTGTCTCCCTCTCTCTCTCTCTGCCCCTCCCCCACTGTGCTGTCTGTGTCTCTCTCAAAATAAATAAATAAACTTGAAAAAAAAAAAGCTTGCCCGCTCTCTAGTTCTGGCCCATAGTGTGTGTGGATTAACAGCATTCCTATAAGAGCATCTTCACCGTGTCCTGAACTGATAGGTAAAAGAAAATGCCACAGTAAATGAGGTTTGGCAGTACACAGCGTGTGTGTTAAATTCTGGCTTCTGCGTCTGTTGCCCCGTGTGTTGAAATCGGAACAATTACACTGACCTGAGTTGGTTAGGAGGCCACCGTCTCTCAGTCCCAAATCCTCCTTGTTCTCTGCTGTAGCGAGGGC
This sequence comes from Herpailurus yagouaroundi, assembly GCF_014898765.1. NCBI lineage: Eukaryota > Metazoa > Chordata > Mammalia > Carnivora > Felidae > Herpailurus > Herpailurus yagouaroundi. The sequence continues at coordinate 4,734,339 of NW_024412423.1, read as the reverse complement.
AGGACCCGGCTCTGCAAACCGAAATCCGGGCTGTGCCAGCTCTGCCAGCAGGGGGCGCTGAGGCTCACGGAAAACCTGGGGTGGGGCGAAGGGGCTTGCTCCTTCCTCTTCGCTTCCCGCTCTGCCATCATCACCCCAGCAATGACCCTTTCTCCTGAGGGTGGTTGTTGGATTCCAGTTCCTGGGATATTCCCCGTGGTCTCCGAGACCGAGCCTGGTGTGTCGCCTCAGAGTGCCAGGGGCCCCGTGCTCAAGGTCTGGGTCCCCGCCCTGCCCGCCCTTTCTCTGAGCTTCTGAGGCAGCAGCACCTGCCTCTAGGTTCTGCATAAGCTCACCTCTTCCGCTTGTTACTCCTGTCCGGGAGGTGCTAGCCGTTTCTTGCAGGTTTTTTTCACCCCCCTTGAGGTTATCTCATTGTTACTCTTTTAACCCTTCGGTTCCTTATATACTATTTATTGATGTACTATTTTATTTTTAAAGATTTATTTTTGAGAGAGAGTGAATACGCATGCACCAGTGGGGGAGGGGACAGGATCTGAAGCCGGCTCTGCGCTGTCAGCAGACAGCCCCACGTGGGGCTCGAACTCACGAACCTTGAGATCATGACCTGAGTTGAACTCAAAAGCCCGACCGACTGGGCCACCCAGATGCACCAGTTTATTTTTTATTTTAGGGAGAGGGACAGCATGAGAAGGGGAGAGGGGCATGGGGAGAGAGAGGGAGAATCTTAACAATCTCTTAAGAAATTCTCTTTGGAGGGGCACCTGGGTGGCTGAGTCGGTTAAGCGTCCCACTTCTGCTCAGGTCATGATCTCTCGGTTCATGGGTTCAAATCCCACGATGGGCTCGGTGCTGACCGCTCAGAGCCTGGAGCCTGCTTCGGATTCTGTGTCTCCCTCTCTCTCTCTGCCCCTCCCCCGCTCACCCCTCTGTCTTTCAAAAATGAATAAACGTTAAAAAAAAATGAAGAAAAAGAGAAAGAGAGAAATTCTCTTCAGAGAACGGATCCCATGACTCTGGGACCATGACCTGAGCCAAAATCAAAAGTGAGACACTCACCAACTGAGCCCCGCAGGCTCCTCTATACCATTTTTTTTTTTTTTAAATGGTAAATTCTCTGAGTCCAAAAAAAGCAGATCTGGTTTCTGATTTCCTGACTGAGGCCTGAGGGAGGGCAGCCGACTCCCAGAAAATAGACTCTCAAGGTGGGATTCTGATCACGCCCCTGGCCTTGGACGCAGCGCTGACACTGCCCATCGATCAGGTTAATTACAAGGGGGTACTTAGCGAACAAGCACCTTCAAGGCCCCAGCGGCTGCTGTTTAGCCACTGTCACCGGGAGGAGGTGGGACAACATGGCCATTTGTGAGTGTGCTGGGCACTTACAGGAAGCAAATGACCAGCTCAAGTCCTAGTCATTGAACCAGAGAACTTCAAAGGGAGTTCTAAAATAAGCTCTTTTTTTTTTAATTAAAAATTTTTTAAGTGTTTTTATTTTTTCATATTTTAACGTTTAGTCATTTTTGAGAGACAGAGAAAACCAGAGCATGAATGGGGAAGGAGCAAGAGAGGGAGACACAGAATCTGAAGCAGGCCTCAGGCTCTGAGCTGTCAGCACGGAGCCGGACTCGGGGCTCGAACTCACAGACTGCGAGATCATGACCTGAACCGAAGTCAGATGCTTAACCGCCTGAGCCACCCAGGTGCCCCACTCTGTACCTATTTATAAAAAGAGTGTATTTTCTGTAAAATCAGGGGGTGTGTTGGTGCGGGGGCAGGGAGAACACCAACCTTATGGAAGAAATCTGTCCCCTCCCCCTGCCTAGCTTTCACAGAAGCTCCTAAGACTGAAGCCACCATCTGGCACTGGTGATTCGGAAGGCCTTCTGCTCACTGTTGAAGTCCAAGAAACGCCTTCTGAAAGAAACCATACCTATCCTCTGTCACAGGGCATTCTTAGGACAATCTCCTAAATGAGGCCTCAGACCGACGGCCTCACTAAGGCCTGGTTCGCATGAATTGGTGAAATTATCAGACTGTGTTGATCCCATGTAAGAGATGCTAGTGTTGAGGGGCCATTCTTTTTTTTTTTTTTTGTAATGTTTATTTTTGAGAGAGAGAGAGAGAGAGGGAGAGGGAAGGACAAAGAGAGGAGGGGACAGAGGATCTGAAGCAGGTTCCATGCTGACAGCACCTAGCCCGATGCGGGGCTCAATGAACCGTGAGATCATGACCTGAGCCAAAGTCAGATGCTTAACCAACTGAATGACCCAGGCACCCCTTGAATAACACTTTTTCAGAGAGAGGGAGGGGGAGAGAGACAGAGAGAAGGAGAGAGAGAGAGAGAGAGAGAGAGGGAGAGAGAGAGAAATGAGTCCAAGCAGGCTCCATGCTCATCACCGAGCCCGACACAGGGCTTGATCCCAAGACCCTGGGATCATACTGACCTGAAACTAAGAGTCAGACACCCAACCAACTGAGTCACACTGGTGCCCAATAATTTTTTAAGTTTTTAGTCCCTCTAGGACTAAAATTTCCTCTAGGAAAATATTGGCTGAAACAAGACATTAGGTTTCTTGGGACAACCTAAGTTTTTACTTTGTGTTAACTGAAATGTTTAACAGATAAACTTTAGGACTATGAGTGGCTGTTACCATGCCTGAAAGGAAAAAAATGATTTGAAAGAAAAATATATTATAGTTTTACTAAAAAATAACATTTATTTTTAAGTTTATTTAATCACACATTTATAGAAAAATTGGAATTACAATACAAAAATATTTTTTCCTGAATCATTAAGAGTGAGTTGTCACCGGATGCCCCATTCACCCCTTGATGTGTACTTTTTTTTTTATTTTTTTTTCAACGTTTTTATTTATTTTTGGGACAGAGAGAGACAGAGCATGAATGCGGAAGGGGCAGAGAGAGAGGGAGACACAGAATCGGAAACAGGCTCCAGGCTCTGAGCCATCAGCCCAGAGCCTGACGCGGGGCTCGAACTCATGGACCACGAGATCGTGACCTGGCTGAAGTCGGTCGCTTAACCGACTGCGCCACCCAGGCGCCCCAATGTGTACTTCCTACAACCAGGGATATTTTCTACCTAATACAACACACCTGCAGAGTCAGAAAATTAATGTCGATACATTTCTAGTATCTAATCCTCAGACTCCAAATATTTCCAGTTGTCCCAGTAATGTTCTTCATAGCAAAAGGATCCAGTTCAGAATCACATTACACTTTGTCGTCATGTATCTTTAATTCCCTTCAGTCTAAGATGGTCCTCTATCCTCTATATTTCCTTTACTTCTGTGACCTTGAGGCTTCTGAAGACTGCTTTCTGGCATGTACCTTAATTTGGGTTTGTCCGATGTTTCCTCATGGTTAGATTCATGTCATGGAGGTTTGTCAAGGATATAACAAAAGTGTCATCTCGCCTTTTTAAACAGAGCAATTTTTTTTTTAATTAATTCCACTGGGATGATGTTCACACTCACGGGTGGAGTGAGGGGATGTCTGCCAGGTGATAATTGTAAATTACTCACTTTCCCTTTGTAATTTATTCGTGTTTTATGGTAAGTTGCCTTGAAATTGTGTATATATCCTTTTCCTCATCAACATTTCAATTGTTCATTAGACAGAAAACTATAGATTCATGAGTCTATTTGATAACTTGCTGTCTTTATTATGATGCTCAAATTTTCCCAGATTGGACTAAAAGGGGGGTGCTTCAAGCCGGCTTAAGTATCAATGTTCCCATCATTCTTTGAACACTTCCTTGTCTTTCGGTACAAAAAGACATTCCGTCTCGAATTGTCCCTTTCCCATGAAAGCCCTGAAATCAGCCATTTCTCTGTGGAGCCCTGGTTTGCATAGTAGACCATGGTGTTTAGAAGCCAAGATCTGGGCACTAGCTGTGTTCGTTGTTGGTAGGGTGTGGCTGCTCCCAGGCCCTCCCTGCTGAGAAGGTAGGATTGATGTTGACATGTATATCTATATCCGTATCTGTATACGTATCTGTACCTACACATCTGTTCGTCTACAGAAGGGGCAAGATGCGTCTACACACATTTACATGTCTATGCAGGACTCTATCCATATACTGAAAACTGTGAGGACTGTTCACATCCATACCTCCGACTCCAATCCAACGACAAAAGGTCCCTTCTAGGTTTCCCTTTTTGAATGTTTGCTATGCTCTTCTCCAACAGTGAGAAACCTGGGTCCTATTATCATTTATGTATCTTTGGATATGATTCACTCATCTGTGGTCACCAAGCTCCCATCACTGTCCTCCCCCCACCCCACGTGATGCCCTCCTCACCATCCTCAGGCTCCCTTACCTCATGCTGGGTCACTGCCCTGGCTCTGAAAGTCCCCTTTACCCCACTAGGGCTTGGACTCCCCATTCTCACCCTGTTTGGGCTCCGACTGCCCATGCTAGGTGGACCCCTGCTAGATGTCCACCTTACCCTGTTTGGCTCTGACTCTCCATGTTGTAAGCCCCTCCCTGCCCCGTGTGCATGTCCTACTCACCTTCCTGGGCTCTGCCATCCTGTACCAAGCTGCTCCCCACTGTACAGACTCCCCCATCGCCCACCCAAACTCCCCCACCCACTCCGGGTCATGGGTCTCCCCGGCCCCACCCCTGACTCCCCCTCATAAAGAGGCCTGCCTAGCTCTGCCTCACCTTAAGGACCAACCTGTTTATGAAGGAGAAGAGGAAAAGTCCACATGACTCTTAGATATGTGTGTTGTAAGGAATATCTTTGCTGAATGTTGTTGGATTCCAGAGAAGAGCGGGCCAAAAGCAATATTTACATGGTCTCGAATGCTGATTCCTGCTCCTCCGCGTGAGGGAGGCAGTTCTATTTACTGTGAACCCCATTAAGGCTTTGCTCTGGCCATGTTAATCCTGCTAGAGTTTGGATGGAAAAAAGATAGCATTTGTTGAAGCAAACAGAAAAAGCAATCGAGCAGGCTTCCCTTTTAAAGCTCATCTCAGGGAGCCTGGGTGGCTCAGTTGGTTAAGCCTCTGACTTTGGCTCAGGTCATGATCTTGCAGTTTGTGAATTCGAGCCATGCATCCGGCTCTGTGCTGACAGCTCAGAGCCAGGAGCCTGCTTCAGATTCTGTGTCTGCCTCTCTCTGCTCCTCCCCTGCTCACGCTCTCTCTCTCTCAAAAATAAACACTAAAAAAATTAAAAACAAAATAAAGCTCGTTTCTCTCCTTCATTCATTCCTCAGAATAAACTGCAGTGCAGCTTGACCCCAGAGCTCTAAATTACAGACGATCTCCAGTCCTCAAGACCAAGGCATCTGTTCTTTCCTTTAAAGTCAGCGATGGGAAGTCACTGAGTGGGTTGATCAGGAAAGAAGCAGAAGATTGTAAGGAAAACTTTTCATTTCTAGTTACCAAATGGAAAACAGTCACGATCACATTGTACATCTTATAAACTTTTTTTTTTTTTTATAAGGTGAACAGTACAGAGCAAACTGGGTAAACTGGATGGCTTGGAGAAGTGGTTTTATAGGTGGGGCACTAATAGGTAAGCTGGGTTATTGGTGATTGGAGTATTTATGCCCTTTACACAAATCTACATCAGTATCCCTCCCTGACTCCTTGCTATCTCAGTAGTGACTCAATAATTACTTCACTTTATACCAAGGGTAAGTACAATATGATAAAATGCAATGCCTATCTGGAATAACTGTCTTCATCCAAGTAAGACAAATGTATATTACTCAGAATTCTTTTTCATATTCAGAGGAAGGACTATTAACCAATCAGGTGGGCATTTGATAAGCTCTTTAAAAAAAAAAAATGAGTGTTTATTTATTTTTGAGAGAAACAGAGTGTGAGCAGGGGAGGGGCAGAGACAGAGGGAGACACAGAATCTGAAGCAGGCTCCAAGCTCTGAGCTGTCAGCACAGACCCTGATGCGGGGCTCAAACCCACAAACCGTGAGTGAGATCATGACCTAAGCCGAAGTCGGACACTTAACCGACTGAGCCACCCAGGTGCCCCATAAGCTCTTTAAGTGCTTTTTATTTACTACAGAAGCTAAGATGTAACTGGATTTTGATCTTCAACAGATAGTTGGAGAGTGGCACTTGGGCACTCCTCTGGTGGGATCAGGCAGTCCTCGGCGGTGTCACCCGCACCTGGTGACCAGTGTCAGAGCCTCCCAGCACACTTGGATGGAGAGCACAGTGGGGTAGCAAGACCAAGGTCGCAGGAGGGGCAGACAGCCAGGCAGAAGGCAGGCAGAGGTTGCTGGAAAGGGAGAAGGGAGCCCAAGAGGGATAAGGAGGGAGAGGAAGAGGAGGAAGAGGAACGTGGAAGAAAAGATACAGGTGACATGGTTATTGGAAATGGGGACTGTCATCAGAGGAAATATAGGAAATAGAGAACGGATGGTCTAGAAAATACCGGGAGATATCTTACACATAATGACTTGGATGCATGGTGATATTCTATTGCTTACATTTAAAATTTCTTTTTCTTTTAATTTTTTTTCATGTTTATTTTTGAGAGAGAGAGACAGAGCATGAGTGGAGAAGGGGCAGAGAGAGGGGGAGACACCGGATCTGAAGCAGGCTCCAGGCTCTGAGCTGTCAGCACAGAGCCCAATACAGGGCTCGAAACCAGGAACCGTGAGATCACGACCCAAGGCAAAGTCGGACACTTAACCAACTGAGCCACCCAGGCGCCCCCGTTTTAAATTTGTAAATTTGGAGAAGACGACTCTGACCTACGACCCATGGTCAAGTCTGGGGGGTGGGTGGTGCTTTGGTTGGTTTTCATGGCCACATCCACTCACTCAGGAGCCTCTTTGTGTGAGACAAATACAAAACGAAACTGGTTCTGCTTCACTTGCGACTACATCGACTTACTCCAGCAAGAGGGAAAAACTTGAGATCACGTTGCCTTGAGTTTATACAACATCTTTAAGGCATTTAACTGGCATATTTCTTAATGTTTACATCACTCTGAGGTAGATCAGAGATCTGTGGTTTTACCCCCATTCAACAAAAACAAAATCAGCGTGAAAACACAGAAATCACACAAAGCCTAGAGCAGGATGCCTTGCTTTAGCGGTCCCGATTTAATCCTGTGTAACGAAACTAAGCTAATTCCATACATCGTAACTGATGAACGCCTTTAAAGTTCTCCAAACTACAAGCAGGTTCGATTTGGCCAGATGAAACCGCGTTTCAAACTTAGTCCCCTGAGGGCTTGACTGTAAAGATTATGCTCTGGTTAGCATGTTGGCCTTTTAGCTCTATTTCTCTGTATTTGGCCACTTCCCTGGGGCTGAAGATCTGCCCCTAATTGCTACTGTCTGTTGACAGCATTATTTTTGCACAGAGACTTTGGCCAAATGAGCGTCTGGCCCACAGGTGGGTACGCAGTCTCCAGCTTCAGAGCAAAGCCTTCCTCTCATTCCGGCCTCCACGACAGCAATCCCAAGGGCACTTTGTGGATCCTTCGTGACACAATAAAGGCTTGGTAGCCTGTAAAGTGTGACACAGGCAACGGGCACTGTGGGGAGAGAGAAACAGGCAGACACATCGCTTGCCTTGAGGGCACTTAACACGGCTCATAAAACGACCTATTTCTTCTTTTTAAAATTTGCTTTCCGTGGCTTTTCTGCGTGCTAGGGACTATTAGTTTTTCTGGTTTCTGTTCCTTTACACTGCTGTGTTATTTGCTCATTACACTTTTAAATACTGCACTAAATAAACCCCAGAGTATTGCAAATCCGTATTTCCCTCAGAAAAGAATGTGCGCTTTTGGCCAAGGATTTAACATCCCACTGACTTTCACAACAGAACAAGCAAGACTCTTCTAAGGTGAATTTGTTTTCACAAGGCAGTTAAAGTAAATTCTGTGGTTTTGTAGCCCAACATGAAATCTCCCCGCGGGGGCCCCGCCCCCCCGGAACGGAGCAGCACTGGCAAAACCCTCAGCCATCACTGAGCCTGAGGGCCGAACGTGACAATATGGGAAGGACGGAAAGGACTCCCAGGAGCAAATGTGATGGACACACGAATGACAGAACATGAGGTTTTCCAGACTCACAAAGTATTGGAGGACAGAACTCTGCACAAAGTACATTATGACGGGCCTGAGGGGTGCCGGAAGTGGCCGCCGCTCAGTTACGTGTTTTTCCGTAGCCACGCTGTCATCCTGGCGTTGCGCTTTTTGTTTTCCAGATTTTTGTTCTTTATTGTCTGTAACTTGGCACGAACTGTGAGCTTCTGGTGCTCTTCCAACATGTTGCCGAAAAACTGCTGCAGCTTGAAGGACAAAGGGAAGGCCGGTCAGTGCAAACTCAGGTCTCGTTTAGCCAGAAGAAGGCCAAGTTCATGCTCAGTAACAACAGGCTTGCAAATGGCCCGTGTGGGCAGGGGCGGGTGGGAAGGCCGGCCTCTAGATGGCGTGCTCCTGGGGAGACGGGCGCTGAGACAATGCGGAGACTGCACACCTACCCTGAAGAATCAGGTGCGGATTCCATCTGTGGAATGGGAACTTCATCTATTTTGTTCACTGCTCTAGTCCCCCGAGGGCACACAGTAGGTGCTTGATAATGACCTACTGAATGCATATCGGGGATTATACAAGATGTGTGGGCAGAGATACAGTGAGATCTTCTCTTATCTCAAAAGAAACTTTGCAACTCCTCAAGCTCAAAGCTGGCACCTAACATCTGTGCCTTTACAAGTGTATCCTTTATTTAAGAATACTGAGATGGTGGCGGGGGCGGGGGGGCCTGGGTGGCTCAGTAGGTTAGGCGTCCAACTTCAGCTCAGGTCATGATTTCATGGTTCCTGAATTTGAGTCCCACATCAGGCTCTAGGCAGACAGCTTAGAGCCTGGAGCCTGCTTTGGATTCTGTGTCCCTCCCTCCCTCTCTCTCTCTCTGCCCCTCCTTACTCACCCTCTGTCTGTCTCTCTCTCAAAAATAAATAAATACTTAAAAAAAACTTTTTAAGTTATTTTAAAAAAGAATATTGAAATGGGCCACCTGGGTGGTTCAGTTGGTTGAGCGTCCAACTTTGGCTCAGGTCATGATCCCACAGTTCGTGAGTTCGAATGCCACATCAGGCTCATTGCTGTCAGCACAGAGCCTGCTTCAAATCCTCTGTCCCCCATCTCTATCCTTCCCCCACTTGCACTGTCTCTCAAAAATAAACAAACATTAACAAAAAATATTGAGATAGTAGCTTTGTCCACTGACTAGATTCCTTCACTGGGTCAGCTGGGGCATTTATTTATGGGAACATCTACCTCAATATTCTGCATCAGCCACACCCCAATGAACTAATAAGTTATATTCCAAAAGTCTATTTCTGTGTCACTGGATTAGAATTTAGAACATCCCAGATGACTGTGTACCCATCCCCCGCTCGCAAAATGTCACTTAAACACTAATGTACTTGAAATTGAGCAGAAATAGGTCATCAAGCCTAATTACAATGTCAAAGAAAAGTCAGTTTGGAGGAAAGAGCAGGTGAAGGAACCAGGAACAGACCTCCCAGCCTCTCCCACACCTGCCTGCCGTGGGAGCGACAGGCCACAGCCCCGATGCACCTGTAGTGTGTGTGTGTGTGTGTGGGAGTCTGTGGGACCGTAGGTGGGCTTCCTGTGTGCTGGAGAGCATGAGGCCAGGCTCTGGTGGGGGCAGTATGAAGCCCTGAGCAAGAAATAATGGAGAGCGTATAGTACCTGTGCTACGCTAGAGGGAGAAGAGAACTCGTGCGGCTTTTCATTTTTATTCTTGTCATTATTCTCCATATGATCCTGTGAACACATAGATTACGGCAGGACCCTTGGAGATGACTACTTTTTGGCAAGGCTATTCGTAGTAGCTAATTTAACTTGCTTTCAAAACTGCAAGAATTGAACCCCTGCGAAACATACTTTTGCATTAATAAAAATCAACTATCAGTGAGTACAGTTTCGGAACTTTGAGGACAGCTAAATTTATACACACTTCATTCATTAAACAACAAAAAATCTTTGCTGGGTTCTGTAGACACAAAGATGAACTGATGCCCTTTAGACGACACCAGCACACTGGGGCTCCTGGGTGGCTCAGCCGGTTGAGTGTCTAACTATGTCACATGGACAGGGTCCAGCCCCAAGTCGGGCTCTGTGCTGACAGCTCACAGCCTGGAGCCTGCTTCAGATTCTGGGTCTCCCTCTCTGTCTGCCCCTCCCCTGCTTGCATTTGCACTCTCTCTCTCAAAAATAAACAAACATTAAAAAAAAAAAAAAAAAAAAGGAAGATACTCGCACAAACTCGCCATCCCTGTGGGAGCACTCCTTCCAGCATTTCTGGGTGTGCCCTTCACTCTCTTGTCCAGGGAGTCCCTGGTAAATCACGTCCTGACAGCTCAGTCTCAGGCAGGCCCAAATGCAAACAGAGATCATTCCTTCAGGAATTAGTGGTTCTTCCTCTCTCTTAACAACAACTACACAGCTCACTGCTTCTCTCTCTCTCTCCTCTTTTTTTTTTTTTTTTTTTTTTTTTTGGCTCACGATCAAACCTCAGGCCTTTATGACTTACATGTTTATTGGTGTATTTGCTGGGGCAGAGAGGTTGATTTTTTCTTTCTTCTCGTTTTTTTAACCAGCTCGATGCATGGAGGGGACGGAGCAAGCTCCTAGGCCATCTCCCTGCTCCCCAAATCCATTTAATATATTGCCCTCGGAGAGAGGATGTATCAGTTATAAAACTGGTAAGAACAGATACGACGCTTGATCTGAGCCAAAAGGCCAAGAGGCGATTGAGTTTCCTTTCTTATTTACACAGGCCCCTTCTGTTCTTAGGAATATGGTCCCAGGCCACGGTGTTTAATTTGTACTCAGGCATTAAAAAAAAAAAAATTAAGTCTATTGAAATGAAATCAATGGACAATAAATTATACTCACTAAAGCATACAAATGAGTTGTGATGACTATATACACCCGTGAAACACATAGACACGTTCAAAACACAGTACATTTCCACTACCCACAAATTCCTTCAGGCACTTTGCAACCCTCTGCAACCCTCCCTCTGTCCCAGGCAGCCATTGATCTGCCTTTTATCACTAGAGATTATATTTGCATTTTTTAGAATGTGCGTGTGTGGTTTTTTTTTGTTTTTTTTTTTTTCCAACGTTTTTATTTAATTTTTTGGAACAGAGAGAGACAGAGCATGAACGGGGGAGGGGCAGAGAGAGAGGGAGACACAGAATCGGAAACAGGCTCCAGTCTCCGAGCCATCAGCCCAGAGCCTGACGCGGGGCTCGAACTCCTGGACCGCGAGATCGTGACCTGGCTGAAGTCGGACGCTTAACCGACTGCGCCACCCAGGCGCCCCGCGTGTGTGTTTTAAACTCAGCACCATCATCTTGAGATCTATCCAGGCCATGACACAAACCTATTCTTTTTTTTTTTCTTTTAATTGCAGGGTAGTATTCCCTGGTGTGGATATATTACATTTTCTGTATCGATTCACCTATCGATGGATGTTTGGATGGTTTCCATTTTTCGGCTAACGAGAATGAAGCTGCTATGAATATTCATGTAGAAGACTGTGTGGATGTAGGCTTTAATGTCTCTTGAGTAAAAAAACCTAAAAGTGGAATTAATAGGTCACTATATGTCTAGTGACATTTTAAAATACTGCCTTGGGGCGCCTGGGTGAAGCGTCCAACTTCAGCTCAGGTCATGATCTTACGGCTGTGGGTTCAAGCCCAGCGTCGGGCTCTGTGGTGACAGCTCGGAGCCTGGAGCCTGCTTCTATTTCTGTGTCTCCCTCTCTCTCTGCCCCTCCCCTACGCGCGCGCACACACACACACACACTCTCTCTCAAAAATGAGTAAACATTAAAAATTTTTTTAGGGGCGCCTGGGTGGCGCAGTCGGTTAAGCGTCCGACTTCAGCCAGGTCACGATCTCGCGGTCCGTGAGTTCGAGCCCCGCGTCGGGCTCTGGGCTGATGGCTCAGAGCCTGGAGCCTGCTTCCGATTCTGTGTCTCCCTCTCTCTCTGCCCCTCCCCCGTTCATGCTCTGTCTCTCTCTGTCCCAAAAATAAATACACGTTGAAAAAAAA
>NW_024412423.1:4668983-4722130 GCF_014898765.1 Herpailurus yagouaroundi | reverse complement strand
TTTTTTAATAAAATAAAATACTGCCTATTTTCCAAAATAGTTGTACCATGTTCCATTCTCACCAGCAGAAAAAGAGAGTTCTGGTTGCTTCACTTCTCTGTCAGTGTGTGGTATTATAAATCTTTCTAATTTTATCCATGCTACTGGGTGTGTGGAGGTTGTATTTATATATTACCCTTGTTTTACAGTGTGTGTGTGTGTGTGTGTGTGTGTGTGTGTGTGCGCGCGCGTGTGTGTGTGTGTGATTTCTTTTTTTAATAGTTATTTGCTTTGGCCCCTTAGTTTACTTTCTGGTTAAAGGATCCCATTTTCTTTCTAGAACTATTCCTCTCCTATCCCAGGGCCTGTGGTTTGAGTGGGGCTGGCTCCAAAGGTGGGCACATGACCCAGGTGAGGCCATTGGAGTATTTCACTGCCCACCCCCCCCCGCCCCACCGGACACAGTGATTGGTGCATGTGACCCACGTAGGACCAACCAGGGTCATTCTATGGGACTGGAACTTGACATTAGGTGAGCAAGGACCTCTTTTCCTGCAAGTGACAGTGTTAAGGCTGACATAAGCCTGGAGCTATGTTTGCCTCTACGCAGAGAAAGCCTGCCTAAGAAGAAAATCAGCCCAGGAGAAAGCAGAGCCTGGAAATGACAAGCCCCATTGTTAGTTTCTAGAATACAGATAGGACTAAAATGTGTCTCTGTCCTCAGGGAGCTCATTATAGCCTCAGGGAGTAGACATATTTACACCCCAATTACAGTATAATGTAGTCACGGCCAGGGTACAGATATTCATAGGATGATTGAGGAGAAGGTATAAATCAGTTCATGGAAAAATTCCTGGAACAGGTGTTTGGAGCAGGGTCTTAAAGGGTAATGAGATTTATCCAGCCAAGGCCAGGCATGGGGAAGTCACCCAGACCAGAAGGCAGAGTGTTTCCAAAATCTGGAAAATGTGGGACAACATGCAAACTTAAGAAAACCTGTATGTGGTACAGTCCAACTAGAGGGAAAATATTTGGGAGTGTCTGTCTCTCTTGCTCCCCGATGCTCGGTGGTGAGGTGGGCAAAAATGAAGCCAGAGAGGCAGATGGGGGCCAGGTTATAAAGGATGCTAATTAAAAGATGAAAAAAAAAATCTCTTCTAAAGCTGCAATGAGCTACTGAAGCTTTGACAACTGGGCAAGGTGTGGCAGCAGCGTGAGGGCTGGGAGGCACGGAAGACCAGCCTGGGGTACAGGGCCCTGGCCAGAGTCCCCTGCAGTAAGTTAGGTGAGGAAGGACGGAGTCCAGCCCTCTGCGAACAAGAATGGTCTCTATTTCAGCAGCGAGAGAGAATTAAAAGTAATTTCCTGCATACAGTGAAAATAACACCAGTAGGAGCAGGGAATATAATCGTTCAAATAAGCCTGTTGTTTTTCATCTATTTTTAATGTTTATTTATTCTTTTGAAAGAGACAGAGTGTGAGCAGGGGAGGGGCAGAGAGAGAAGGGGATACAGAATCCAACGCAGGCCCCGGGCTCTGAGCTGTCAGCACAGAACCTGATGCAGGTCTTAAACTCACAAACCGTGAGCACCACCTGAGCTGAAGTCGGATGCTTAACCCACTGAGCCACTCAGGCGCCCCAGGCCTGTTGTTTTTAATTTTAGCAATTCCAAATTACGTTAAAAATGGCTCCTGAATTATTGTTACAATTCACAATATCTAAAGTACTTACCTCTGTGATCTGTAAATCTGTGCTTATGGTTCTCCCTATAATGTACATTAGGTTAACCAGCGATTGTGTTCCATACCTACGAAGCAACAAGATGCTAATCAGACGTGGAAAATGTTTTGCAAGATAAAGCTATACTTATATAGCAGGTAAATGCTAAGCGTACAGCCCCTATTGATTCCTATCTCCTGAATCTAAGCAAAATCATGTATGAATAAGGTTAGGGTCATCATTTAAGAGGGGATCTATTATATAGAGAATTTTATCAGCACTAAGGAAACATTTACAGTTAAATATCGATTTCTGTACACGTAGTTCTAAAACTTTTAGTTACATATAAAAAGATCCTAAAAACAACAACAACAACTGTTTCTATCTTTTTAAATGAAGTGGTTAGAATAGTGGTCACACACCTCAAATTAACATACTCTATAAGGGGGTAAGTAAATATGCAAAATTATGCCCCTTAACAAACAGTTATTAATATGGGATCACTTTCAGAAACTCTGGCTAAACTACCCTGAAAGCTTATTTAAAATTTTGAATTTGTATATTGTTTTTGGAGAAATGATCCATGTCTTTGGAGATTCTCAAGATGTTGGTGATCACAGAAGGGCTAAGTACTTCTGTTCCCTCAAAGAGGCACAGTGACTGTAACTTCCCCTCTAGTTTAGTATCCTTGTGTAGCCAACAGGGATCTTCTGCAATAAAAGCCCAGGAAACATTGTTACGGAAATACAGCAGATACATACCTGCCCAAAGCCTTGCTGAAGTTAAAAAGGTAAATAAAGACTTTTGGATGCATTAAAGAAGAAAGAAAATTAAAATAGGGTTAATGCTTTGGACCGAACAAAAAAGGGTTGCAATGACACTGTTTTTTTGACAGTTGACAGTTAATACACACGACTGACTTACTTCAAAAATGTATACTTGACACTAAAAATTGCAAGACTTCACACTGGCATAATATCAAACAATGGTGAGAGAAAACAATGCTTTCATTCTTTTTTAAGTTTTCAGCTGTAACTTAAGCTGTGTGTTCCTGACGAAAGCGAAGGAGACATAGTCTACATATAAACAAATTTGTTTCTATAGGAAAAGAGGACACACTTCTTAGTTTTCCATTTTTTTTTTAATTTTTTAAATGTTTATTTATTTTTGAGAGAGAACAAGAGGCAGAGCACCAGTCAGGGAGGGGCAGAGAGAGAGGGAGACACAGAATCCGAAGCAGGCTCCGGGCTCCTACCTGTCAGCACAGAGCCCGACGCGGGTCTTGAACTCACCAACTATGAGATCACGGCCTGAGCCGAAGTCAGATGCTCAACCGACTAAGCCACTCAGGGGCCCCCTTAATTCTCCATTTTTATTGGTCAAGTATTAAAAGCTTGTAAAACAACTCAAGAAATTTGGCAATATTTGCAAAAACAACAACAAAGCAAACAAACAAAAAAAGCCAAAACAAACTGAGTTCCAAGCTTAAAAAAAAAAATGTGGAAAGCTACCTAGGGCCCTACCAGTGTGATTTTCTACCAGAGGAAGAAGACTACCCTGAGAGGCAGGGCTGGGTTTGAAATTATCTTGAGCAGTTTATAACTTATAAAAGATGGGGACTGACATATAGTTCGAAGCATTGTTCTAGAGATGAAATGAGATGCTGTGTATTGAAGCACCCATCACAGTACCTGGCACACTTTATCCCTTACTATTCTTGCAAATTCCAAGAGGAGGTCTTTCTGCCACAGATGATCTGTCCCTCTTGTTGAGAGAGCCATCTCTGAAACCTTACTGAGCAAAACTGTATACATTACAAATAGTTTATCCTGCCAGTGGTCTGATACGTGCTCATGAACGGAACGACCAGAGCCGATGTGCGTCAGTTTAGTTACTGTTTTAAAATACTGGTAACACTCAAGGGAGCCTGGGTGGCTCTGTCTGTTGAGCTGAGCATCTGACCCTTGATTTTAGCTCAGGTCACCATCTCATTTTGTGTCTTCGAGCCCCATGTTAGGGGCTCTGCGCTGACAGCGCTGAGCCTGCTTGGGATTCTCTCTCCCTTCCTCTCTGTCTGCCCCCCGCCCCCCCGACTCCTCTCAAAACTAAATAAACTAAAAAAACAAAAAAATTGGTAACATTCTGTGGTAGGGTGTGCACAGGGATTTGGGCCCCTCTCGTCTGGATCACCTCCTGTCTCTCTCCTTTCGAATTCTCCCTCCACTCCCTTCCCCTGCCATGTCTGATTTCCTGAGGCAAGCGTGGCCACTGGATAAGCATGGGGGCACCAGGGCATCCAGCCTGATCCAATGACTGGCAGTGGGAATAGGCTGTTCAGAGCTCGGGTGCCCCACTCCATAACACCTAACTTCTCTCCATTTGCTTGTTCTCCATTTCTCTCTTCAGCTCCGTACTCCCCATGATGAAACACAACAGAGACAGAGTAGGAACGTGTACCAGCTTTCACGCTGAGGACTTCAGCCCATGTAACAACAGTATTTGAAGAAGAAATCGGGTGCTAGGTGAAGAACGGAGTAAGATTTCCTTTGGGATCAGTTGAATTTGAAACTGATCACACCCTGCATTCTGTATTCACGCAAAGCTAGGGTTTTCCCACAGGCTGCAAGGTCTACATTGTTGTAAGAAAGCCAGAAGCACTTGACCAGGATGCCAGGGCACAGAGAGGGTTTCTACCGCCTCCAGGAATAATGCCTACAAACACTACTGCCTCATGTCTATATCCACACGTTCTTCCATAAGATCTATCTGTAGCTAATGGCCCGAGAGCATTTTTCTGCAGCCTGCAAGATGTCTTTGTGGTCAGTGGAGGCTCCCTCATTGCCATCAGGACTCAAAAGATCATCTCCGGCCCAACAATGAAAATGAACTCAAATACCCTGCAGCAACCAGACCAGTGCCCTAAACATGGGAGGGAGGGGCAGGACCAAACCAAAGCTCTTTTCCTTCGAACAAATATTCCAAAATATAGTTTCAGAGGAGGCTTCCTGGCCCACTTACTGTGACAGGTCCCAAGTCACTCAGTCCTGCCCTGAGGCATTTTCTGGTGTCCTCTCCTCCGTGCAGAAGGTAATTTTTCCCAACTGCTTGTTCAAATCCCACACAAATGCCATTCTTCTCTTTGGATTCCCCCAAACCTTCCCCAGCTCTCCTCTCCAGCATTTGTCAGATACCATGTCCTCGTCACCTCGTATTCCTGACAAGAGCTTAAACTAACTGTGCCCTGGCATGGAGAAACTAGAACTTTTTTACTACGAGAAGGAACCTTGGAATCGATCAAAGAGAATACCTTTCGTTCTATGTAAGAGGAAACCAAGGCTGAAATGTTAACAAGTAAACAATAAACAGTTGTTGCTTTAGTTACAGCTCCAGAGGAGAGGGTCAGAGCACTCAGTTTGTTGTTATCTGTTTCTCTCCCAGAACTTGTCTCCTGGCAAAATGACACTCTATGAACATCACATATACAGTTACGGCTATAAGATGGAAAAGGGGTGTGGAAAACTCTAGATTTCCTTCCGTGGGGCTTCTTGGGGTCTTTATGATGCTAGCATAGACTGTGAATTTGCAAAAAGCAGAGATTCAAACAGACAGTTCCCAAACTGACGCTCTTTCTTGCTCACAGAAGTCTGAGCAACGTCTTCCATGAACAATGCTCGGTGGAACGTACTGGAGAAACACTAATTTCAAAGCTAACTTGTTCGTCATCAGTCACGTTTCAGCAAACTCAGAATAAGTCTTTCTCACATAATTAAGGTAAAATTTAATTTGTCAGAGGCATTTTTTTTATTTATCCTTTCATGCTGTCTTTATCATTGTATGGAGACAGGTAACATGCTAGTCTTCTTGTCAAATATAACTCTTAATTTTTTTAAATGTTTATTTATTTTTGAGAGAGAGAGAGACAGAGTGCGAGCAGGGGAAGGGCAGAGAGAGAGGGAGACACAGAATCCGAAGCAGGCTCCAGGCTCCGAGCTGTCAGCACAGAGCCCGACGCGGGGCTTGAACGCACAAACCGTGCGATCATGACCCGAGCTGAAGTCGGCCGCTTAACCGACTGAGCGACCCAGACGCCCTTGAAATGTAACTGTTGAAATACGTGATGATTAATTGCTCTGATGTACAAAGAATTGACTAAGCATTCTTGTTTCATGTTTAGTGTATATGATAGTTTAATTATTAATTTGAACTTTACTTCCTTCTACAAATCCATAAATGTTATCACCATTTATTGAAACCAAATTATTGGCAAAATCCAGCAAGACTGATGAACATTACAATTAATATGAAATAAATAGGGGCTCCTGGGTGGCGCAGTCGGTTAAGCGTCCGACTTCAGCCAGGTCACGATCTCGCGGTCCGTGAGTTCGAGCCCCGCGTCGGGCTCTGGGCTGATGGCTCAGAGCCTGGAGCCTGTTTCCGATTCTGTGTCTCCCTCTCTCTCTGCCCCTCCCCCGTTCATGCTCTGTCTCTCTCTGTCCCAAAAATAAATAAATGTTGAAAAAAAAAATTAAAAAAAAATGAAATAAATAAAAAATAAATAAAAATAAATGTACTTGATGTAGAAAGCAAACTTATTTGAGTCTGAAAGACATTGTGTAGCAGACTCTATGAGAGGAGGGGGCTGAGATGAATTTGCTGTAAATAGGTATCTGTTTTATGGGCATGACATTTTGTCGATAAGAGATAAAAATATTCAAGCCATGGATTAAAAGTTCATACATTTACGGGCACCTGGGTGGCTCAGTTAGTTAAGCGTCCGACTCTTGATCTCAGCTCAGGTTATGATCTTAAGGGCCACGAGTTCAAGTGCCGCATGGGGCTCTGTGCTGACAGTGTGGAGCCTCCTTGGGATTCTCTCTCCCTCTTTCTGCCCTTACCCCACTCATGCGCGCGCACGCGCTCTCTCTCCCTCAAAAGATAAATAAACTTAAAAAAAAGTTTATACATTTATAATTCTAGGAGCTCCTTGAGGTTAATAAGACCCATTTAGAGTTAAAAAGAAAGGGGAGGCATTCTCTCCATTTAATATTGTTATGCACATCACTTAAATAAATTGCTACACGGTGGACTTTTCAGAGAGTGTTACCAACATGTTCTCATTCTCTAACCACAGAAAAAGGGTTCTTCTGAGGAATAAAAGTTAAAATACACTTCAAGTCACTTAAATTGAGAGGAGTCTTCCCCATGGGTTAGTCAAAGGCATTCTGGGGGCTTGGTTGGCACATGTGCCCTGCATGAAGAAGAAGAGAGGAAAAAATGAATTGAGGGGCTCATTACCCCCAGGAGCAGTGCTATCCAGCTGAACTCTCTGTGGTGATGACAATGTTCTACATCAGAGCTGTCCAACGTGACGGCTGCTTGGCCATATCACACTCTTAGAACAGGGCCAGTGCAACTGTGGAACCGAATTTCAAATTTTATTCCATTACTTATCAGTTCAAATGTAAATTCAAATATCTATATGTTAGCTAGTGGCCATCATATTGAGCAATGCAGCCTCAGATAATATTTTACTCAGGTGCCAAATGGTTCCAGGTTAAACTATACCAGAGTTGCGCGGGGAGCTAGTGAAAGGTGCAGATTTCTGCCCTGTTTTGGCAGATTCTGATTTTACTTATTTATTTTCATTTTTATTTTTTTTAATGTTTATTTTTGAGAGGGGGCGAGGAGCAGGGAGAGAGGGGGACAGAGGATCCGAAGTGGGCTCTAGGCTCCGTGCTGACAGCAGAGAGCACGACACAGGGCTCGAACTCATGAACCATGACATCATGACCTGAGCCAAAGCCAGACACTTAACCGACTGAACCACTCAGGCGCCGGGAAGATTTTGATTTTGAAGGGGGGATGGGTGGGTGGGCTTGAGGTCTTTAGGTTTCTTAGCTACTAAAGGCGATTTCCAACCTTGTGGCTGGGATCACCTGCCTGAAACCAGGCACCATGTCACTATGAGCCACAATGATAATAAATTCAATCCTCAGCACTTGCAAGGACATAGTAGGTGCCAGGCATGGCTAAATACTAAGCCTGGTTCATAACTGTGAACCTCTGTCTTCCTCGGGACCCAAAAGTGCACGGGAGGGATCGGAGGAATCAACAGCTGGTGGTGATGACAAGTTGGGACCTCTGGTGAATCAAAACATATTTCTTAAAGGAGCTGCTCTCTCAACATTTTCATGCCCAAACTGCTACTAGACTGTTTGGTAGGAAGCGTGGGAAGGAAACAGTCAAGGGCTGTAGCCGAAGCGAGTGCCCCACAGCAGCAAGAGGACAGGTGACCTCCCAGGCCAGGCACAGCCAAGTGGAGACAGCACTGTTGTTACAAACTCCAGGGAGAGAGAACAGAAATGAAGAAACACCCCTGTGAGGCTGGGATCTCTGAAATCTCAGGGAACAAGGGGACCAATGTCAATAATTCTGATTTATATCTCAACTCCTAAATTCCCAGTAGGGCCTAGGAAGGGGGGTATTATTTTTAATGACTGAAACAAGAAGGGAAGGATACCCTTTACTGCCAAAGTGTTAGGAATCTGAGAAAATTTAAGGAATTTCAAAGACCCTCCAAAGCAATGAACTTGGAAAATATAAAACTGGATGTAAGGTCACTTTTCTTAGTATGTGACTATGCTAAATGCGTTCCACTGATGACCAGAAAAATGATACTGTGCAAATAAGTCTCTACCTCCATGTTGTAAATTTCTGTTTTTTAATGTTTATTTATTTGGGGGGGGGTGCAGAGAGAGAGGGAGACAGAAGATCTGAAGTAGGCTCCACACTGTCAGCACAGAGCCCAATGTGAGGCTTGAACCCACGAACCCAAAGTCGGATGCTCAACCGACTGAGCCACTCAGCCGCCCCTGTGTGTTGCAAATTTCTGATTTAAAAGCACAATATTTTGGTATTGTAAAGGAATTCAATAAGTGTTTACAAAAGAAAAACATTCCATGATTTTGTTCCTTAAGAGAGCTATATTCACATTCTTTAAACATTTATATTCTAAATATACTTTCTGTCCCACAAGGATAAATTTATTTGCAAAAAAGCATCTTCCACCTTTACAGGTGTTTGGACCTGAACTGTTGGCCACTTTGTATTTGCTAACTCTAGAGTATGTGAGCACTTGTAAGACATTATTCTAGGCTTTCAGTGATGTGATTAATCAGATATGATTAAGTAATGTTCTAGAAAGACCAGCCATCAAGGGCATGCTGATTTCTTTTTTTAATTTTTTGACGTTTATTTATTTTTGAGAGAGAGAGACAGAGCATGAGCAGGGGAGGGGCAGAGAGAGAGGGGGAGAATCCGAAGCAGGCTCCAAATTGTCAGCACAGATCCCCATGTGGGGCTCAAACCCATAAACCATGAGATCACGACCTGAGCCAAAGTCAGATACTCAACCGACTGAGCCACCCAGGTACCCCAGCATGCTGTCTTATTTTTGCCCGTCAGCATTTACTTCACCCAAGAGGGGGCTATGAGGCGAGCAGATTTCATCTCAAAAGGTGAGAAATATGAAAAATTCAAGAATACGGAACCCAGATATGTAAAGGGAATATTATAACAAATAAGACGCGAGGAAGCGATGAACGTTGGTGTTTCTTGAAATGTAGCGGTCTGCTTCACAAAATAAATGAATGGGTGGTGTGCACTCAAACCAAAGCACATGACCTGCTCTACTCTGTGTGTCTGATGACAGTCTTCTTAGTGGGCACAGTGGGGAAACTGAGGTAGGTAAGTATCCCATGCAAATCCATTTTCACATAGAAAGCCAACACTGGGGATAAGCGACCTTCTCTTCCACAAATGAGACTGAATGCAAGCAAAAGCGTCACTTTCCTGATCCAGGCAAAGGACTTTTGGGACCTCGACGGGCTAAAGCTGAGCTTCTAGCCCCAAACCAGTGACCTGTATGAAAGAGAGGTTGCCTGTTAGCTCCTTACCTTTCACTCACAGCTTGCCAATTGTTGATTAAAAAGTCCTTCACAATGTACCGGCCTACTTCAGATTCCGCCACAACTTCCATTATATTTGTTTCGTTAAAAGTGAACGGAGCTGCCGTGACGGCATACTCCAGATATCTGCAAAAATGCATGGGCAGAAAAGAAATATGCAAACATTATCCAATATAAAGAGTGGATTTCAACAAATGGACATAAGATCCCTTAGGGTTCTGAGTCAGCGCACAAATAGGTATTATTTTAACTCCTATATGAGCACATGGTCTATTTCTCTCCCCTTGGTTTATGAATTGCATTCTTCTGCTAGGACCTTTTTATTTTTTAAATATTTTTAATGTTTATTTATTTTTGAGACAGAGAGAGAACAGGGGAGGGGCCGAGAGAAGAGGACAGAGGATCCGAAGCAGGCTCCATGCTGACAACAGAAAGCCCGATGCAGGCCTCGAGCTCATGAGCCACGAGATCATGACCTGAGCCCAAGTGAGATGCTTAACTGACTGAGCCACCCAGTGGCCACCCAGCCACCCACCCCGCCCTCTCTGCCGAGAACTTTGGCCAGATTACCTGTGAAGTATCCATGGGTCTTTACTGCAGCTCATCGCATAAGTGAGTTGAATCCTTTCTTCTTCCTTTGTTTTATTAGAGTACATATTTAACAAAAAGTCCCATTCTTCATCACTTCCGAAGGCAACGCCATAACATAAAACTACACTTTTAATCGGATAAGGTATTCTGTAAGGTAGAAGGTGCAATGCTATTTCTCATAGTAGTCAATTTATATGTTTATTTAGGTTGTTAAATACACACACACACACACACACACACACACACACACACACACACGTATGTTTCACTTTAAATTCAAGTTAGTTAGCAGGGCGCCTGGGTGGCTCAGTCAGTTGAGCGTCCAACTTGGGCTCAGGTCATGGTCCTGCAGTCTGTGAGTTCGAGCCCCACGCTGGGCTCTGTGCTGACAGCTCAGAGCCTGGAGCCTGTTTCAGATTCTGTGTCTCCCTCTCTCTCTGACCCTCCCCCATTTATGCTCTGTCTCTCTCTGTTTCAAAACTAAATAAACGTTAAAAAAATTTTTAATTCAAGTTAGTTAATATGTAGTGTAGTATTGGTTTCAGGAGTAGAATTCAGTGACTCATCACTTCCATACGACACCCCGTGCTCATCCCAACAAGTGTCCTCCTTAATGCCCATCATCCGTCTGGCCCATCTTCCACCCACCTTTCCTCCAGCAGCCCTCAGTTTGTTCTCTGTTGCTAAGAGTCTCTTAGGAGCACCTGGGTGGCTCAGTAAGTTGAGTGTCTGACTTCAGTTCAGGTCATGATCTCATGGTTCGTAAGTTCGAGCCCCACATTGGGCTCGCTGCTGTCAGCGCGGAGCCCGCTTCAGATCCTCTGTCTTTCTCTCTCTCTCTGACCCTCCCCCACTCACTTGCTCTCTCAAAAATAAATAAACATAAAAAAGGAGTCTCTTATAGCTTGCCTCCCTGTTTTTTCTTACTTTATTTTTCCTTCCCTTCTCCTACATTCATCTGTTTTGTTCCTTTATCAACAATAGCCAATGTATCCAAAGGACACAAAAATGCTGATCTGAAGGGGCATATGCACCCCAGTGTGTATAGCAGCACTATCAACAATAGCCAAATTATGGAGAGAAGCCAGTGTCCATCGACTGATGAATGGATAGAGACGCTGTGGTATATATATATATACAATGGAATATTACTGAGCGATCAGAAAGAATGAAATCTAGCCCTTTGCAACAATGTGGATGGAGCTAGAGGGTATTACGCTAAGCAAAATAAGTCAGAGAAAGACAAATATCATATGATTTCATCCATATGTGGAATCTATGCTGTTGTATATTTAGAAGGATGTACCTAGAAAAAAACATGGAGACCTCAGATATAAAGATCAAAAGCAGGGATCTAGAAAGTTAACTGAGAAGAAATCATCAGATTAGCTTAGAAACTAAAGAGGTTTAAGAAAGAAGGAAATTATAATAGTTCAATCAACATATGCTGATAATTGAGCTTGGGCTCATATCTTTTTTTTTTTTTTTTTAGTAATCTCCACACCCAACGTGGGGCTCGAACTCATAACCCTAAGGCAAATCGACAGGGGGAAAAAAAACAAAAACAAAAACAAAAGATACTTGAAGAAAACAGGAGACACAGACTACCCAAACAAAAATAAAACAATCATTCCCAGAAAGAAAACATCAAAAAGGGAGAGACATTATTGGTGTTGAAACAGGACGAAAACAAGGGCAATCTGATACTACTCTTACTCATTCTCTGGATGGTTTGTCCAGTTTTTGAAGAGTTCTCTTGACAGCTGAAGACAGTCTTCCAGTCCCAACCAACACGCAGTTTCAAAAAGTTTTTCCAGGGCCACGCTTAAAAGAGAGCACAAAGAAAAACATTTTATTTTGCTCCATTTACTATATTCATTTTTTCTCCCTGCCTCCAACTATGTGTGTTTCATAAAAGGATGGGTATTTTAAAATATCCTTCCAATAATACCAGGTTTGTTAAAAAAAAATAGCTTTTGTGGATGGCAAACTTATTTAGGGCTCAGAGAAATATTTGCTGAGAGGCTTTCAGGCACCAAATAAACTCCCAAGATTGGTATTTTTTGAAAGTTGGGAATAAATTATTGCCATCTCTCACCTCCCGCAAACATACGTGGGAGTACACACTCCACATCTGTTATCAATTTATTTTTTCCTCCCTTTTACAATAATTTGCCTTATGGATAGAAAAAAAAAAAAGAAGGTTTTGTAGCATTTGATCTAATACCTTAAAAATAAAGTTTTTTTCTCTCTACACGGAAAGGAGAGGGAATGGTTTCTTTCTCCCTTTGGACAATATGCTTTCCCTTGCTTGAATTTCTGTTTCGTCCTCTACTCTGTTTGGCTATTAGGTTCGCATCCAGAAAAAGACCAGAGAGTTTTGTTTTGTTTTGTTTTGTTTTGATAGCTGAGCAAGACCACACATTACGGTTCAAAACAAAAATAGTTCAAAAGAATATGGCGAAGGGTAATCATAAATCCAGATAAGCAATGCCTTTGAGGTACGTCTCTCTATACTCCCTACTCTCTGACTTGGAGTCAGAGGTAACGGAACACCAAGTGGCCATAAATTTCCAGAAAATGCAAGGGCCAAATCTGGTTGCTTCACCCTCCTGTTTCAACCCAGCCTGGCCCGACTTTCTGACAAGAAGAATGTCCAAGGCTGGAGGACCTCGGAGTGATGGTTCTGAGCATTCGTTTACACACTCACACCATCTCCCTACCCATCCCAAGTTGGCTGCCAAAAGACAGATTTCCCTACAAGTACACCAACTCCCCAAAGTCACTCTGAAGACAACTGGCCCTGGATGGTCACTTCTGTCTAGTTGAGGAGAGCCAGGGTTATGGCGGGTTAAGGTCTGTGCTGCCTGTGTGAACACACTTTTGCCTTCCTCTTCATTCACCCAACTGGCCTGCCCACTTAACTATCCCAGCTAGTCCTCGCCATCTTCCCTTTACGTGTTTGGTCAACCCCATGTTACATGCCCTAGCACTGAAATGTCTCCCCTCTCAGAGGGATACTCCTGAGAGTGAGTAATCACATTTTGTGTATTT
Organism: Herpailurus yagouaroundi; assembly: GCF_014898765.1. NCBI lineage: Eukaryota > Metazoa > Chordata > Mammalia > Carnivora > Felidae > Herpailurus > Herpailurus yagouaroundi. The sequence continues at coordinate 4,708,819 of NW_024412423.1, read as the reverse complement.
TGTATTACTTGCTTGGCCTCATTGATTTCAGCTTGATGTTGACCAGAGCTGTAAACATAATTCCTGTACCACTGTAGATAACAAATTCCCTCTCTAAATCTAGAAGCCTCTAACTCCCCTACAAACCTTGGGTCACAGGGAGGCCGGGGGTACCGCAGCCCTATTTTGTCTTTCACTCCTCCTTCTCAGACCATCAGGACAACCTGCTTACTCCTCTCACCACACCAATGATAGGAAAACCATTTGCAATACTTACGCATGCTCGCAAGTAAATGGCTCAGATACTTCAGCAGCTTCAGAGTTGAGAGTCTAGAACTATAAATTTCTGTGTCTACACGCGTGTGCTTTGCAAATAAATTAAGATCCCAAACTACTATTTCCTATTAGGATACATGTAGCTCACCAGTCCCAGAGCTACTGTTCTCAAATTGCATACACAATCTCTCAGTGAAATCATAGGTGTCCAGATCTTTTTAATATGAATCTGGGAGCCTATCTATTCATACAAATCTTGTTATTGAATTATCACTGCTCCAAAAATACTTACAGGGCTAAATAGTCATCTTGTAATGCTGCCACGTTTTCACGAATTACAGTTGAATACATATTCCATATTGAGATAAGTCTCTTTAACAGATACTTCTATAAACAATAAGGAAAAACCTACTGTTAATTTTGGCTTGCAACACTGGATTTGCATATTTCTCTTTGTCCGAAAAGATATTAGTAGAGAAGTGACAGATATGTCTTCAGAAGTTATCTTTATTTGTTACTGAACATATAACTGGTTTATTTTGTAACCTCTCTACATCAGTTTCCTGATTGGGAAAATGGAATTGACAAGAATACCAATAGCACAGCTTTGGGACGACAAAACAATATTACGTATGTGAATGCATTGCCTGGCACGTAGGAACTCAATAAATATTAGGTATTATTACCACTTAATATCACCTGGAACATAGAGAAAGAAATGTAAAAAATATTAAACTACTAAACTTTCTACCTTAACATCTCCATGCTTAGTATTTACACCTCCAAGAAAATAAAAACGGATTTATGCTTTGGACCATTTTAAGCCCTGAGTCTGAAATAAAGTTTCTTCAACTGCTCTATCAGCTGATGAATAATAAGATTATAAAAGTTATCTATTGAGGGGAGCCTGGGTGGCTCAGTCAGTTAAGTATCCGACTTTGGCTCAGGTCATTATCTCACATGTGAGTTTGAGCCCCATGTTGGGCTCTGTGCTGACAGCTCAGAGCCTGGAGCCTGCTTCGGATTCTGTGTCTTCCTCTCTCTCTGCCCCTCCCCTGCTCATGCTCAGTTTCTCTCTCTCTCTCAAAAAATAAAATAAGCCTTAAAAAAAAGTTACCCATTTATAAGACATCCCTAAGAACAAAGTAGATGTTTTTCATTGAAATTTTTTAAAAACAAATACTAGTTTTTACTGCTATACCCAGAACCAGGCATCAGATATTATCAACAAGTCACTTTGATGCCATGAACAGTTAAGTGACTTCTTTCCTTGGTCACCATGCCCACATTCAAGGAACTTTCCACCAGCACTTTGGACAGCAGAAGAAGCAAAGCCTGGGCCCCTGACGTAGTTGTGATCTTGCCCTCAGCCTCCCCCAGAAGCTTACTTGGCATTATCACGTGGCAACTTTCTGGTTTGTTTCTGGTCCCTACCTCTCCAAACGGTTGCTCCTCAACTGTTGCTTTGGTCTTCCCTGGGCCATCTTTCTTCTGATCACTGTTTAAGATCTAATAATGGAACTTTCCTCCTTTTATATTGTTTCAGTTATGATGGTGTGTCATTGCCTCATTAATTCCAATTTCCCTCTCTCGCTTGCCAACATCAAAAGCAGCTTCAAAACCTGCACTTTTTTTTTTTTTTTCTGGAACATACCTCTCTGGTTAAGTGCTAGTCCTGTAAATCAGAGTATTTCAATTATGAGTATGGGGTTTTTAAAGTCTTTCTGTTTAGGGGTGCATGGATGGCTTATTCGGTGGAGCCTCTGACCTTGGCTTAGGCCATGACCTCATGGTTCGTGGGTTTGGTTCGTGAGTTTGAGCCCTGCATTGGGCTCTCTGCTGTCAGTGGGGAGCCTACTTTGGATCCTCTGTCCCCCTCTGCCTCTGCCCCTCCCCCATCACATGCATGTGCTCTCTCTCTCTCAAAAATAAACATTAAAGAAAAAGCCTTTCTGTTTGACTAACAATCTTTTGGGAAAATAGTTGTTATAAGAGAAAAGGCATACCATATCCATCCACTCCTGGATTCTTAGGGCACCTTTTACTTCACCAAGAATTAAAGGCCTTTCCAAAGTTCTCTCACACTCAACTCCTAGATCAGGTCTATGACTAAAGTGTTTTCTTCTAAGAATAACCAGCCGTCCCTAAGAAAACCAATGTATATATGAAACGAATAGACTATTACTTCCGGAAAGATGTGTTTCACAGATGCTGTCTAGATACAGAAAGAGGAAGAGAGGATTTTTGTCCACACCCCATAACAAAGAAGGAAATTACCTTTAATAATGGGTACATATCATAGTTGTTCACATCAAAAACAAGATCCTTGGTTACCAGGTTCACCAAGACTGCATACCATACTATGATTTCATCTTCTTCAGCAAGGTACTTGGTTAAATCAAGGGCTGTTTCAATCTCAACATAATTGTTTCTGTTTGGTTCAAAAAGATACACACTCAAAAAAACCTCCACTTGCTAAATAATGTGCACACTTTCCATATTTGTTCCATGCTTCGATGCCTGATTTCAACAAGGTACGTGAAATGAAGAAGTTAGAGGGTCGAGGGTCCATCTCACTGATAAATGGAAGCCAACCCATGCCGACAGGCCCTCCACTGCAATTTGGTACATTCAAGTGCCCAAATTCTAGGAGGCTATGGGAAAATCCAGGCCAAATGTTGGATGGCTCATTGGGCAAAAGAATACTTGTGCACTTAGTATGCGTTCTTACGAGAGTATAATTTTCATTCAGCAAGTATTAATTAGAAGTCATTCTCTAATGCTCTGCCAGCTACTTGTGGGAACACAAACTGGTATGTAGGACACAACTGTCTACCAGTGGGGAACTTACTATTTCAGTCAAGAGCTAGCTGAGACTTTTGCAGAAGAAGCTGTTAATGAGCCCCAGAATCAAGTAGCAGAGGAGGAAAACAGGCATGTGATGGAAAAGTCAGGGAAGGCTTCCTGGAGGAGGAACTTGAGACGGGCAATGAAGGATGGATAGGATGGAAATGGTTGGAGAGAAAGAGGAAGGTAGCATATGACAAAGAAGATAAAGCAGGAATTGGTGTGATGGGCAGACCACACAACTGAGGCACAGAATTTCTTTTGTGGGGAGTCAAGAGGGGGAGGGCCAGTAGACCAGGTGGATGAAAGCTGCGGGGAACCTCGAATGTCAGGACCAAGAGTTTACGTGTGGCGAGGAGGTGTTTCAACAATTGGGGTAACATCAGGAAGTTGTTGCCGACAAACTTTATTGCTACGGTGCCGAAGGAGACAGAATGGTATTGAAAGAACTGAATGAAGGCTAAGGCTCACGTAACCGGCTAAGTGAAAGAAGACGTGTACTTGGCTTAGCATGGAAGCAGTGGAGCTGGTAAGTCAGGGGAGAATCCAGAAGACATCCTCAGGAACAAACAGAATAAGACAGGGTGGCTAGATGGCAGATGGAGAGAGAGAGAGAGAGAGAGGAGTCCGGGATATCTCTGATTCTTCAAGTTTGGGCCATGGGAAGTAGAGTGGTACTTCGACAGACAGAGACAAATTGATAACAGGAGCAACTCAGAGACAGAAATAAAGTGCAGCGGCTGAAATCCTGAGTGTAAATGATCACAGGATAAACAGAAGACAGGAGGGGACAGGCAGAGTCGTGATCCTTTCACAAGGCTTTCCTGATCACCTTGTATCTGCTGGGCACTGTATGTGCACAGAATAAAAACGATCATGGAAACCAGAAGAGAACGGTGAGAGAAAAGAACCATGATTGTTCTTTTTTTTTTTTTTTAAAGTTTATTGATTGAGAGAGAAAGAGAGAGAGGAAGAGAGGGAGAGAAAAGAGGGAGAGAGCAGGGGAGGGGCAGAGAGAGAAGGAGAGAGAGAATCCCAAGCAGGCTTCGTGCTGTCAGCACAGAGCCTGATGCGGGGCTCAAACTCACAATCCTGAGATCATGACCTGAGCCAAAATCAAGAGTCGGACGCTTAACCGACTGAGCCACCCAGGTGTCCCATAACTGTGATTGGTCTTAAGGATGCTCACGGCAGCAGGAGAAATGTGAGCTATAGGAGGAGAACCGGGTTTGCATATCCCAGTCTCGGGAAGACAAAAGAGAAGTTTCCCAGAGGATGTGGTCAAAAGTCTCAAAGTCACGGATGTCCCAGAGAGAGGTGTCAGCGAGGCAGTGGGCAAGGGCATGTGCCATAGGTCAGAGGGGAAAGTGGTAAAGGCATGAAGGACAAAATAAGTAGATATTCATTTAAGAAATAGGACAGGCCAAAGAAAGAGAGAACACACTGGATAACTTATCATGTATACTCCTCAATTTTATTGCCTGAAAATTTAAATTCTGAGCACATATTAATCTACCTGTTGAACTACTTAGCACATCTTATATTGAATAAATGCGATAAAGATAAAATGTAATTCTGTAAGATACTAAAATATAGGCCATATCTCATTAAAATTATACCTATGGCCATCAGCCTAGGGTAACAAACTCATTTCAAAATCTCAGTTGATTGTGTGTTTATTTCACGCAATTCTTTTTTTTGGGGGGGGGGGTATGTTAGCTATTTCCTTAATTTACAGTATCACAGAAAAATACCAATGCATCTACGCTCTTCCTACATTTATCCATTTTAATATTTAATGGCCTTTACAAGTGCTAAGCCTGAATCACTTGTATTTTTACCTGAGATTTTAGTCTTACTGGAAATTAAAAAAATAATGATTCTTACACTTTTTGTGATAATCCTATAAATATTTATGATAAATATTTAAATTCTGTGACCTTTTCAATTTACATCTTCTCTACTGCATCCTTCTAAAATTTCTCCTTTAAGGGGTTCATTTTAAAATGTTGAATTACGGGCGCCTGGGTAGTCCAGTCAGTTAGGCGTCCAACTTTGGCTCAGGTCATGATCTCATGGCTTGTGAGTTCGAGCCCCATGTCCAGGTCTGTGCCGACAGCTCATAGCCTGGAGCCTGCTTCAGATGCTGTGTCTTCCTTTCTCTCTGCCCCTCCCTCACTCTCTTTCGTTCTCTCTCACTCTCTCAAATAAACACTAAAAAACAAAATTTTTTTTAATGTCAAATTGCACTTCATCTTGTAGAAATGAAACTCCTTCCCCATTAAACACCAACTCTTCATTCTTCCTCCCCGTGGCCCCTGGGGAAACTACCCTCCCCTTTTCTGTCTCTATGCTTCTAACTACTTTAAGTAGCTCCTATAAATGGAATCACAAGCCGCTTGCCTTTCTGTGACTGGCTTATTTCATTTAGCACGATGACCTCAAAGTACATCCATGCTGTTGCATACCCCAGCAACTTTTATGTTATAAAATTCCACTGTATCCATGGAATTTGATCCTAATCCTAGTAAGTTAGGCCCTGTATACAGTGAAGAACCAATTTCATTTCATACTGATCTGGTTATTTGTTTATTTTTATAAAGTTCTCAAGGTACACTTTTAAAACCATGAGTGAAGAGGGGCGCCTGAGTGACTCAGTGGGTTAAGCGTCCGACTTCAGCTCAGGTCATGATCCCGTGGTTCACGAGTCCGAGCCCTGCATCGGGCTCTGAGCTGACAGCTCAGAGCCTGGAGCCTGCTTCGGATTCGGTGTCTCCCTCTCTCTCTGCCCCTCCCCTGCTTGTGCTCTCTCTCTCCGTCTCTCAACAATAAATAAATGTTTAAAAAACAAAACAAAACAAAACCATGAGTGAAGAGAATATACTCACTTCGACAAGGAAAAGGCATCATCGATCATCTGCAGTCTATGAATAACAGGGATGGCCTGCAAATGAGACCCAAATATGTGCAGAAAGAGATGAGAACATGTTTTTAGTACCAAAATAATTTCCAAAATAGTAACAGCATTTCAGAATCAGCGCTGCTTACAAAGCACTTTCACGTGAATTGGCTCATGTGCCGAGAAATGCTAATTACTAAGGATAGTCCCCATGATTTATTTATTATGCATCTGGTTTTGCTAAATGATCCCTCTGGACATCAATCATCAGGCTTTCAGCTGGTCGAGCGTTTTGCCAAAATACTCCCCGAAAAACGGCATGTTAGAAAATTAAACAGGAGGCCATGTTTAAAAGGCTCTCCAAAACAGAAAGTGTACATTAAATTGTATTATAATGTCCAAGTTGTTGTCAGGAAGCTTTTAGGCACAGGAAGCCTTATGCAAATATTATTTAGCATCATGTTGATAATACAGTATCGAATACAGTATCTGGTAAGCAGGATTCTGTCTTCTCAAGATTTTTCTAATTTGACCCAATCCACCAACAGAGCCCTTTGAATCACAGAAAAGGCAGGGGTCGACTGCCACCCTAACTGCTTAGGCTTCTGTTTGAGCTCCGTGGCATTGCCCGGCCACAGGACTCTGTCACAGCTTGACTGGCCTGAGGGGGCCCAAAGCCTCCTATAGAATTCCTTCCACACCTCGCACATTTGGTCCCAGAAAAATCAATCTTTACAACATCTCTTTGAACTTCTTAGCAAGCCAGACTTCAATCTTTCCCTGGTAGCACTCTCATTTCTTTCCTGGCAGTAACAACACTTAGGTTTTCTAAATTAATATTAATGGCAGACATGCTGTTTCATTTGCTCTCCAATTACAGAGTAGAAATAACTGACCTCAGTTTTTCAAAAAGTAAGCCTACAATGGTTTCAACAAATCATTGCTAGACCGGGATGACCTTGTCTCCATAGCTTACAGTGCCCTTAGAAATCAATAAGGATGTAGCTACTCTGGAAGATTTTTTTTGAGGGGGGGGGAATGAGTGGAGGAGGAGTGGGGGGGGGGAGAGAGAATTAGCGGGGGGAGGGGCGGAGGGAGGGAGAGAGAGAATGAGTAGGGGAGGGGCAGAGGGAGGGAGAGAGGGAGAAAGAGAGAGGGAGAGAGAATGAGAATCTTAAGCAGGTTCCACACCCATCATGGAACCCGACATGGGGCTCGATCCCATGCCTGAGAGATCATGACCTGAGCTGAAATCAAGAGTCAGACACATAGCCCATGGAGCTAGCTAGGCACCCTTGAAAACAATTTAAAAATAAAATTTTATGGGGCGCCTGGGTGGCTCAGTCGGTTAAGCCTCCAACTTCGGCTCAGATCACGATCTCGTGGTTGTGAGTTCGAGCCCAACATCCAGCTCTGTGCTGACAGCTCGGAACCTGGAGCCTGCTTTGGATTCTGTGTCTCCCTCTCTCTCTGCTCATCCACCCCGCTCGCAATCATTCTTTCTCTCTCTCAAAAATAAATAAATGTTAAAACAAATTTAAAAAAAGTAAAATTTTCTTACGAGTGGATTGTGTGGTCTTATTCAAAAGCCCTATAATAATATTTAAAACTTACTATGTTCTGAAGGCCTGGCTTGTGTCTGGCCTCTGTTAAACATAATGCATGTATCACCTTATCTGATCTTCCCAACCCTTTAAGGTTGGTCTATTCAAACGTCATAATACAGATGGGAAAACTGAGGCATGACTTGCCAGATAAGAAAGCCCAAGGTTGCACATCTGGTGATCGATGAACACAGTCTACCTGATGCAGAACCCCCACCAATATACTGTACTTTGTCTTCTGCTCTGTGTCTCAGAGAGCTATCGAAGACAGAGACACCAAAGATATCTTCCAGTCAACACTCTAGCTTGAACAAGGCCATCTCAACAAACCGCCCATGGTTTCACAGCAGAGCCAACTCTGTAGACCCCTACGGCGGCATCCATCTGCACCAATGGAGATTTGGTTTCATGGAACCAATTAAAATCTGACTGATTAGACCTAGCCAACATTTTAATATTTATACATTCCATAATGACTTATATTTTGTGATAAAGTGGTGTTAGATTCTATTGATATTTTGTGAATTAACTTCCCTAAGGGAGAGTAGGAATATATATATATATATATATATATATATATATATGCGCACATTTTTTTAAGTTTATTTGTTTTGAGAGAGAGAGAAAGTAAGCAGGGGAGGGGCAGAGAGAGAGAGAAAGAGAGAGAGAATCCCAAGCAGGCTCCGTGCTGTCAGCGCAGAGCCCATGGATCTCACGAACCATGAGATCATGACCTGAGTTGAAACCAAGAGTCAGATGCTTAACCGGCTGGGCCATCCAGGCACCCCAGGAATACAATTTTTTAAGAATGAACACTTTCTAGCATATACTGAGTACCCATTAAGGGCTTAAAATTTTTCAACATATGTTTACCTACGTTGTCTCTAATCCTTGTGATAAATAACAGAAATATATTGTTCCCATTTTATTTTTTTCAATATTTTTTTAAGGAGTCTCTACACCCAGTGTATGGCTTGAACTCACAACCCTGAGATCAGTAGTTACATGCTCTCCTGATGGAGCCAGCAAGGTGCCCCTGTTATTCCTATTTTAAAGTGAAGTTAGGGGCGCCTGGGTGGCGCAGTCGGTTAAGCGTCCGACTTCAGCCAGGTCACGATCTCGCGGTCCGTGAGTTCGAGCCCCGCGTCGGGCTCTGGGCTGATGGCTCAGAGCCTGTTTCCGATTCTGTGTCTCCCTCTCTCTCTGCCCCTCCTCCGTTCATGCTCTGTTTCTCTCTGTCCCCCAAAAATAAATAAACGTTGAAAAAAAAAATTTTAAAGTGAAGATATGGAAACGGAGCATTTAAGTAACTTGTCTAAGATCACAAAACTAATAGCTAATAGGAAAATGTATTTTGATTTTCACCTAGAAACGTAAAATTGTTGTAGAAAAATGATATTGATGTTCAAAAATAATACGTTCAACCCAAACCTCCCCTTTCTAAGAATGAGGGAGAAAAAGTCCTGTATGGCATGGTGTGAGAGGTGGCAGTGAGGGTAGAGTTCCTCCCACCAGACAGGTTTATGAACGCTTAACTCTAGGGGCATCCGAGGGACTCAGTGGGTTAAGCCTCTGACTCTTGATTTCAGCTCAGGTCACGATCTCATGGTTTGTGAGTTTGAGCCCCAGGTCAGGCTCTGTACTGTCACTGCAGAGAGATTCTCCCTCTCCCCCTGTCTCTCTGCCCTTCCCATGCTTTCTCTCTGTCTCTCAAAATAGATAACTTAAAAAAAAAAAAAAAAAAGACTCCAGAGTGCAATATTAACGTTATTTAATAACAGGCATAAAATAATCTTACCTTAGGATCTTTTTCAAGCTGTTGTTTTAGCTTTTTCCAACCTACTTTATCATAGTTAACTCTGTAATATCCAGTCATATTCAAATTTAGAATCACCCAGTCGTGATCAGAATCTGAAACTTGCATTTCAGGGAATATTTCTACAAAGGAATATGGGAAAAGTATGAAATGGTCCATCTAAAAAATATTCCAGTAATTGTTTATACTATATCCTCTTAATCCTAAATAGTAAACCCAGTAAATCCAACAAAAAAAAGAGAAAGGAATTCTAAAATATATACTGATCTTACCATATATATTTTTTCAGAAGTAATGGCTTTGACTTAAAACTTTTCTTTATGGCTCTGTGTTCAACCAGAATGATATAACATTTTACTTTAAAGCCAGACAGCTTTTCAAAAGCTATATGCTTCAAAATTTTATTCCCTTCCTTGACATATGTGTGTGTGGGTAATATATATTCATGCATGTATGTGAAAATATTTTAAAAATGTGTTACTTACTGCTGCTTTTATCTAGCCAAACTAGAGACTGTGTGATTCCATTTTTTATCCAGAGAATAGGTACAATCCATGTGTCGCTTATTTGGAAAAAAAAAAAATTCAGTTTATTCTCACAGATAAGATATAAACTCTGAGCCAATATTAAATGAGATGATAAAATAACAGACAGAACCCGAATTCTTTGGTCATTTTCTCTGGATCTGCAAGGGTTTGCTCTTAGGAGTATTCAATGTGGTTTTTATTTAATTTAATTTATTTATTTATTTTTTGTTTCAATGCTCATTTATTTCTGAGAAAGAGAGAGAGAAAGAGCGCGAGCACACGAGCAGGGGAGGGGCAGAGAGAGGAGACATAGAATCCCAAGCAGGCTCCAGGCTCCAGGCTCCCAGCTGTCAGCACAGAGCCCGACTCGGGGTTGAAACCCCTGAACTGTGAGATCATGACCTGAGCCGAAGCTGGACGCTTCAACGACTAGGCTACCCAGGCGACCCCATTCAATGTTGTTTTTATAAGCCAGTTTTGCTTTGACCATCTGTTTACTCTTTTATTTCTTCTTTACTTTTTCTTACAGCTTAAAGTAGCTACTAAGACTATCTTGTATCTGAAACTTTCTTTTTTTTTTGTATCTGAAACTCTCAAGGCCTGTTTATATTAAATTACAGCTACTTGGCCTCACTGGGGGGGTTGTCCAAATGCTGTAGACAGACCCAAATCCATCCGTGCCAAGAGAGGCCAAGAGTAATTTAAGAAGAAAAAGCTTGACAAACATTTCAAAATGCTTTTCTGCCTCAAGCTTTCTCCCCATCTGAAAAGTGTTCAGCACGGATCAGCCAGATTATTCATATTTACTGAATGCCGACATTCTTCCCACATTGGTAGACGTGACCTGGAGGAAGCTGATGACCACGAGGAGGACATTAGTCATTTGAAGAGTCACACTCCTCGGAGTTTGGGCAAGACTCGCCATCTGGCTCAAATGCTCACAAGCCTGGTTTCTCAAAAGACTTTGAACGAGGGTGTGTTGATCTAATTGCTAAGGCACACATCTTCTCAAAAGTCACGGAGCCTTGATGAGCACAGGGTGATGGATGGGAGTGTTGAAATCACTGTATTGTAGGTTGGCAACTAATACAACACGGGACGTTAACGAAGTGGAATTAAAATAAAAGCTTAAAAAAAAAAAAAAAGCAAGTCACAGAATAGCAGCGTGGTGAGGGAACTTCAGTTCTCCTCTTTCTTTCTCCTGGGGTTTTAGAGGAAGAAGACGATGGCCTGCATACCACAGTGATGCTGTTTGAAAATTACTCCCTCGTGTGTACCCCTAACTCACCACAGTGAGAAGTGAATATCAGAACTTTATCAAACACCCTGGAACATTCTCCAACAAGTTAAGAGAGGGAAGGGAAGGGAAATAGGGGAAGAGATGGGCGCTAGGCTGCCTTATACTCATTTTTTCATTTCATTTTAACAACAGTCCCCTGGGATATACGCTGTCACATTTACTTTAGAGCTAAGGCAACAGAAACTCAAGAGATTTTTAAAATTAGACTTACCTAAGGTTTGAATTTCGGGGAAGTTGATATTTAAACCCAGATGTCAGGGAATCTAAAGGCCCTCATTCTAATATTATAGGCATGGCGATAAATACACACGTAGGTGTACGTGCGGACACGCACAGAATGAGTTCTCAAGGATGCAGTGACCGTTCGATTCTGTTTCTAGGGAAAAGGAGACAGCTGTGCTGCAGGATCCCCTTTTCTCTCAACTAACATGAGGCCATGCATGGTTCTACTTTCTTGTCTCTCACCCAGAATCCTGAGGAAATGCATTCCTTCTGTCCAAAGGACGAATAAAATACATAACCCCCAAAGCACTGGCTGGTGGTGTCATCCTAAATGCCAGGGGAGGGGCACTGCCTTGAACCCTTCAGTGCAGGTCTCTGGCCTTGCTCAGGACATCAGGGGCTCTGCCTCAACCCAGCACCCCAGGAACAACACCCTGCATGGACCATGAAGTTGCCATCCCAGAGCCTCTCTGCAGAAGAGGGTGTACCCAGCTGGAGTTACATGCTTCCTCACCCGCAGGCTGCTTTCCATTTGATCAGAGAGCTCTACCCCCAAGGAAGGTGAGTACAGAGAAGCAAATGTACCTACTTGTGGGTTAGGAGAGTCTGATTTTTAACCTTTCCAAGATAAAATGGTTCCTGTTTCATGGCACCAGTAGATACATTTAAGGTGATGACTGGAAAACCACTCTGGTGTGTCCAACGGTCCATTATGCTTTTTACTGGCGCTGGCAAAAGAATTTTACTCTGGTCGTCTACGACCTGTTTTAGAAAATCATCACAAGAGCAGATATTTACCATCAAAATCTTCTGCCTAAAAGAAACTACCTGGCTATTCTGTTCCTCATCTATGCAGTGATTCCCAGTGGGTGATCTTCGGGGCCAAATTCAGAACCCTATTGAACTCTATATGTGAATGAATCCTTAGTGTATTCATTCATTCATTCATTCATTCAACACAAGTCAGGAAGTAGGACAATTACCATTTGAAAATGCCTCCATAAATCATCTTGCTCAGCAGTTGAGTAAGAAAATGTCTTCAAATAGGACTGTAAAAAATAGAAGAATGGAAAAGCCAAGGTTAAAATAAATAACATGCCAAAACCATGTAGGTCTACTTCCTGCCAAGTAACAACAATTTTGCAAACTCACCTTGAGTGCACTGATAAATACATTCTCATTCAGAAAGCTAGAAAGCATTCGGGCCAAAGATGCTCCCTAAGACATAAGAAACAGTCCATCATTTGAACAAATTCAACATATAAATACCAACACATTCCATTCTGATGAGCAATATTCTGGGCTTTTCTCCTCATTGCTTTGTGGACTTGAGTTGAATGTTTGGGTTATGCCCAAATTGCTTATAAAATAGTAGACTGTCACTAATTACTAGGTAAAAAGTGAACAAATGTCCTACATATAAGGAATTCAGGGGGCATCTGGGTGGCTCAGTTGGTTAAGCACCCGACGTCGGTTCAGGTCATGATCTACAGTTTGTGAGTTCGAGCCCCATGGCGGGCTCTGTGCTGACAGCTTGAAGCCTGGAGCCTGCTGTGTCTCCCTCTCTCTCTGCCCCTCCCCTGCTCATTCTCTCTCTCTCTCTCTCTCTCTCAAAAATAAACAAACATTAAATAAAATTAAAAAAAAGAATTCAGAATACACAACATGTTTTAAGCTGAGATATTTACATGGTAAGAATAAATTTCCACCAAACAGGAGGGTTCTCCTTAAAAGCAGCAAGTTGTCTCAGTGTTTTTATAATGATGGATGGTACTGAGCACCTAAAATAGGCTTGATTAATGTTTGCTAGATGAGAATTGATTTATTTATACACCTCTTCTGAAATGCACCCACTCAATAAAATCACAGTTTTCTGTATCAAAAGTTTTCTAGTATCCCATTATTAACCTATTATTCTTAGAATCCACTTTATGCACCTTCATGTGGGAGTGCCAAACAAAAGAAAATATGTAACTCATTTTACCTTGTTGTAAGTAAATAAGTCAAAGAGTTCATTTATTTCACTGGTTTCTGTGAAATTTTCCACCTTCAAGGCCACAGCTCTAGACACCAGGGCGTGATCTTCACTGAGGACATGATGTAAAATGTTAGAAAAAAAGACCTCATTCTAAAAGGAAAAGAGTGAGCAGCATTAACTTCTCAGGTTTCACAAAAACACAAAATCCAAATGCTTTCAAAATGCTTACAAAAAATACTTTCAAAAACTGACACAGAAGAGGGGACAAAAAATCATTCCGATGTGCTCTATGAGCTGTCGTATGCCAAATAAGTAGGAATCCTTGAATAACAAAATTCTAAGCTACTTTCCTTCCCCTTTAATAGCCCTTTTTATTTCAATGAAAACAAACAAACAAACAAACACCAAACCCATTACAAAGTTGATGTGTTTTCCAAGAGAGCTTATCTACATTCCCCCAAAGCAGATCCCTGGCCATACAGACAGGACCTACCAGAGAATGGCATCTTTAGGTGGTTTTAATCCTCTAGAATTTTATTGGTTATTTTATTAGTAACCCCTTAAAATGGATCAACCTCTCTTATATGAACATTTGCAAACCAAAACCAGGCCAGATTTACAAATCCAATGATGATGTCAGAATTTGTAATTGGAAATAAATCCACAGACTGGAGAGTACAGCTTACAGATCATGCATTATGAGACGACAACTTATTATATTTTAATGAGAATAACAGAACTCTGCAAAAAAAAAAAAAAATATGGGTGCCTGAGTGGTTCAGTCAGTTAAACGTCCGACTCTTGGTTTCAGCTCAGGTCATGATCTTGCAGTTCGTTTGTTCGAGCCCCACATCACGCTCCATGCTAATAACATGGAGCCTGCCTGGGACTCTCTTTCTGCCTCTCTCTCTGCCCTTCCTCTACACTCTCTTTCTCTTAAAATAAATAAACTTAAATAATTTTATTTAAAAAAAATAGACTTCTCTCAGACACACGACAAAGGGCATTTCTTTTTGGAAGGAAAGATAAAAGGAAAACCAAGGTACAGCCAGAGAGGTGCGTGGGACGGCAAAGCTGAAGAAAGGATAGTGGTTAAGAAGAGACAGAGACAGCTGGCTCAGACCCCACAGAGCTGGGCGAGCCCCCTAGTAATCCACACTCAACTCCCCAGCGGCTATCTCTGGGGTCCCCAAGCTGACTCCTTCAATTTCTGCCTGCTTCCATTAGCCAATGTTCTAATCAACTTTCTCCTTTTTCATTTACTAACACCATTGATTCTGTGGTTATCAAACTCTGCTCTTCTAGAAATGAGAAAGCCTGTCATTTAGACCAGTGCATCTCAAACTTTAATGTGAATAAGGATGCCTTGTGGATCTGATCACAATCAAACATGTGTGAATTCAGGGGCACCTGGGTGGCTCAGTCGGTTAAGTGTCCAACTTTGGCTCAGGTCATGATTTCAGGGTTTGTGGGTTTCAGCCCCACATCGAGCTCTGTGCTGCTGACAGCTCGGAGCCTGGAGCCTGCTTCGGATTCTGTGTCTCCCTTTCTCTCTGCCCCTCCCCTGCTCATGCTCTGTCTGTCTCTGTCTCTGTCTCTCTCTCTCTCTCTCTCAAAACTAAACATTAAAAAAAATAATAAAAACAAATAAATAAATGCAGAGTGGCAGAATGGCCCATTGTTGAGTCAATGAATGAACCATAACTGACTTCATCATTTTCCTGTTAGTTAGGCATTGAAGTTGCTTCCAGCTTTCTGTTGTTATGAACAATGTTTTAACAACACCTTTATACATAGACTTTTCCAGATTTTGTGAACTCCACCCTTGCCCCCTGAATGGATTATCTCTTCTGCCTGCCTGGTGTAAGATCTTATATCATCTTCTAGTTGTCATTATAATCATACAAGTTAACTGTGATGAATGGGGCAAACACCTCTTCCTCAATATCCTTGAGGTCGATTCTCCTCTGGGCCTCCCATAAATTAATGCTTGTTCCAGCCTGTTCCAGTCTGCTGGAGGAAAACACTTCACAAAAAGTGATGTTAGACTTTTAGAAATTCGTTATCTAGCCACTACATACAGTGACTGGAGACAGGGAGTCTGTATACTCACCATTACTTTCTTCCGGTAGCTGTGAGATTATAGAGAAAAAGATCTACTCCTATTAAATCTATTTTTATCCTAAGAAACACAACAGTATTTATTACAATCAATTTGCATGGACTATCACTGTGGTTAAAAGCACAGGCTTTGGGGGCACCTGGATAGCTCAGTCGGTTAAGCATCCAACTCTTGATTTCAGTTCAGGTCATGATCTCATGGTTGGTGGGTTCGAGCCCTGAGTCGGGCTCTGTGCTGGCAGCACAGAGTTTCTTGGGATTCTCTCTCTCCCCCCCTCTCTCTTTGCCCTTTCCCATTCATTCTCTCTCTGTGTCTCTCAAAATACATAAATAAACTGAAAAAAAAGAAAAAAAGAAAAACAGAATTTGGAATTGAGCTGCCTGAGTGTGAATCCTACCTTACCCTCTTTGGAACTGTTACTCATAAAAGGCAACCAACTTTATCTCTCTGAAACTCTGGTTTCTCCATCTAGAAATGGAGGGAAGAAAACTGTCCTCATGGGATTATTATCAGGACTAAATCAATTTACATAAAGTTCGTAGCACAGTGCCTGGCAAACAGAACATGCTCAGTGAGGGTTACTCACTCACAATTACTTATCAAAATTGTCACTATTATGATTTCTGTAGAGTTCGCTGAGGACTGAGTCAGATAATGGATACGACGCTCTATAAACGGTAGTTGTCACGATGCTGCCTCGTAGATCCTCAATAATTTGTTGTGTGACTGCATGAAACTTACTTTACCAATGAGGAACTAAAGCTTAGAGGTGGGCAGCTTACAATGATTGTAAAAACAGAGTTAAGACGTGACTGTCTGCAAGGCTCCTATGTTCCTTTCCCTCCGCCAAGTCTGTTGCTTCCTTAAGCCGGAGAAAGAGAGACAGAAAAGTCAGTGGGTGGCAGCATCAGAGCTGGGGCTTCAGGGACCAAGAAACCAACTGGTGCCTGATGTTTTCTGAATCTGGGACCATGACCCATTCATAACATGTTTTAATGACTTTCAGCTGAAATGAGACCAAGAAAGAAAAAAACGGGAATCTGGTTCGGCATATGGTTCTCTTCCCCAATGTCAATGTAATGACCAGATTAAAAGGAAGCCAAAGTTCTTGATCTCTCAAAGATCACTGAAATAAGGCTTTAAGCTTTTAAAACACAAAGCTCACGGGAGATTCCTCAAGCGCCAGGATCTCACGCTCTTTTGCCCAGAGTTATATTCAGTCAGCTTCACAAACACTGAGAAATGTAGATTCAGAAAAGAGGTGTTAAGAAAGCAAGGCTTATGGGGCGCCTGGGTGGCTCAGTTGGTTGAGTGTCTGACTTCAGCTCAGGTCATGGTCTCACAGCTCTTGAGTTCGAGCCCTGCGATCAGGCTCTGTGCTGACAGCTCGGAGCCTAGAGTCTGCTTCAGAGTCTATGTTTCCCTCTCTCTCTGTCCCTCCCCCACTCATGCTCACTCTCTCCTTCAAAAATAAGTAAACATTCAAAAATTTTTCTGAGGCACCTAGGTGGCTCAGTTGGTTTAGTGCCTGACTTTGGCTCAGGTCATGATCTCGCAGTTTGTTGGTTCAGGCCCTGTGTCGGGCTCTGTGCTGACAGCTTGCTCAGAGCCTGGAGCCTGCTCCGGATTCTGTCTCCCTTTCTCTCTGTCCCTCCCCCACTCACACTCTGTCTCTGTCTCTCTCTAAAATAAGTAAACGTTAAAAAAATTTTTTTAATATAAAACAAATTTTTTTAAGCAACGATTAAAACAAGTAACTAAATGCTACAAAAAGAGGCTAATCTTATATTTGTTTCAAAAACACCAGTAATATATTTTCATCAAATTTTCCCAGATATGATAATACCTTAGCCATTTCAATTGCATTAAGGGGTAATTGATCGATGGCAATGATATATTCCATTCAGCTAAGAAAATAAAGGATGAATCTAATTGTTTCGCAGGAATGGAACTTCTTTTCTTATTGAATCCAAGCAGGGTTAATTTGGGATACAACCAAATGCTTTCTTTTTTTTTTTTTTTTTTTAATTTTTTTTTCAACGTTTATTTATTTTTTTTGGGACAGAGAGAGACAGAGCATGAACGGGGGAGGGGCAGAGAGAGAGGGAGACACAGAATCGGAAACAGGCTCCAGGCTCTGAGCCATCAGCCCAGAGCCTGACGCGGGGCTCGAACTCACGGACCGCGAGATCGTGACCTGGCTGAAGTCGGACGCTTAACCGACTACGCCACCCAGGCGCCCCCCAAATGCTTTCATAAACAGTTATGGATGACATAAACCATGCATAGATTCTAGCTTCTCAAAGAGAGATATAAACAATTTTGTAGGTATAGAGTATATTGAAAGGACTTTTGAAGACAACTGATGTTTACATATATAAAGTTTATCTAAATGGAAAGAGTCATATAATGAACTCTCACACACACACACACACACATCCCATTAGCTCTTAGAGGACAAGAACACTCCTGTGAATCTTCTCTGCAGAGCACAGTGGGGTGAAGGCATGGGCTCGGAGTCAGAGAAACCTGGGACCGAACCTCATCTCTGACATCTAGTAGCCATGAGACCTTGAATAACTTACTTAATGCTCCTAAGCCACTTTCCTCTACTGGAAAATGGACAAAATGACAACTAGACTTCTATGATCGTTTTGAGAACTGAGTAAGATGAGGCATGTACGAAACTCACACTACCTGGGATGTAAGTCCTAAGCACTTGGTGTATAGGAAAGGCAGTATTATTGCCATTATTATTGTCATCACCTTCGTCATCAGACCAGACCCAGACAACTGGGTTATAATCACACTTCTGTCTCAATCATGCAAATGACTTGGGCAAGTCACTTGACCATCCAGTACTTTAGTTTCCTTATCTACGTAATGATGTCCAACCCAAGGGAAGGAGGGCAGGGGCACCTCAGGGCAGCTGGACTGCGGGGTGGTGGGCGATTTATAGGAAGTCCACAAAGTATACGGTGGGTTGCATGGAACCAGGGTATTGCGGGGTGCCTGGGCGGCTCAGTCAGTTGGGCATCCGACTCTTGATTTCGTCTCGGGTCATTGTCTCACGGTTCGTGGGATGGAACCCTGCGTTGGGCTCTGTGCTGATGGCGTGGAGCCTGCTTGGGATTCTCTCTCTCCATCTCCGCCTGCCCCTCCCCCACGCTCACTCTCTCCCTCTCAAAATAAATAAATAAACTTAAAAAAAAAAAAAGAGGCTGCTACATCAGTGCTTCCCACAAACTGAATTCATGAATAGGTTAAAAAAAAAGGGGGGGGGGTTAAATAAAGTTTCCATGGGGCCAAGTTGGGTTTGCCAGTGTTTTATTCTGCCAAATTATCAGCAAAAAAAAAAACCAGAATATCATCTACCTACCGTCTCCATCCTCTCATTAAAAACAGAAATTTTATTGCCAATGTAATAGGAAAAACATAAGCTTAGAGTCTCCTTCGAAGTGAGTACATTTAGCCTGTACTAATGACCTGGCCAGTGGAGATTAATCAGCCTTTCAAATGTCAGTATACTGAGTGAGGATGGGGAAAGAAGGGAGGAGGCCAAGAACCAAGCTTGGAAACACTGCGGGGAAGGGATGAGGGACAGGCCAGCAAAGAGCAGCGGCATAAGCAACCCTGAGCATCTGAAAGGTAAAGGCAGGGGTGCCTGGGTGGCTCGGTTGGTTGAGCAGCAGACTTTGGCTCAGGTCATGATCTTATGGGTTCATGAGTTTGAGCCCCACGTCACGTTTGCTGCTGTCCCCATAGAGCCCCGTTGGGATCCTCTGTCCCCCTCTCGAAAGTAAATAAACATTTTAAAAAATGAAAAGAAAGAAACAAAGGTAAAGGGAGGCAGGGACAGAGGGGACGCAAGGACCCCAGGCTGCTATAAAAAAATAAGGGACATGGCAGAGGATGATATTACATCTAAACCTTTAAAGACCAAAGCCAAGTAAAATCAATTCAGCTTTATCATGACATTCTAAAAGCAGTACCTAATTAATCTACCTAAACGATCAGAAGTACAACTTATAGTTGAAATCACCAGATTTGCATATTCATGAAGTTATATTTTCATACTACTATTCATTGAAAATGGCAAAATACTATCAACTATAACATATATGCTATCAGCAACATAGCTGATATATAATTTAATAATATAATAACATATTATAAATATAACATTACATATTATATATTATATATTATATTTTATAAATACCATAAAATATGTTATCCATACTATTCCATATGCTATCAGCAACATAGCTGATATATAATTTCACAATAATATAATATTATAAATATTGTAACATTACATATTATATATTACATATATATTTTACAAATCTATAAAATATTATATTATCCATATTATTCTATTTTATTTAATGATATTACTTACCATTAAAGTCAGAGACTACTAATTACAGTGGCTTTAGAATTTAGTCTAGGTAGGAATAAGTGAAAATGACCTAAAATCTGAGAGTAGGGGAATAAAATATGTATATATCTCATAAGGTGACATAATAAAATATTAGGCAACCCTTAAACATCCTGTTTTCACTGAAGGTTGATGGGGGTGGGAGGGAGGGGAAAGTGGGTGATGGGCATTGAGGAGGGCACCTGTTGGGATGAGCACTGGGTGCTGTATGGAAACCAATTTGACAATAAATTTCATATTAAAAAAAATTCCTGTTTTCAAAAATGATATAATGATTTGTGGAAACTCTCTTGATACAATAGGTAGTACAGAAGGCATTACATGTTTCTGTGTGAAAAAAGTAATTCCCACTTTTACGAATATTTATAATGAGTAAAATCCTGGAAAAAGAAATCACGAAAAAGAGAACACTGATCATCTCTGGTATTACAGATAATTTAACATTCCCTATATTTTTCTGTATTTCACACACTCGAAACAATGAAATGCATTACTTTTATAATTAGGAGGAAAAAATATAAGTAAATTTAACAGACACACTTACTCTTCGGAATTTAGGATTGAAGTAGTTAATGACTCCAAATTCAAAATAAGATGCAAAACCTTCTTTGAGCCAGATATCATTCCACCAATTCATGGTAACCAGATTTCCAAACCACTTTTGGAGATGGGAGAAAAAAGAGCTTTCTTAAATTTAACTTAAGTAATATTTACTGTAATTGCATGTTAAATAAATGTAAGGTCAAAGACACAATTAAACTTTATTTGCCTTCAATAATCAAACTTGAAAATAGGACTCCAAAAAGCAGGTTGTTGCTTTAACATGAAGAGATAGCAGCCGTGCATTTCTCTGAAATAATTATTTCACATCCAAATGACTGAAAGCAATTTGTTTTAAAACTGTCAAGTTCAGGGGCGCCGAGATGGCTCAGTCGGTTAAGTGTTCGACTGCGGCTCAGGTCGTGACCTCACGGTTCCCGAGTTCCAGCCCCATGTCAGGCTCTGTGATGACAGCTCAGAGCCTGGAACCTGCCTCGGATTCTGTGTCTCCCTCTCTCTCAGCCCCTCCCTCGCTCACGCTCACTCTCTCTCAAAAGTAAATAAACATTAAAAAAAAAAAAACTGTCATGTTCAAAGATGAGGTAAGCTAGAGTATCATTTCCTAAACTGTCCACTTGCCCAAAAGTTACATTAAGTTAAATAAAGCAGAAGTTTGGAATGTTCAATTAACACCTACTAATTATAGCATCCTACAAATAGACTACATCAAGATTTTTCTGGAAGCAGTTATTATGTTTCAAGAACATGTTTTGAGCTGTGCCATAGACAAATCACTCATATGTTCTACAAAGTGGTCCAGCTGTAATTATTGTCTATTTGACCTTAACAGAAAGAAAGTGCCAAATGGACGATGCATAGAATCAGGAAAGAAAAACAGAATAATTTCTAAAACCAACTAATCCATACCCTAGTATTTAGTCAAGTTCTTATAACAGCTGTGATATACTAATAGTCATCAGCCTGTCTTCCAAAACAATGTGTCGCTTGAGAATCATAAAAAAATGACATTTTGGGGGGACTGATCAAAACTTGTCAAGGTTTGTTTTGACTACTCAACAAGGGGTTATTCTATCCTAGTAAATCACTCCTTCCCAAAACTTCTTATAGATCCACATGGCAAGAAGATAACAATTTCATAGCTTAGATCATTTCTTTCTTGACAAACTGGTATGAATGGAGTCAAGGTCAAAAAGCAGGTGTGAGAACCTCCATTAAACACACAGCAAAGCTTCTAAAATCACGGTGTGAAGGCACAGATCTAAAGAAATAACTCCTTGTTTACACTGATTTTGGGTATGCAGCTTGAGGACTGTTAACTACTCATCCCACTGACATTAACATTGCTGACACCCCTTTAACCTCTCTTCAAAAAACAAAACAAAACAAAGTCTATAATGATGTACTGATGAAAGAAATGTAGGTATCTTTCAGTGAGCTTTTTGAATATCCCTTATTTTAAGATGGAATGAAAACAAATTATCATCCCTCTGGTTGACTTACTTTCCTTGAACAGGGCTCTGTGGAGCAAAGTCTACCTTTGGATATGAATACTTGACCTCTAAATGGCCTGTAAGGTCTCATCTCTATGATCCATCACCAATAGTTCAAATCCACACAAGATTTGATTACACAGGTCCTTCCTTCACTGTCCCACTTTTTGAATGATTTTTTAAAATCTGGTGTACCATAGGGGCACCTGGGTGGCTCAGTACATTGAGCATCCAACTCTTGATTTCAGCTCAGTCATGATCTCAGGGTTCGTTGGTTCCAGCCCTGCATCTGGCTCTGAGCTGACAGCATGGAGCCTGCTTGGGATTCTCTGTTTCCCTCTCTCTCTCTGCCCCTCCCCTGCTTTCTCTCTCTCCCTCCCTCTCAAAATAAATAAACAAACATTAAATGAATGAATGAATGAATGAATGAAAGTAATCTGGTGTACCATACAGTTTTTTGTTTTGTTTTGGTTTGGTTTTTGCTATCCTTGGTAGAGCAGCTGGAGAATATCTTCATGTGAAATAAGAAAGAACATTTTAGGGGCGCCTGGGTGGCGCAGTCGGTTAAGCGTCCGACTTCAGCCAGGTCACGATCTCGCGGTCCGGGAGTTCGAGCCCCGCGTTGGGCTCTGGGCTGATGGCTCAGAGCCTGGAGCCTGTTTCCGATTCTGTGTCTCCCTCTCTCTCTGCCCCTCGCCCGTTCATGCTCTGTCTCTCTCTGTCCCAAAAATAAATAAACGTTGAAAAAAAAAAAAAAAAAAGAAAGAAAGAAAGAACATTTTACCACATGCCTGATGTCCAATCTCGTGGGAGAGAATGAAGGAGATCACAGCCTTTTTGTCTGTTACTTGATCATTTGGTTGCATCAACAATAATGACTCATCGAATATCAATAGTCCCCAGTTTTCCATTGCACTGTTGTCAAAAGTAGGCAAGGCAATTATATCTAAGTGGATTTAAATGGAGGGAAAAATGAAATCATCTCTTCCAAAAAGTTTGAGATTTCCAGATATAAGTATGTCAAAATGAAATCATAAAATTACTCAAAGAAAATGCAAGTGAGTATTTTTAATCTGAGGGGAGAGAAGACTAATACCGAAGACAGAATCCAGAAAACAAATCGCTTTGATTATCTGAAAATCACATACTTTTGATAAAGTATGTGATGCACAGAGAACTCTTAAAACATAACTATAAAAAATAAACTTTTCAAACTTGGCAAACAACCCATCTGAAGAGACACTTTATGACATAAGATAGGCAAAAAGGAAACAGGCATATGAAAAGATGCCCAACATCATAGGTCATCAGAAAATTGCAAGTTAAAACAACGGGATACTACAGCACAACTATTAGGACGGTTTAAATCCAAAACACACCAACAAATGCTGGAGAAGATACGGAACAGCACGAACTCTCCCTCATTGCTGGGGGGAAGGCAAAATGGCACAGACGCTTTGGAAGACAGTTCGGCGGTTTCTTATAAAACTAAATAAACGCTGGCCATATAGTCTAGCAATTGAACTCCAAAGTTCTTCACCCACGTGAGTTGAAGACGTAAGTCCACAAAAAATAGCAAATGAATGTTTACAGCAGATTTATTGGTAACTGGGAAAAATCAGAAGCAACCAAGATGGAATTCAAAAGGCGAACGTATAAACAAACTTCAGTGTATCCATCCATACCGTAGAGCATCATTCAGCAGTAAAAAGAAATGAGCTATCCAACTATGAGAGATCACAGAGGAAATTTACACGCAGATTGCTAAGCAAAAGACGCTAGCTGGGAAAAGCTATACAATGGTACCATTCCAACTACAGCAAAACCTTGGTTTGCGAGCATAATTCATTCCAGAAACACATTGGTAATCCAAAGCACTCGTGTATCCAAGTGAATTTCAGGAACCATTGGCTCAGTAGTGACCATGTGACGTTCAGCATCACGTACTACTCACATTACAGAACACTGCTCGTTGATCAAGTTAAAATTTATTAGAAATGTTTGCTCATCCTCTGGAACTCTGGAACAAGATACTCGCAATCCAAGGTTTTACTTACAGAAAAGGTAAAACCAGAGAGACAGGAAAAAGATGTGTGATTACCAGGACTCTGGGCAGAAGGGGGGGATGCATATGTAGAGCACAGGGGATTTTTATGACAGTGAAACTATTCTGTAAGATACTGTAATTTTGGACACGTGTCAATATACATTTGTCAAAACTCATAGAATGTCCAGCACCAAGAGTGAAACCTAATGTAAACTACAGGCTTTAATTAATGATATCGTATCAATATTGGTTCATCAATTGTAACAAATGTGCCACCCTAATGGAAGATATTTACAGTAGGATAAACTGGGGGTGGGGGAGGAGAGGAGGTAAATGGGAAAACCCTACGCTTTGTGTGTAATTTTCCGATAAACCTGCAACTGCTCTAAAAAATAGTCTAGTTACAATGAAATATTTTAGTTCACCAAAAGACACCATAAACAAATATGAAAGGCAAGCCACAAACTGGGAAAAATATTTGCAGCATATAGCACAAACAACTAGACAATGGTTTTTTTTCAATATTAAATAAAAAACCCTAACAAATTAAAATTTAAAAAAAATATGAACAGTTCACTAAAGAAACAATTAAAATAGTCAAAAATCTTACTTGAAACATTCAACTTCATTAATTATCAGAAACAAAAACTAAAACAATGATATAACTTAATCTTTCAAAGGTGTGAGAAGATTAATAATTAGTACTGTATTAGTATTAATAATTAGGTAAAGGAGAACTGGCATAATGCCTGTTGATAAGGGTGTGAACTGCTACAATCTTTCCAGGACAATCCAGCAAAATGCTTTATAATTTTTAAAAATGTTCCTACGCATTGGCTAAGTCATTAAACTTTTGGAATTTACACTAGGGCAAACAGCATGGATATTTGTACACACTCCTTATGTTTTCTTTAGTGTTTCTTTTTTTTTTTTTTTAATGTCTATTTATTTCTGAGACAGAGACAGAGCATGAGTGGGGGAGGGGCAGAGAGAGAGGAAGACACAGAATCCGAAGCAGGCTCCAGGCTCTGATCCGGGGCTCGAACTCACAGAATGTGAGATCATGACCTGAGCCGAAGTCAGATGCTCAACCGACTGAGCCACCCAGGCGCCCCTCTTTAGTGTTTCTAAAGTGGCCCAAAATGGGTGGGGGAGGGGAGGTGTAGAATTAGTCCAAATGTTCAACCACAGAGGATTAAATAAGTTATTTTGTCCAATCAATGTGTAAGCATTCTCTGTGTTTAAAATGACAATAGAGGGGCACCTGGGTGGCTCAGTAGGTTAAGTGTCTGACTTCTAGGCTCAGGTCAGGATCTCAGAGTTCCTGAGTTCGAGCCCTACCTTGGGCTCTGTGCTGAGCATGGAGCCTGCTTAAGATTCTCTCTCTCCCTCTCCCTTGGTCCCTCTCCCCTACTCGGGTGCATGTGTGTGCGCGCGCGCGCGCGCGCGCACACACACACACACACACACTCTCTCTCTCTCTCTCTCTCAAAAAATAAAATAAAAATGTCGATACAAAAGAATAGTTAGTTACCTGGACCATGTTGCTACATACAGTAACAACCTTTTAAAACAAACCAAAAAAAAAAAAAAAAAGTCAAAGAACAGTCTCAAACTATGGTTCCATTTCCATTAAAAATAAACAAGCAGGGGCACCTTGGCGGTTCAGTTGGTTACGCACCCAACTTTGGCTCTTTACTTACAGACCTTGGAATTGGAATTTCATATAACTGTCATGTGTCAACAAAATAGTCTTCTTTTGATTTTTTTAAACTCATTTAAAAATGTAAAAACCACTCTTAATTCGTGGGCCGTAGAGAAAAAGGCAGTGGGCCATATTTGATAGTTTGCCAACCCCTAATGGAGAATATTAGTAATAACTCATACTGTGATCCACCCCCCCGCCCCCAGACCAACATCATCAGCACCACCTGGGAACTTACTAGAAATGGAAATTCTGGGACCAACTGCAGACCTACTGAATCAGAAATTCTTGGAACAGCAGCAACAATCTGTGTTTTAACAAGCCTTTCAGGTGGTTCCAATGCATGCTAAAGTTTGAGAACCGCTGACTTACATCTTTCTTTGGGCTGCCTCTCAACTCACCCTTCAGTGTATTCTTCCAGAAGTTAAATTACTATCGGCAAGTTCATTTTTTTTTTAACTTTAGAAAAAGTGGTTCACTTTCAATGCTATAGAGTTTTTCATTGTGTGAATGAACTGTAATTTATCCATTTGCCTGTCGATGACCATTTTGGTTGCCTTCAGTCTGGGGCTATTATAAGAACTGTAGCTATGAACATTCTTGCACTTGTCTTCTGGTACATAAGTGATCAAATTCCTCTTGGAGATCTATTTAGAAATGGAATTATTGGGTTTTAAGATATTCTTTTTTTAATTAAAAAATTTTTTTTAACATTTATTTATTTTTGAGACAGAGAGAGAAAGACAGAGTGTGAGCAGGGGAGGCGCAGAGAGAGGGAGACAAAGAATCCAAAGCAGGCTCCAGACACTGAGCTGTCAGCACAGAGCCTGATGCAGAGCTCGAACTCAAAAACCACAAGATCATCACCTGAGCTGAAGTCGGACACTTAACCGACTGAGCCACCCAGGCGCCCCTGGGTCTTAAGGTATTCTAATGATCAACATTGCAAGATGATAAATATGTTTCAAAGGTGTTGTAGCAATTGATACTCCCTTCCATTTTCTAACATTTGGCATTTGTCACATGCCTCCTTTTTGATAAGTGAGTAGGTATAAAATGGGGCCTCACCATGGCCTTGGACATTCATTTCTCAGTTACTAATGAGGTTCAATATCTCTTCATAAGTGTATTAGCTACATGTGTTCCTTTTTCTTTATAACATCTATCCAGGTATCTTTTATTTTTTTCTACTGTATTTTCTTATTTATTTGTAGGTGTTCTTTATATATGTAGGCTACTCCCATTACCACTTCTTAACCCTCTTTAAGACTTTTACTTAGCCAGTACATTATCCCTTACTTGGTGATCTGTTGCTTTTGTTTCTACATATTGAAAGTATCACCCCAACTCAGCTACTTAAACAGAGAGCCCCAGCCACTTCTTTTGCATTCAAAAAGCACCTAGAGGGGCGCCTGGGTGGTTCAGTCAGTTAAGCCTCTGACTTCAGCTCAGGTCATGATTTCACACTTTGTGGGTTTGAGCCCCACATCGGGCTCTGTGCTGACAGCTAGAGCCTGGAGCCTGCTTCGAATTCTGTGTCTCCCTCTCTCTCTCTGTTCCTCTCCCACTCACGCTCTGTCTCTCTCTCTCTCTCCTTAAAAATAAATAAAAACATTCCAAAAAAATCTTTAAAAAAGAAGCACCTAAAAAAGTAATAGGCAACCAGTATTTGCTCCATAGATTCTCACTGATTATGGTCATTATTTCACTGTTTTATGATTTATATTGTACCTGAGTTTCATTGCTACCAAAAATACAAATCGTGTGGATGTGTAGTATATATAGTTTGGACTCTGTTATTTAAAGTTAAAAGCACAGGGGCTCCTGGGTGTCTCAGTCGGTTGGGCGTCCGACTTCGGCTCAGGTCATGATCTCGCGGTCCGTGAGTTCGAGCCCCGCGTCGGGCTCTGTGCTGACAGCTTGGAGCCCGGAGCCTGTTTCAGATTTTGTGTGTGTCTCTCTCTCTCTGACCTTCCCCCATTCATGCTCTGTCTCTCTCTGTCTCAAAAATGAATAAACGTTAAAAAAAAATTTTTTTAAGTTAAAAGCACAATTAAAACTTAGAATAGAAGTTGCCATTCTAAAAGTCTATAAATCTTTAAATGTCCACATTTATTCTTAAAAGCATCATGCCACTTCTTCTTTCAAATCTTCTAACAACGCAGAGGCGCCTAGGTGGCTCAGTCACTTAAGCATCCAACTTGGGCTCAGGTCATGATCTCATGGTTTGTGGATTTGAGCCCTGCGTTGGGCTCCGTGCTGACAGCTCAGAGCCTGGAGCCTGCTTTGGATTCTCTCTCTCTCTCTCTCTCTCTCTCCCTCCCTCCCTCCCTCCCCCAAAATAAACATTAAAAAAGAAAAAAAAAAGTTACTGTCTTCCATTCTAGAAGAAGAAGTCTCAATAGGCTCTGTGTGCACAAAGAAAAAGACAAGCCGGATCCTGAACCCAAGTTACTCTTGATCTAATAAGAGAAACAATTAAGTTGTACTTAAGTCAAGCGCTCAAATGGAGGGGTGCATAGGATGCTGTGGAAGCATGAGGAAAAGGGAATCAGGGAAAGCTTCCTGGAGGAGGAGGCACTGGGTTGAGAAACATACAAATTAACAAGCTGGAGAGACTGCACTGCAGGATGTACAAAGTCCATGTGCAAGAGCCTGAGGGAGAGGAGAAGAGGAAGGTAGAGAGGGGACAGAGCGGATGCTAGGGCATCCTTCCAACTCAGAGGAGTTGCCAAAAGCCCTGAGAGTTTGGCCAGAGACGCACTGTTGTAAAGACAGGGCACAGGGTTTGGACTGTATCCTCAGGGCAACAGGAAGCCACAGAGAGGTTTTAAAGAGGACAGCAATATGTAATATTACAGTAACACGGTTGTCAGGTTTTGCCGTGGAAAGTTCCCCCGTGCCTCAGTGTTGCAAGACGGGCTCGAGGGGGCCAGCAGGGAAGGGGTGGGGACAATAACGAGGAGACTAACTGGAGGGAGGAGGTGCTTTACGGAACAGGGAACGGAGGGTGACTCTGGACCGTTGTTTATGTAAATAAAGACAAATGGAACTTTTCTTGCCTACAAGTGTCACCGTGAGATCCTCCAGTCACAGATGTCTCCAAGCCCAGGCTTCTGATGCCTCCAACTCCCAGAAGGAGAGGTATCACTTCCGGGATCCCTGAATGGGCCAAGCCTGGTTTGCTCCCCGTTCCTCCCCAGCCAGAAGGCTCAAGCTGCCTAGACCCCTGGCTCGCCGGTGTTCAGGAGGCTTGAGCTCCCAGACAATTACTTCCTACCCTCTTCCACCATCAGCCGAGCTGATGGGGAAAAAGGCAGAGCACGCTTTTTCCAAGACTTCGCAGAACAGGTCAGAGGAACAAGATACATTGACACGATACCAGAGACAGAGAAAACGCCGGACAGCTTTCTGAGCGGAGGGGCTCAACACAATCTTAAGGGCATACTGTACAGATCTAGGAGCAACAAAATGTCTTTATATTTCCTCAAGGACTGTATAGGGTTCACGCGTGATTCCAAGTTTGTACGAGAGAAAGGACCCCCACGTCCTAATCCAATGACTCACAGCTAAAGAATATTAAAAAACAAACAGACATACAAACGCTACCCCCCATAAACCACCACCAACCTTATTCATGGGACATGGAGTAACTCACGTAGGCCTGCTAAAAGGATCCAGAACTGTGTTGTCACACACATGCACTAGGAGAGGAAAGGACAGAATGCAGGAGGGACAGCAGCCTCTGTAGGGGGAGAGCCTGGCATCGAACACCCAGGAGGAATCTAAATGCTGAGAACACCTGCGGGCACTGGGCAGTGTATGGAGAAATAGCCGATAGGCCTCTCTGTGTTTGGGAAGGTGTCAAACTTACGGATGGGACGCCCGCAGGGCTGCCTCTGACAGTGGCTAAGTGGTAACAATGGGTCCAAGGAGGCTCTTCTGTGTACCCTTGACCTTAACCCAGGGCCCCAACAATAGGAAACCAATGGCATTGGAACAGAAGATGGCTCACCTGTTTTAGGAAGAGGGTAACTAATATTAAACAAATCTTCCAGAAAAGAGAAGATAGGACCTGTGATGTTCAAAGCAAAGGCTGCGTTTCCATTTGCGATGGCATCTTTCCGGGCCCAGATGCGTATCTAAATCAAAAACAATTAAGCAGTGATTAGGGAAAGCGGTAGTGAACTTTGGAAAGAGGCAGCCTGCATGGGCCAATTTTCTGATGCTCTCGAGTCAAAGCCTTACCTTTCCAGAAGAAGCTACACGACAAAATGTTGACAGCTGACAAATCCTGAACAGCATGGAGGTTAAGGGTGCTGACCCCGTGCAGTCAAAAATCTGCATATAACTGTAACTTGTGACTCCCCAAAAACCTAACTGTAACAGCCTACTGTTGACGGGAAGCCTTTACCGATAACGTAAACAGTAGATTAATGCATATTTTATATATGTATCATATATTGTAAACTTACAATAAAGTAAGGTAGTAAAAAGAAAAAGCAAATGTTATTTTAAAAAATCATGAGGAAGTTGGGGTGTCTGGGTGGCTCAGTTGGTTAAGCATCCAGCTTCGGCTAAGGTCATGATCTCACAGTTCGTGAGTTCAAGGCCCATGTTGGGCTCTGTGCTGACAACTCAGAGCCTGGAGCCTGATTCGGATTCTGTGTGTGTCTGTCTCTCTGCCCCTCCCCCGCTCGCGCTCTGTCAAAAATAAATAAGTGCTAAAAAAAAAATTTTTCTTTTTAAATCTGTGTGTACATGGACCCACTCAGTTCAAATGTGTGTTCTTCAAGGTCAGCTGTAAATGTGTACATGCTCTGGAGAAAGTCCAGAAGGCTAGTCACTAAGATGTGAGCTGTGATTCTCTGGAAAGGGTGTTATTTAGTCGTGTTTTGTTTTGTTTTGTTTTTTGTTTTTCACAATAACATGTGTAACTTTTGGAATTCAGAAATAATCTCTGGGATGTTACCTACCCCTACAGAAAATGTAGACTCTATCTTAGAGTAAGAGGGTATCTCAGACCCTTGCTTCCCTTTTTAGGACATGTTTCCAATGTTCCAAAACAGAACTGTGCAGTTAGCAGGGCTCACACGATATGGTACATTATGAAACACACCTGAGTTGTGCAAATTTAAAGCAGTTTGTTAATGTTTTCAATGCTAAGATCATTAACAGTGTGATCTTGTTTTCAAAGTTTTTCAATAAGGTTAATTCCCCTAATTTAAAGAAGTGCATCACAAGTCTTATGATTTTACAGTTGTTGAACAAGGGAATTCTATTCTGTTTATGACCCCTTCCTCTGTAGCAGGTAAAGAGAAAGCCTTGCCACGTTTTGTTAGGTTAATGTAACTGTGTTGTTGTTTGGGGACTCGGGAATTTATTTGCGCGACTCGGTGGCTAATTTGCTCTTGTTATACCGCCGTTCGTTATTAGTTTAATAAGAAATCACTTTCTATCCCACACCACCACCATCGGAGCACTTTTTAATGGAGTCGCTAACATTCATGGCGCAGAACGTGTGTGAAATTCAGTAACCTTGTTACAAAAGTTAGTAATGAGGGCGTGAGGGCAATTGTCCTGATGTGAACACAGTCGCTTTGAGAAAGGGTTCTCTGCAAAACATTAGAGAGAATGCTAGGAAAATGAGAAGCAGAGCGACGATATTTGCAGATGGCTGCAGCCCAAGAACACATCCACCTTAACTTCACTTTTATTTCTGCTGGAAAACTTGTCTTGAATTATGTGAATGTTGCATTACGTGAGGTCTTCAGGAATGTTCCCCTTTCACAAAATGCAACCACCTGTTTTTGAGGCCTCCTACCTCGTTCTCCTCGGCCTCCCCCATGCTGCAGAGGCCTCCTTATCTCGGAAGGAGGCCCCAGGATTCAGCCCTGCCCCTGTGCTACACCTACCCACCTTCCCCCCGCCCCCCTCATTTCTAACTCCAGAGGCAAGGGGAAGATTGCTGAACCAAAGCCTAAGCTACCGAGTGGAAAGAATAGTGCCCACTCCCCACATTCAAGATGTGTGCATTTCCACTGTAACCTATGGGAAAATAATCAAGCCTTTGTATATTTAACTCAACGTTTCCAAAGCCCCTCTCATAAACTACCATTTTATAAGCCAAAGGGGAGGCAAAGGATGGAGATTTCAAGCTGTGTGGGAAGGGGCAGGGAGCCCCCAGCAGGGCCGCCAGGAGCACAAAATAGTGAGGAACACTTTGGAGATGCGGCCACAAAGTTCTTTCAACACCACGGCTAGTCCACCAGTGTATTCTTGTGGTTCTCCACGAACACAGCGGACCTTAACCGCCTGAGAGAGGAGTACCTTTACACATGCCTGTGTGTGCTAAGCTCTGTTCAAGGTATGTGATTTTCAGGTGGCTCAGTCTGTTGGGCGTCTGGCTTCAGCTTAGGTCATGATCTCACGGTTCATGGGTTCAAGCCCTGCGTGGGGCTGGGTGCTGATAGCTCAGAGCCTGGAGCCTGCTTCAGATTCTGTGTTTCCCTCTCTCTCTGTCCCTCCCCCACTCATCCTCCTCTCTCTCTCTCTCTCTGTCTCTCTCAAAAATAAATAAACTTAATATTTATAATATACATATATATATGATTTCCATCCTTAGTTACATTTCCACGTTTATCTTGATGTCAACAAGGATTAACCGCATTTTCAATTTTACTAAATTTTTATCTCTTACTTAATAAGCAACTCTTCATATACTCTGGACACTATTCCAAGAGTACATTCTGGCTCCCCTGTAGACTATGGTGGACTCCTTCCCTTTGCACAGCTGAGCCATCGCCAAATGCAGCATTCCGCTGATAAATTCCTCCCAAATTTCAATTTTCTGGCTAAGCACATGACCTTCTCAGGCATGTTCCATTTCCTCTCTGCTTCCAACAGCAGCTGGTTTTCTTTTCAGGGCTGTCCTTCACCAAGAAACAGATCTGTCCCTTTTGTGAGACGTGGTTGCAGTATGGCAGCATTGAGATGGGCAAGCCACTTGAGATGTGGATACTGACACACCACCTCGGGTCGCTCGTGAGCTCCAGGGCTCGGCTCCTTCATGCCAGGCACAAAGCACGTGCTTGTAAATAGTGCCCAAGGGGGCTCCCGGGTGGCCCCGTTGGTTAGGCATCCGACTTCGGCTCAGGTCATGATCTCACGGTTTGTGAGTTCGAGCCCCGTGTCGGGCTCTGTGCTGACCGCTCAGAGCCTGGAGCCTGTTTCGGATTCTGTGTCTCTGTCTCTCTCTACTCCTCCCCTGCTCACACTGTCTGCCTGTCTCTCTGTCTCTCTCAAAAATAAATAAACATTAAGAAAGATTAAAACACTAAATCGTGCCCAAAATTTCTGGCTGTGCTTGACGTGGCCTGCGTTCCATCTGTGGATATCAAGGGTCTACCAGTGAGTCTTCAGGCTGGAGCCAACAGTTGAGGAAGAGAAGCTGTGGTCTCCGTCTAACACGGTGTTACTAATGCATCCTCCAGAGGAGCAGCTCTGGGTGATTCTCCCCCTGGCGACAGACTTGGCTCATGCACAGCTTTGTTATCTCCACAAGTCAGTGGTACAAGCCTGGAAGATCTGGGGCGGGCCCAGGAGAGAGTCTCAGATGGGACTGTGGGGGCCTGATTTTCCTCAGCTCTGTGGAGTCCATCTGGCAAGCAAGATCCCGGCCTACGGAATCGGCCTTCCCTCCACACTGCAGAAGAGGCAGTGAACCAGCATGTAAAGCACTTGTCACAGCAGCCCTGACATTTTCCTAAAGAATTATTATTTTTTGAAGTTTATTTATTTATTTATGTTGAAGGGGGGGCAGAGAGAGGCGGTGGGGGGGGGGGAGAGAGAGAGGGGATCCCAAGCAGGCTCTACGCTGCCAGCACAGAGCCCCGCGTGGGGCTCGAACACGCGAACCGTGAGATCGCGACCCGGGCTGAGATCAAGAGTCAGACGTGTACCCGACTGAGCCACCCAGGCGTCCCATTCCGAGAGGATTATTATGTGATGAGGCTGTAACTGGGTGAAAACTGGGTATTTCAGGACAGAGCGCCCACTTCGTACAACTGTGGGGAGGTGCCGGGTGTCTCAGAGTTGAGGAATCCAGCGGGGCTCCTTCTCGATGGGGCTATACCTACCTACAGGCATCCGTCCTGCAGGCACTCCGTCTGCCATTACAGTTGTTCCCAGCTGGTGTCCCTTCTGGTCGGTTGGTGCCCAGACTGCCAGACACTTGGATTATCACCCCCGCTTCATGAATGGCATCGGCTACACAACAGGTAAACCTGAGCTTCGAGGTGCTAGTTTGGCAGCTCCCCTGTCTTCTGAAAGGTGCCAACAGCCCGGGAAGAGGGGGCCCAGAACCTACCTTGAGTGCAGACTTTCCACAGAGCCAAAAGGGAGAATGGTGGCGCCCCATCTGCAAAGCCACCCTAAGGGTTTCAACGGGGCTTGGAAAAAGTCAGAGGGGCCACCAGGAGGTGACGATGGGAAATGTAGGCATAACCCCTGGATGCAGAGAGAATGGATGAACCACCTGTGGCCAGTATGAAGGCACCCTTACCTGCAGAATCTTCCTCACTCACCTCTTGGCCCCTTTCAGTTCTGCTGACGTGGTCATAGTCACATATGGCCAACGCGACTAAATAAGTTGGCATGTGGGGAGTGGTGGAAAAGGTGGTAACGGTCCACACGCTTCCATTCACGTCTCTTTTTTCAGACTGACCTACGGAAATTGGTTTTAGTCCAAATCACTGTTAAACCTAAGCAGTAATAGCTACCTCTGAAACAATGTGTGGAGTCGACTGTCACCCATAGTCTAGCAGTGTGGATTTCTGCACCCCTAAGCCTGTCAAAACCATATTAAGTGAAATAAGTCAGGGAAAGACAAACACCATACAATTTCACTGACATGTGAAATTTAAAAGGCAAAACACATGAACAACAACAACAAAAAAGCACAGACTCAGGAATACAGAGAATAAAATGGTGGTTGCCAATGGGGAGGGGGCTAGGGAGATGAGCAAAATGGGTAAAGGAGATTAAGAGCTACAAACTTGTAGGTTATAAAACCAATTCCATGGGGAAAGAATGTACAGCATAGAGAAGTCTGTCATTAACAGTCCTAACTTTAAGGGCACCTGGGTGGCTCAGTCGGTTGAGCGTCCGACTTGGGCTCAGGTCATGATCTTGCGGTCTGTGAGTTCAAGCCCCGCGTCGGGCTCTGTGCTGACAGCTCAGAGCCTGGAGCCTGCTTTAGATTCTGTGTCTCCCCCCTCCCACACCCCTCTCCTGAATGTGTGTTTCTTCTCTCTCTCTCTCAAAAATAAAGACTAAAAAAATAAAAGTCCTAACTTTGTATGGTGAGCATTGCATATTACATAATTGTTGAATCACTATGGTATACACCTGCAACCAATGTAATCTTGTACGTCAACTGTACTTCAATTAAAAACAAACAAACAATGGGCACCTGGGTGGCTCATAGGTTAAGCATCTGAATCTTGATTTCATCTCAAGTCACGATCTCATGGTTAGTGAGATCGAGCACTACATCTGGCTCTGTGTTGATCGGGTGGAGCCTGCTTGGGATTCTCTTCTCTCTCTCTCTGCCCTTGCCCCACTTGTGCTCTCTGTCTCTCTCTCTCTCTCAAAATAAATAAATAGACATTTAAAAACAAACCGTGTTAGGAAGGTCTAAGGACAGCCTCTTTGCTCCGAATCAGTATCTTGAATAACACGGTCTTGACTGAGGACCTAATCCATGGGCACCTCAAGTGACGCCCACCACCCATCTCTCATCTTTTCCATCTACTTCTACTGTTTCATTGACCAGGCCACCTCTCAGGATGCTTAATCTAGAGCCTGTGACAGGTCATGGAAGGATAATTTTGCTATTGCTAGGTTTCAACGAGATCTTCAGTAGAGGCAAGCTGGGCCTTCAAAGCCGAGGGCAGGTATTTGATGTGAATCAGGCTGGCAAACATTAACAGGGCAGTGGTGGGGACCATGGCAAGTCTGGGGGGGGAGGCGTCTGTAGGGGACAGTCTCTCATGAGCTGTAACTATTGCTGTCACAAAGGAGCTGCAGGCCCTGCGTTGTTAGATCTTCTAAGTTTACAAGGGAGTAAAAATCTTGATGTTTATGAGAAATCTCTGGATTTTTAAAAGTTCAATCAGAAGGAAAAAAAAAAATCACGCGAGCCAAATGAAACACATCTGTGTACCAGATTCAGCCTAAGTCCTCGAGCTTATCACTAACGATCAATGTTGAAGCCCAAACTAGTGGGCAGACAGGCTACCAAAGTAGAACGAAATGGCGTTCCCAGATTCCTGTGCAAAAAGAATCAGGACTTGCCATCTCTAAAATGTGGGTGCTGGGGGCGCCTGGGTGGTGCAGTCGGTTAAGCGCCCGACTTCAGCCAGGTCACGATCTCGCGGTCCGGGAGTTCGAGCCCCGCGTCGGGCTCTGGGCTGACGGCTCAGAGCCTGGAGCCTGTTTCCGATTCTGTGTCTCCCTCTCTCTCTGCCCCTCCCCCGTTCATGCTCTGTCTCTCTCTGTCCCAAAAATAAATAAACATTGGGAAAAAAAATTTTTTTTTAAATAAATAAATAAAAAAAATAAAATGTGGGTGCTGATACGTACCCCATGTGACTGCTCTCCCTAATTATAATACACTACCAACACACGGCCTAGAAAAGCCATTGCTATAAAAGCTATTAAAGAGTTAAATACATATGTATGTGCGAGTATACACATATATCTGTAGGTCCATATATATGCACACTATTGTAATTAACATATTCACACATACCATGACAGGAAATCTTACTTACCTAGCTTTGGCATATTGGAAAGGGCCCCATAGCTTGGATGATGAATAATTGTAATATTAAAGGTTGCCTTTAGAGCTGGCTCATCAAAACAAGGAAAAACGCTCCTGGCAAATGTTGGCTCCATCTGAGATGCTAACAGGGCCCTGTAACACATTTGGGGGGGAAAAAACCCTATTTATTTTTATTTCAAGTCAGTGGACACACACACAAAAATATTGAGGGATGATGGCTTGTAATTATATTCAGGAAGGAGCTAGAACATTTCCCCTCATCTTCCGCACTGCCTTCCAGTTAAAACACACGCTCCCAAGGCTCACCGCACCTTGCAATTCTTGTAAGACCTAAAATACAAAAGACCCATTTAATTTTCAACCACAAAATACTATTTACTTCATTACATCATATGCCTTTAAAACCTTCTGCAAACAAAATAGGAACAAATATAGCAAATATGCAATGGCAGGCTTTTGAGAACCAAGTATTTTTTTAAACTAGGATTTCTTTTTGGGGAACGGACTATTGCTTTCATCTCCCACCAAAGTGTAAGCAGTGTCTGCTGAAGAATGCATTGTTTTAAACATTTTCTTACAGTTTATTTATTTATTTTAAGAGAGAGAGAGAAAGCTCGAATTGGGGAAGGGCAGAGAGAGAGAGAGAGAGAGAGAAGGAGAGAGAATCCCAGGCAGGCTCCACGCTGTGAGTGCAGAGCCTGATGTGGGGCTCAAATTCGCGAACTGTGAGATCATGACCTGAGCTGAAGTCGGATGCTTAAGTGACTGAGCCACCCAGGCACCCCAAGAATGTCCACATTTTTATCTTTTTCTCACCTGTTCTTCTGGGTTGAAAACTTAGAAAATGTTTTATTTTGCACCCTCTTGGGGGTAAACAATACAGGTGCGTGTCAAGTGCAAAAGACAATTTTTGTTTCCAGGTGGGTGTCTGCTCCTTCCCCCCATCTCCGTGGAAAATTTTTTAAAAAGTGGCGTTATCTCACAGTGCACTGGTGATTTATGGGGAATAGTTTAGGGTCAAGAGTGTCCTGAGCAAATGAGGAGATGGTCAGGTTCATTCTGTGTCAATGGGGCCTAAGTCTGACAGGACATGGGGCCTAGCTAACAACTCTCGTCAGAATAAACCTGTGGAATCACTAAGACTCAGTCACCTGGGGTGGGGGGTTCCTGAGCGGCTCACTCAGTTAAGCATCTGCCTTTGGCTTGGGTCATGATCTCACAGTGCACTAGTTCGAGACCCACATTGGGCTCTCTGCTGTCAGCATGGAGCCCTCTTCAGATCCTCTGTCCCCCTCTCTCCCTGCCCCTCCCCTCCTAGCTCTCTCTCTCTCTCTCTTTCTGAAAGACAGACAGACTTAGGGACTTGGGAACCTGTTTTGGGAGGACAACTGTGGATGCTAATTCTTTTTTTTCTCCTAAGACCCTGAGACTTAGTGTCCCTGATGCATTTACTCTTACTTCAGGCCCAGCTCTTAGGTAAGTAACAGGGGAATTCAACAGGTGCCACAAGAGAGTATGGTCCCTCCGTCACCACCACCCACCTCTGGGATCCCTCCTCTACCACGATAAGGCCTCTATTCACATGAAAATTCACAGGCAACGATCAGCACGTTCAAAAGCAACCCACAGTCAGCTAACTGGATGTGTTCATCACCTCACCGTGACAAAAGTGTAATTTTCAACAAGCCTTCCCTACTTGCAGCTTCCCACTGTACGTTGCTCTTGCTTGCATGGACTGGAAGGTGGCCTGTGAACTCTGATACCAGCCACTTTGTCTGCAGGACTCTGTTCCATCTCCTGCTAGCTGAATAATCCTGGACAGGTCCCACATTCCTGCCAAGCCTCAGTTTCCCCATCCAGAAAGCAATGGCACTACCAACCTTTTATTGCTGTTTGAGCTTTCACATTATTAGTAGCTGAATGTATCAACAAACCACCTCTGAATTCTGCTATATTCCTTGCAACCTCACAAACTGCTCTCCACGTAGATGAACTATAGAATTCAAGGAGACGGGGCGCCTGGGTGGCTCAGTCGGTTAAGCATCTGACTTCAGCTCAGGTTATGATCTTGTGGTTCATGAATTCGGGCTCCCCATGGGGCTCTGTGTTGACAGCTCAGAGCCTGGAGCCTGCTTCAGATTCTGTGTTTCCCTCTCTCTCTGCCCTTCTCTCACTTGAGCTCGCTCTCAAAAATAAACATTAAAAAAATTTTAATATTAATTAATTTATTTTGAGAGAGAGAGAGAGAGTGAGCATGAGTGGTGTAGGGTCAGAGAGAGAGAATCCACGCTGTCAGTGCAGAGCCTGATACGGTGCTTGATCTCACGAACCATGAGATCATGACCTGAGCAGAAACCAAGAGCTGGGACACCTAACAAACTAAGCTACCGAGGTGCCCCCCAAAATGGATTCTAACAGGGATAAAGACATCCAACAGAATTGAAAAAGGAGCCCCTGAGGTGACCATGACTGAGTCATCTAGGGTTGGGAGACACAGCCCCCTTGGAAGTTCATGCCTGGCCTCCATGAGGCCTGTGAGCTCCCTGGAATTGTAGGTCATTTTGTACTAATGGTAATAAATTAGCCTGAAAAAGTATAATGTAGAGTGAAAAAGCACAGCCAATTTTATAAAACGTGCTTATCCATCTGGAAAGCCACCACATGCCTATTGTTTTTGTAATAGAAACTATAAAACATAAAGCTTGGTAACATCTCCACTGCCATGACCTCACAAAGCACAGGCCTCTCAAGGAAGCTGCAAGGTCAGGAGAGAAAATCAGACTCTTCAAGGAAGTGGGAAAGTTTTAACCTTCTCAAAGGGGGCTACAGGTTCAAAAAGGCTAAGAGACATCAGCTCAGAGAGTCACCACTTGAAGCAAATAGCAAGCAAGTGCCTTCCTATTCCATGATTCAGGCCTCTTGAGAGGTGAAATAGAAGAAACTCTTGGATTTTACTCAACTATTTCCCTCCCTGGTTTTATACAAACAAACAAAAAGGGAAAAAAGTCCCTACAACACACAGCCCTTCTGACTCACAGTCCTAACTACAAAGGTCAGGGCCAGCCAGAAACACACACGATCTGGTTATGCCACATCTGGGAACTCAACACTGGTATTTATTTCCCTTCTCTCTCTCTCTCTCTCTCTCTCTCTCTCTCTCTCTCTCTCTCTCT
>NW_024412423.1:4663952-4668973 GCF_014898765.1 Herpailurus yagouaroundi | reverse complement strand
TCTCTCTCTCTCTCTCTCTCTCTCTCTCTCTCTCTCTCTCTCTCTCTGCTTTGGATTCAAGCAACCCTGTAAAGATATCTTGACCTCAGAAAATAGAACCATCCACCCTCTGCTCCCTTCAAACCTCGCCGACACATGCTATTATGGTGCCTGACAAGTCTGGGTTTAGCGCGGTCAGTTGGTGAGGGAGTTAATTTGGGACAATTTGTCCCGTAGCGGCTCAGTATTGCAAAGCCACTCTCCTGCCCTCTTGTGTGGCCAGGGAATCATGGGCTCACCACTTTCTTGTGCTAGAAGAGGGCTTAGGGGTCAAGACCACATGATATCCTTTGGGATCCATCTACTGCCATATAAAAAATATCCACTCATTCATTCCAAATCATTATATGAACTCTGCCTACAGCTCTAGCTAACAAGTGCTACATGACATAACTGGTCAAAGGTTAAATAAGACCGGAAAGCCTGTCTCCCCAAGTTGTTTTTACACAACAACACCCTCAGAAATCAAAATGTTTTAGTAAAGACGGATATTACACCACTGGACTGTGGTTCAAGGATTGGCCCATGAATCATGTTTGTTTATTACTTGTATCATAGGATCTTAAAGCTGAAGTTTCCACCAGGCAACAAAACACAATAGACGTGCAACCCCAGAGAGAGGTGCCAAACCACCTTATGAAAGTTTTCGGAGTAGATGGCCTTGAGAACCTGGGGCCCTTCTGGGGCCTCTGGGCTCCACCAAAAACACATGGAAGGAAGGTCAGGCAACGGAGGCCAGAGAGGAGAGGAGAGATTTCTAGGTGGGGGGGAGGAGGTGGTGCAGGTTAGCCAAGCTTCTTGATCTCAGGGTGCTGGGAGGAGGGAAACCCCCGAACTGGGGTGAGCCATGGGGGAGAAGATCCCTCAGAGAGCAGAAGCAGAGAGACTCAGAGCCTGGTACCCAGCTTACCGCTGGGAAAGCCGAAATTGACCCCGGTCGGAGTTGAACTCCCACCAGCGGGAATGTAAAAGGCAAAAGGAAAGGCGTTGGAGGCGGAACCAGAAGAATACTCCTGCCTTGGGACCCACGTGAGCCCCAGGCCAGGGATTAGGAGTGTTCCTTGGAACAGCTGTGGGCCCTGAGACTCGGACTGAGCCAGGACGGGGACTGACTTGGGTTCTGTCCAACAGGGCCCACCTGCCTGAAACTAGAAGAGCTTGGAGATGCACTCCTCCATGTCTAGGGGCTGAGGAAGGAGTCACTAATGACCACCAGAATGGAGAACTAGAGGCAGCATTCTGCAGGGTCAAGAACATTGTAGTAGAAAGGGAAACAGTGAGAAAATGACATCTCAAGGGAAAAAAGGTATGTGCTAGGCCAGAGTCAGGCCAAACAGCAAGAGTGCTGGCTCAGGTGAGAACTGCCCTACGTGTCACCTCTCCATGTCTCCCCCAGACCCACCGGACCTGGTCGGGGTGTAGAAGCAGCTCTCAAGATAAAGGGGGGGGGTGGCTAGAACCCTGAGGTGGACAAAAGGAAGGAAGCACCACTACCCCTGACCGACTGCAGGCTTCTA
Source organism: Herpailurus yagouaroundi (assembly GCF_014898765.1). Taxonomy (NCBI): domain Eukaryota; kingdom Metazoa; phylum Chordata; class Mammalia; order Carnivora; family Felidae; genus Herpailurus; species Herpailurus yagouaroundi. The sequence continues at coordinate 4,667,417 of NW_024412423.1, read as the reverse complement.
ACCTGAAAGCCCACCCAAGCTTGGGGGAGTGAGGGTGGAGGGAGAGAAAGGGAGATTTAACAGCTAACTCAGTTCAAAGCTTTTAAAAGCTTTGACACAGGACTGGATGCTCAAATTTTTGCATCTGGACAGTGTTTGTGACTTAGGGAATGTAGCTCATCTGTCACCTAAGAATGAGCAGTAAATTATGGGGCTGTTAGAGTATTTAAGCAGGAGCAGGAAAGATGATCTCTGAGACTAAATTGTAAAAGCACAGTGGGAGAAACACAGTTGCATTTTTACTGAACTGGGAGGTGTGCCTTTTCGATAGGCTGGTTACACTTGTTTGCAAAAGATACAGGATCTGAATCTTTGATGAGCAAAACCATCTCCCAGAGAAGACAGCTGGGCCCCGTGAAACATGTGGGCTCAACACCTCTATAGGATAATGAAATGACCTCTTTTATCTGTGACACCAAGTGAGATCATGTGCTCGGTATTTGAGTTCACTGACCTTGTTTGGATACTTCTAAATTCTTTCCTAATATTGCTCAAATTTCTCTCTTGTGTGTCATTCTCTGAGGCTGGTGCCAGATTTCCTAGCGTAAACAGCAACTGGAAGGACGTCTTTTCCAGTTCTCTGTTCATTCTTTCTACACCTGCACATGCTGATGGATTTTAATCACGTGGTTCTCCCCTTAACGGGTCCCAGATAAAAATCCTAATTTTCGGGGCGCCTGGGTGCCGCAGTCGGTTAAGCGTCCGACTTCAGCCAGGTCACGATCTCGCGGTCCGTGAGTTCGAGCCCCGCAGGTCACGATCTCGCGGTCCGTGAGTTCGAGCCCCGCGTCGGGCTCTGGGCTGATGGCTCAGAGCCTGGAGCCTGTTTCCGATTCTGTGTCTCCCTCTCTCTCTGCCCCTCCCCTGTTCATGCTCTGTCTCTCTCTGTCCCAAAAATAAATAAACGTTGAAAAAAAAAATTAAAAAAAAATCCTAATTTTCTCCAGCCATTTCACACTAGTGAGCCACCCTCATCTCTTAATTTTCCTACTCTCATTCCCCTGAATACCTCCCCGTTCTACCTTATATTTTATACAGGACATGGCATGATTGGAAATGCAACAAGTATTCTTAAAGGACACTTTGAACAACAACGGGATTACAAATTCTTTCTTTCACTGAATTTCCAAAGTGGAAGAGACCTTGGAGAGTCCCATCTCAATTTATAGATGTGGAAGCTGGCACCCCGGGAATTTATATAACTGGTTAGACAACTAGTAAGTGGCAGGAGTCGGGGGTAGTACCGGAACGAAGGCTCCAGCTTCCCAACCTGGGGTCCTTTCCAGCTAGCTCCCTCTCCTGGGATCCTTTTAGGTGCTTTGTAGAACATCATGTAATAGAAACTATGAGCAGACCAAGATACCATGAGGAAGAACTGAGGATTAACTTTATACTTAATAACATTACCAAATCTAGAGATGATGAGACTTCTGTAGTACCACAGGCTAGAATTAGCCTTCTGCTGAAAACAACTAAAAACTCTGATGAAATATATGAAACAACTGTTTTCAGACATTAGGTAACAGGAAGCACTGGACTGTGATTTCCAAGAGAAGAGAAACAAAAGATGTGAACTCTATAATCACCTCGCCAACCTGGATGTAATTTCTCAACTGCAGCACAAGGAAAGGGAACAAAAACAGAGTGCAGTGGTCTCGTTGAATTGGGGAGACTATGACTGATGCACAGGGAGACCTAGATAGCTAGAATCTTCAGGGCAGAAATCCAGAAATCTGCACAGAGTCCACATAACCCCTCCTCACCCCGAGCCTTTGGTCAAATATTAACCTGTACTTTAAGAGGTCAAGCAAAGAAAGAACAGCTACCATGGAGAGGAAAGGTGAACAATTCCTGGAGCTCACACAATGCTAGGAATTGTTCCAATTCCCACAAGCCAGAGTACAGAAATTGCTAGAATAAATGGATTTTCAACAGAGACCAGGAAGGTAATGCCTGAGCAGTGAACTAAAGTAGCCTTGGAGTAAAAGCAACTTTAATTTTTTTTTAATTTATTTATTTATCTTGGGGGGTGGGGAGTGAAAGTCGGGGAGGAGCAGAGAGAGAGGGAGAGAGAGAATCCCAAGCAGGTTCCAACTGCCAGCATGGACCCCAACACGGAGCTTGAACCCACAAGCCATGAGATCATGACCTGAGCCAAAATCAAGTGTCAGATGCTTAACCAACTGATCCACCTAAGTGCCCCTTTAGTGACTTTAGATGACTTTAGATCCATTCTCAAAGAACTTAAACACAAGACATGGGGGATCAAACAAGGTTCAAGGTCACCAAATAACTTGTACACCTATCCAAAAAAGACCAGCATTCATTAAAGCAATGTAACAAAATGTGGCATTGAGCAACATAAACTTTGAAATGTCAGGCACGCAATAAAAAATGAGAAAATGCCCAAATATTTGGAAACTAAATAGCACAGTTCTACATAACCCATGATTCAAAGAAGAAATCAAAAGGGAAATTACAAAGTATGTGGAACTGGATGAAAAATTTAAAAGCAACATGACAATATTGGTGGCATGCCACTAATGCAGTAGTTACTGGAAATTTTATAGCACTAAATATTTATGTTAGAGAAGAAAAAAATACCTTAAATCACTTACCTTAAGAAAATAGAAAAAGAAAAGGAAGCCCAAAGTAAGAAGAAGAAAGGAAATAATAAAGAATAATAAAGCATTGCAGTGAAAAACAAAAAAACAGTAGAGAAAATCATTGAAACAGATTCACAAAGTAGATAAATCTCAAGGCACACTGATCAAACTTATTGTCTGTCAGAAGTGGAAGAGACATTGGAGAACCCCATCCTCTTACTTTACAAAAAGCTGAACACCCCGGAGTGCATGCCACTGGTTAGACAACTAGTAAGTGGCAGAGGTGATTTCACAACCAGGGCTTCAGCTCCCAAAAGAGAGAAGGCACAAATGACCAATGTCAGGGGTGAGAGAAGTGACATCACTACAGATTCTACAGATATTAAAATAATAAAGGAATATTTTGAACATTAATTATACTTAAATTTGACAACTTTGACTAAATGGGCAAATTCCTTGAAAGACCCAAACAACCAAAGCTTGCTCATGAGGAAATACATAACCTGAATAGCCCTCTATTCATTAAAAAAATTTAATTTGTAGTTTAAAGCCATCCCACAAGACCTTATGAAGATAAAAAGCTTCTGCACAGCAAAGGAAACAACCAAGAAAACTAAAAGGCAACCAACGGAATGGGAAAAGATATTTGCAAATGACATATCGGACAAAGGGCTAGTATCCAAAATCTATAAAGAGCTCACCAAACTCCACACCCGAAAAGCAAATAACCCAGTGAAGAAATGGGCAGAAAACATAAATAGACACTTCTCTAAAGAAGACATCCGGATGGCCAACAGGCACATGAAAAGATGTTCAGCGT